>NW_004443972.1:3656313-3703765 GCF_000243295.1 Trichechus manatus latirostris | reverse complement strand
GTTATACTGATGAGGTTGACAAGATTAGATAGTGTCTTAACGCAATCTCTTTTGAGATATAAAAGAGAGAAGCAAGCAGAGACACATGGGAACCTCACACCCCCAAGAAAGCAGTGCCGGGAGCAGAGCGCATCCTTTGGACCTGAGGTTCCTGCGCTGAGATGCTCCCAGACCAAGGGAAGACTGATGCATCACCAGCACCTTCCTCCAGAGCAGACAGAGAGAGAAAGCCTTCTCCTGGAGCTGACACCCTGAATTTGGACTTGTAGCCTACTGGACTGTGAAAGAATAAACTTCCCTTTGTTAAAGCCATCCACTTGTGGTATTTCTGTTAGAGCAGCACTAGATGACTAAGACACCCATCAACAGGTAAATGGATAAACAAAATGTGTACTTACATACAATGGAATACTACTCAGGCAGGAGGAGAAATGAAGTCTTGATACATGTTACAATATGGATGAGGCTGGAAGAGATTATGCTGAGTGAAATAAGTCAATCACAAAAGGACAAAAACTGTATGACCTCACTTATATAAAAGGACAAGAAAAGGTAAATGTATAGAGAATAAAGTTTATTAGTGGTTACCAGGGGCAGGAGGGAGGAAGGGCGGAAGGAGGGGGGCTAAGGGTGATAGAAATACAGTGTTGATTAAGGGTAGGGTTGCACAGCCGATTATTGTAATTGTTGTCAATAAGTTGTACACCTGTAAAAAGTTGAATTGGCAAAAGTTGTGTGATATATATTTATAACAAGGACAAAAAAAAAAAAAAAGAATAGCTGCTGAGACTGCTTATGTACAACCAAAAACCTCATGAAATTTGGTTCCTTGGTTTGGAGGTTTAGGGTCATGGTTTCATGGGGACATCCCAGTTATGGCCTAATAACTTGTTAATGCTTCTGTTCTACCTCCTAGTTCATTGCATAGTGCCTGGGGTTTTTAAAGCTTGCAAGCGGCCATCCAAGGCACAACTGGTGTCTATTCACCTGGAGCAACAGAGGAAGAAGGCTCCTCAGGAGCAGAAGGAGAATATGCAATGTGTGGCTAATTGCCTCCATGAACAACTGCCTCCTTTGCCATGAGACCAGAAGAACTGGATGGTGCCAGCTACCGTTACTGAACATTTTGATCAAAGATTCCATAGAAGTATCCTGACAAAAGGGGGAAAATGCGAAGCAGAATTTCAAATACTCATAGACTCCAGACAGACTTCCTGGAGCCATAAAGGTTGACTGAACCCCTGAAACTATTATCCTGAGATAATCTTTAAACCTTAAACCAAAAATATCCCCTGAATCAGTCTTCTTAAAACCAAACAATAGTTTAGCTTAACTAGTAAAAAAGGTCTGTTATGCTCTTTTAAGAACTATCTATATGGGATCACAGCAAATTGAAAGATTAGATAGTAATCTTAGGGGGAGCAGTGAATTTACATTAATCGGGGAGGAAAAACTCAGAAGAGGAGGGTGAGAATGGTTGCACAACTCAAAGAATGTAGTCAATGTCACTAAATTGTAAATGCAGAAACTGCTGAATTGGTGTATTTTTGCTGTGTACAGTCTCAACAATAACAAAATTAATAAAATAAAAAAACAAAAAATTGGAAGAGGAAGGCAAAAAAATCGTGAGAAAGATGTGCCAAGGAAGAGGCAGGAGAGATCTGAAGCATGAAAAGCTTTGAAGATGGAGAAAGGGGGCCACATGGCTAGGACCTGAGGGAGGCCTCTAGCAGCAGAGAATGGCACCTGGCTGACAGCCAGCAAGGAAACAGTGACTTCAGTCCTACAACCCCAAGGAACTGCATTCTGCCACCAACCTGAAGGAGCAAAGAAATGGATTCTCCCCTTGAACCCCCAGAAGGAACACAGCCCTGCCAACACCTTGATTTTGGCCTTATAAGACTCTAAGCTGAGAAACCAGCAAGCCTGCCAGACTTCAGACTTACAGAAACTTTAAGATAATAAATTTGTGTTGTTTTAAGCCACAAAACTTGTGGTAATTTGTTATGGCACAATAGAAAAATAAAACAGGATAGTTACACGGCTATGTACTTGTCAAAATTCATAGAAACTGTACACCCAAAATGAGTGTTTTTACGGTCTATAAATAATAAGTGTTAACAATGTTCTTACTTTTAAAGACCATTACTTTGGGAAAAAAAGAAAAATTCTAGGGCCTGGCCATATTTCTTCTTTAGGCCTTAATCTCCCAAATGATAATTCAGGCTTAGAATTTTGTCTCTGTCCCTGCCAGCCCCTCCCTTCCTGCCCGTCCACTGCCCAGCAGGAATCCAGGCTCCGGAGATTGAGGCCCCTTTCCACGCCACTGACCAGCACAGGGCTTGTGGCTTATGTTTTGGTTCGGCTCTCACACAGGTCAGAATTTACGATGCCTCAGAAGGAAGCACCCATCTCTATCTAACAAGACCTGCTATCCCAGGATGGCAAACAGGAGGAAAGCCCAACAAGAGGAAACTGAAGTGTAAACGTCCATTTCAAAGAACTTTACCGGAACTGTCCAAGTCAGAGCCACCATCAATACAGCTGCATCAAAACCAAAGTAATGGATGACTCACCAGGATTTTTAGCAGCTAATGGAAGAGTACTCTGAGAAATGCTCTGAAGCCAATATTTTTCTCTTAAGAATTAATGTGTCGCAGGAAGGAGGCCCTTTCCTAATCACTAGGCACCCCCCCCACCCCTCCTCCATATTTCCAGCTCACCACCAGTGTCATTAGCTCTGCTACATTTAACAAAGTTGAATACAGTTCTTTCCAAATTTTCTATAGCATTTAAGTATAATATACCAGGCCTGCTCAGAAGAATAGTACTTATCTTAAAAATTGTTTTTTAACCACCACCCACTGCCTATAGACCCTTATTTTAATGGTCCCTAAATAAGTTAGTCATATCAAAGTAAAGACTTCCAGAATCAACAAACAGATCAATAAATATTTATTAAGTTTCTTCTATGGGCAAGGCGTTGGGAAGTACAAAGAAGCAAAACATGGATGGCCCTTGTTCCCTTCCGTCCCTCCCCTCATGGCCTACTATGTTATTAGACGTGATCAAACAATGATCGTAATCTAAGGTAAAAAGTAAGATGATATACAAAATAAATATTAAAGGAGTTCAAAGTGGTGAGAGATTGTGGCTATAACACCCAGGAAAACAAAGTTTTGCACATGAGATGAAAGAAACGCAGGCATGGTGGAGATGATTCCTCTAACACAAGGCATTTTCTTAAAAAAGATATCTAGGAATTCCACCTGCAAAATCTCCCTGTTAGCATACACCTCCATAAGAACTGAACAGACCTTCAAAGAAAAAAAGTAACTTCAGCTTTTGGTGGAGGTTTCAAAAACACAAAGAATCTCAGGGGTTTTGGATTTGAACTAAAAGCTAACTCCACTGAAATTCATTCTTTCCCATTGTCTCTGCTGGCAATGAATGTGACTGGTATTTCTGTTCACTTCTGGGATTCTTTTGTCATCCACACAGTGTGCACCTCTGGAGACAAGGAAGGGAGTACCCACATGAGGCGGCCCCAAATGAGCCATGTCAGCCAAAGTGACTTGGGGGCTATTCTACTCAGTGTATAACGCATGATAAAGTCTGCCAGAACCATCATTTCCTTTAGTTACACATTATTAATTAGGAATGGGAAGGTTCCTAGCTCATGCCAACCCAAGTCCCAACATCTTTAACATCTAGCAGTCTTCTGTTCTATACACATATTCACCAAGAGAGGTGTACAATAATGTCCACTGTAGCACTATCCATATTAGCCCAAAACTGGAACTATTCAAATATCTACCAAAAGTTAATGGATAAATCAATTGTGGTATATTTATATGGAGTCCCTGGCTGGCGCAAACTGTTAACATGTTTGGCAGCTAACCAAAAGGAGGCGGGAGGTTCAAGTCCACCCAGAGGTGCCTCAGACAAAAAGTCTCGTGATCTACGTCCATAAAACCAGCCACTGAAAACCCTATGGAGCACAGTTCTACACTGACATACACGAGGTTGCCATGAGTCGGAAAGGATTCCAGGGCTACTGATTTGGTTATGTTTATATAATGGAATACTACAGAACTAGGAGGATGAATGAACTGCTATATGCCACAACATGGATGAATTTAATAAGCACAATGTTGAACAAAAGCCACATACAAAGGAGCACATACTGTATGGTTCTATGCACATAAAATTTAAAGAACAAGAAAAACTAATCTATGGCATTAGAAGTCAAATAGTGATTATTACCCTGAGGTGGCGGGAGGTAGTGACTAAAAGGGGGCATTTAGGGGCACTTCTGGAAAGTGGTTACAATGGGGCATTTACGTTGTGAAGATTCATCAAACTGCATATTTATAACACTTTTGTATAGGAATGCTTTACTTCAATAAAAAATTTTAAAAAAAAACTGACAACTGGTTGTCGTATTAAAGGTTTATAGTAGAATAAGCAAAAATCACTTTCCAGTTGAAGAGCAACATGTGTATTCATACCCAAAGGTTTTTGTTTAAATTACTTGTTAGTTTATATGGTAACTTTGCTTCAATGTACTTAGTTAATTATAGATAGATAAATAGACAGATAGGAAAATAATATACTTACATTACAGACACTCATCTTACTGTCACAATGTTAAAGAAGGATAAGCCTAAAATTAAGGATCTCTCCTTTGCACATAGATCAAAAAAGATAATTATTCCACCTCATTCATCCTAGTATTTTACTTTGTTAGAAGAAGAAAGAGGAGGAGAAGAAGAAAACTTCTCCAGGCTCTTCTTTAAAACCTCTGGGGAAAAAAAAAAAAATAGGGTCACCAGGACATGTTCTAGTGCTATGCAATTATCTGTTAAAAATTTCTTACCAGCCAAGAGGCAGGGACT
This sequence comes from Trichechus manatus latirostris, assembly GCF_000243295.1. NCBI lineage: Eukaryota > Metazoa > Chordata > Mammalia > Sirenia > Trichechidae > Trichechus > Trichechus manatus. The sequence goes on along the minus strand of NW_004443972.1, from coordinate 3,698,867 downwards.
AGATATCCAGAGTAACTCCCACTCTATCTAAACCACAACCTGGCCCAGGAAATCGCAGATCAGACTGTAGGCAAATCTGAACTGTGAACTTTAATTTAAACAAGCCACTATCTGCCCGAGTTTCCGGCCATGGATTTGTCAGTAACCCTAACCTGCCATTAACTGTAGAATTTCCCTGCTCATAAATAACTGTAGCATACATCTTCTCTGCAAGTAAAAACACAAGAAAGGAGAAAATCCTCTTTCCCGCCCTCATGGGTCAACTCTCAGAAAGAATACCCATCTGTATAGCATCTGGAGGTCATGGTTTTCTGATAACTGTGAAAATGGGAAGGTGAAGAGTCGTCAAGAGCTGCCTTGGTAAAGAAGGTGTAGAATGAAGCCCTGCTTCGGTTCCCTAGGCATGGAGAGCCGCCGGCCTACAGTTACAGCTAGCACCTGCTGGTCCCCGGGGGCCTTCGCAAGGACTGCGGCAAACAACCTTGGCGAAGACGCTGGGGACCTCCAGTGCCTCGCAAACGTCGGCCTTCAGTGCTGCAGACAGACTCAGGCAGCTTCAGCAAGCCCCCGGGTAAACTGTCACCTGTCAATCACTTGACCTAAATACACTAACCACTGGGCGGGGGGGGGGGGATAAGCGGGAGGGGGTTCGTCGGAGCATGCTCAGTGATGGGGATGACATCATTTAATCGATGCTGGGGAAGCAGCCTCGAGCGGGCCTCCAGGAACGTGTCAGCGGGGACCGGGAGGCTCCCATTAACTCGGTCTCTCCCCACGCCGCTGGCATACAAAGGGGGCACCGTCAGCCACAAGCTGGGGACCGCAGAGGGGGAAGGGGCGGAGGGTAGGGCTGACATATTCCTTAAAGAACTAAAACCCAGTGGTATCCTCTCCCCCGACTAGCAACTCCGGCTGCAGAAGGAAGCTAAGTCCGGGAGAAAGGTAGGGAAAAGAGGTTAAGAGGGAGGGAGCCCCTAACCACACAAAGTAACTTCTGCTCTTGGCACAGTGGGACTAATTGGCTGCGCTGTGGGTCCCTTTGCTCCACAGATGGGGACACAGCCTTCCATCTACCCCGTACGAAGCACATCCAGGGTCTGCCAACGCAAGGTGTGGGTAGCCCCAGCACGGAGGGGGGTTCAAACCCAGGCTCCACGTCCAGGGAAGCCTGGGTTGAGGAGAAGCAAAACAAGACATACCAGGCCTCCAGTGTACACCAAGGCCACCAGCTTCCCCTCCCCCCACCCCAGGCTTCCGCGCGGGGCAAGGTGAAATGCCGCAGGGAGCCGCGTCTACACGGCCGCGGGAGCTCCGAGTCGAGGCCAGGATTTTTCCAGTACCTTTTTCTTCATTTTTTGCTAAGGTCGTGAAAGGAGGAGTCAAAGTGTTCGATAAACCAACTGATTCTTGGAAGCATTTGTGGGTTGCATAGCTCACACTTTAAGGGAGGTCCGGGCACCCCGGCTTGAGGTTACCCGACACTACCCACGAGGCATAGCCAGGATGGGGAACAATAGGCCCACCCGGGCCCCCACCCCGCAAACAATGGCGGCAGCGAGCCCTGCCTCGCCTCCCACCCCCACTCCCCGCCACCCGGGGCCCGCCCCGCCACCCCGAGCTTCCCTCCACCCAACGTGGAGAGAACTATGAGTGGGGTGGGGGAGTCACTTCTCAGTCCACCCGGGGTGGGGGGGTTAGCCCCGTGGGAATGTCCGAAGGGGCGACCCTAGCATCTCCGCTCCGTCTGGGGCGTCGGGGCGCGGAGCGGCGGCGCGAAGCGGGAGGCGAGGCCAGACGCCTCGGCCACTTACCCCGATCACCACGGTTTCATCGCCTTTAAATTTGGGGATAAATTTGTCCCCACGGAGGATCTCCGCCTCGTTGAGAGGCCGAAACCGGCACATCACTTTGATGCTGCATTCGGCTGGATCCGCCATCTCGACCGGCGGCGGGGAGGGGGCGCGGGGAGGGGTTGGGGGCCGGGGCTCTGCACGATGAGGGAGGAGGCCGCGAACCGCACCTCCTGCAGCCTCCGACGCCGCTTCTCAGCAGGTCATGGTGAACTCGGGCAGCTGGGCAGCTCTGGTCGCTTCAAGCCCGGGAAGGTGGGCAGCCTACCAGCCCTAGGCGCCGCCCGCTGCAAAACTGCCCGGCCCCTGCCCTGTACGCCGGGCCCACCCGCCCGCGACCACGCGGCGGGCGGACGAGGCGATGCGCAGGGAGCGAGCCTCGCCCGGCTCAGACCTCCCGGGCTCCTGCACGCTCAGGCATCCTGCATCAGCACCCGGCGCTCCGCAGCCTCCCGGGCCCGCCCTCCGCCCCGCCCCGGACCGTGACGTCCCTGCGGAGATCCTCCCGCCCCCGCCCGGGCTCTGAACCGGGCGCGGCGCATCCCGGGACTTGTAGTCGCTCCACCTGCAGGTGAAAGGTCAAGGATGCTTGGAATTGGTTTTCAGGGCCAGTAGCGGTGCCCGGGTGTGACCTCCGAGAACCTGGAGGTCTGGTCTAGCTGTCCAAGCCAAGAACGAGATGGGAGTCATATCCACTATTCCCGGTGTTGTAAGAGATGTGAGGAAAGCAAGGGGAAGTGAGATTTGCCATGGATATTTAAAGCCCGTTATTCCTGGAAATGCCTGTACATAGATAGCAGTTCATAACATATTTCGACTCCTTTAATATCTGATGAAAATTAGGGACCTTTTCTATAGCCAAAAAAAAAAAAAACTCTTACACACCTCAAGATTTTGTGTGCTATTTCAGACGGTACCTGGACTCCTGAAGACGACCTGTGACTCCTAGGTTGTTGTCGTTAGCTGCGATCAGTCTGCCCCCAACTTATGGTGACCTCATGCATAACTAAACGCTGTGCCATCCCCATGATGGGTTGACAATCAGACTGTTGTGGTCCATAGAGTTTTTATTGGCTGATTTTCAGAAGTAGATCACCAGACCTTTCTTCCTAGTCCATCTTAGTTTGGAAGCTACCCTGAAACCTGTTCAGCACCATAGCAACACACAAGCCTCCACTGACAGATGGGTGACAGCTACACAGGAGGTGCATGGCTGAGAACTGAACCCAGGTCTCCAGCATGAAAGGCGAGAATTCTACCACTGCCTTTTCTAACTGATGCAGGATATTTAGTGAGGAGGACGGCAAATCCAAGGTATGGAAGTCAGATTAAGTTTGGCATGGCCATGGATGGTAAGGAGACCTATGTGACCAGAAAGGACTAAGTGAGAGATTGGTTCAAAAGTCAATTGGAGGTCCAATCATAAAAAAAACCTGAAGGTCAAGCTAAGAATTTTTATCACTGGCCTAACCTGGAACCATGCTTGGACGAACAGCAAATCAAATAATCATGTAAATTCCTCAGTTGGTTGTGCTGTGCTTAGATTCTCTAGATATGTGCTGTCCCATACAGTAGCCACCAGCCAACGTGACCACGGAGCACTTGAAATGTGGCTGGTGTGACTGACAGAGTGAACTTTAATTTTATTTAATTTGGTTAATTAAAATTTAACCGATCTTAATTAGTTAAATTTAATTTGACCTGGATCATTGACTACATGATCAAGTCACTGTTAATTGATATTTAACTGAATTTCAAAACCAATACTCAATTCTATTATTGGAAAACTTTTATGTGCATTTGGAATGGCTTGGGTATGTGAATCTACTTTTTTCAACTGTAAATTTTATGAAATCTAAATACAGATCGAGTATTTCTGATGAAAATTTATTGTCCCAAACCAAAACCAGATGTACTGAGTGTAAAATACAAACAGAATTTTGAAGGCTTAGTATTAAAAAAAAAAAAGTAAGATATCTCATTAATAATTCTTTTACATTGATTACATGTTGAAATAAAAATACTTTGGATATGTTGGTTGAATAAAATATATTAAATGATTAAGTAAAATTAACATCACCTGAGAAGAATTAAAGTCACTGAGAAGACGTGGTCTTCCCTCAGGGGAGGTTGTGAGTCTAATAATCCTTTCCCCAAACATATCAGCGGAAAGTGACCTTGAAGGGGAGAGGGAAGGATAAAGCCTGCTGTTATAAAGGGAGAATCCACACAGATCACCTAACCTTACTGCTCACTGCTTTCCTTCACGGACCCTCCACTCCTCACTATCCTTCTAACTCTCTGTACACGTATTGTTGGCTCTGATCCTTTACACATGCCTGATGGACTTCTTCCCTCCTGTCTGTCTGCCTAAATCATAAGCAACCCACAAGGTTCGATAAAACCTTCCTGAACAGCTCTAGCTCAGAGGGCTCTCTCCCTTCTCAAGCCTTTTGTCCCTCTGACTTGGCACCTGATCACTCACTGCCTTGGGATAACTTTCATATTGTTGTCTGGTACTATTCTCCACTTCCTTATACTTCACAGCATTTTTCTTCATGTTAAGTGTCTTGCATGTCCATCTTTCTCCTTTATCTGTGTTGTGGAGATCGTGTGTTGTTTACATGCTTGGTAAGCATATTCTGAACGATTAATGCATGTCCATAGTGATCATGATGATGGCAAGGACAAATGAACAAAAACATGGCCTGAAAGTAATGATGCTGCATTGTAGACGGAGTCTTGGACTCAGGAGCCTACATTTTTCTTTCCAGGTCTACTGTTACCAAGTTTTGTGAGTTTGGGAAAATTTATTCAACTACTTTGATTTTTTTTTTTTTTTTTAAATTGTGGAAATGGTACCAAAAATATTATCTGTCTTGGATAAGTGAGACTTCAAAGAGAAATATGTGAGAAAATGTTTTGGAAATAAAGGCTGGGAGAGGCTATGGAGAGATTAGAGGAATCATCCCTCCCAAGAAAACATGAGAAAAACAAAGAAATGCCTATATGAATATAAAGCTACATTATTATTCCAACGCTTAGCACAAAATAGCAACTAGAATACCAGGCACAAAGTAGCAACTCAGAAAATGTCTTTGTTCATTCATTCATTTATTCAACAATTTGGGATTTTCAGTTGCAGAAATGAATCCCGAAGGTCCTTATAAATAAATGAACCAGTTGCTTTAGGAAATAATCAAGTCCTGCTGCTCTGATTTTTGCCAGTGGTTAAATGAACTAGCGTAGTATGCTTTTCCAGAACAGTGCCTACCCTGCTGCTCTCCTTTCTGATTCAGTAGGGCCTTCTCCCAGCAAGGATTTACAGGTCCTTGAAGGGACATTGGTGACTCAGTGCTACTATTCTTGCCTTCCATGTGGGAGATGCAGGTTGTATTCCAGTCAAGGCACCTTGTGTGCAGCCACCACCCATCTGTCACTGGCGGATTGAGTATTGCTATAATGCTGAACAGGATTCAGCAGAACTTCCAGACTAAGATGGACTAGGAAGAAAGGCCTGGCAATCTATTTCTGAAAATCACCAATGAAAACCCACTGGATCACAATGCTCTGATCCACAGGACCAGGCAGCATTTAGTTCTGTTTTGCATGGGGTGGCCATGAATCAGGGCCTTTTCAATGGCAGCTAACAACAATAACAGATGAACTGAGGACTTCACACCCTGGTACCGGGTAAATGCCTGAAGCCAACCTGAAGCTCCTCAGCAGCAATCTCTTCCAACACCACCAGCAACACTTGCATGGCCCTCAAGCTTTGCTGTTGAGAAGAAACGGAAAAAATGGGGAATTCTCTGTGTGATTCAAGCAAAAATGAGCAATCTCACTTTGACTTGCTGGAGCGTGGTAGAAAACAAGGCCGAAGCATGTGAAGGTTTTACCGTCCTCTTCTCCCCTGAGTTATCAGAGTCCTGTTCTGAGCGCTCTGTTTCTCTGTGGATCCAGCCCACTCCTAGAGAGCAGTTTCTGCCCGGGACTCTACTGCTAGTAAGACGTGTAAATTGAAGCAATTATCTGGATTGTTCAAGGAAAAAAAGCCTCAGAAATTCTTCTGCCTGAATGATCTAGGTAATTGCTTCAATTTTCATGTTATCTTCCAGTCTTCAGCCGTCACTGGGATGGCCATTTAACTCACACCCTGGTGTCTGCAGGTTACCTTTCCGGTTTAATTGTCTCTGATTGCCCAGGCCCAGCTCCATTCCTACAAGCACAAAGAATATCTGGCCCTGGTGAGGATTAAAAACCAAAGGAACAGGTGAAAATATTTTTAAAGAGGTTAAAATAAATTTGCAAAATTAAAATTTGAAAAAATAATCTGTTGCCATGGAGTAGGAAATCTGCATGTCTTTTGAAATGTATTGCCTCAGTTCAAGATGGCCAGGTAGCCCAGCTCAGTGAGAAAGAAGCAAAGATTATCACATACCTTTAAGATGGCATCAATTGTTCTGAAAGAGAAAAGCTCTTTCTTTTCCAGGAAAGTTGACACCTTGACTGAGATTAATTTTACTTGATTGTAACTTTAGTGCAGAGTCCTGGGTGGCATAAACAGTTAACGCTATCAGCTGCTAACCAAAAGGTTGGAGGTTTGAGTCCACCCAGACACTCCTCAGAAGAAAGGCCTGGTGATCTACTTCTGAAAAATCAGCCATTGAAAACCCTACGGAGTACAGTTCTCAGCTGACACACAGGGGTCACCATGAGTTGGAATTGTCTCTATGGCAACTGGTAGTAGAGTACCTTTAGTGCTAATCCTTATGAACAAGGCCTCAGGGTTCTAGAAGAATAAGACAAGGAACTATTGAGTCTAAGGAGGAAAGTGAGAAAAAAGAGAAAGCCAAACTCTTGTGTCCTGAGATTTGTGAATAGGCATTGGGCAATCACAGGGCAGCCTGCAGGTAACAGGCACCTGGCCAGGTTAGGAGCCAAGGTACAGGAAGTAAGAGTATGCCAAAGCCCTTACCCTTTGCAGGGATGACTCATCACAAACCCTCTGTCTACGTTTCCTGTGATGCTATAACAAAATGCCACAAACTGGGTGGCTTAAAAGAACGGAAATTTATTTTCTCACAGTTCTGGAGGCTAGAAGTCCAAATCAGGGTCTCCTCCATGTGGATTCCCTCTGGGGGCTTTGAGAGAGGAAATGTTTGATGACTGTATCTTAGTTTCTGGTGGCTGACAACAATCTTTGGAGTTCCTTTGCCAGATATAGATGCATCTGTCTCCATCGACACATAGTCTATCTTTCCCCTGTGTGTGACTCTGTATCTGTGTCTGTCCTTCACTTTTATAAAATGCTACTCAGAAGGGATTAGGGTTAGGACCCACCCTACTGTGGTATAAGTTTGTTAATTTTTTTTTAATTGTGCTTTAGGTGAAATTTTATAGCTCAAGTTAATTTCTCATACAAAAATTTTTACACATATTGTTATGTGACGCTAGTGGCAATCCCTACAACATGACAGCACATTCCCCCTTTCCACCCCAGGTTTCCCGTGTCTATTCAACCAGTTCCTGTCCCTTTCTGCCTTCTCATCCTGCCTCCGGACAGGAGCTGCCCATTTAGTCTCCTGTACTTGAACTAAGAAGCACACTCTTCATGAGTATTATTTTATGTTTTATAGGCCAGTCTAATCTTTGTCTGAAGAGATGGCTTCAGGAATGGTTTTAGTTCTGGGTTAACAGAGAGTCTGGGGACCGTGTCTTTTCGGGTTCCTCCAGTCTCAGTCAGACCTTTAAGTCTGGCTTTTTTACATGAATTTGAGTTCTGCACCCCACTTTTCTCCTACTCCGTCAGGGACTCTCTGTTGTGTTCCCTGTCAATGCAGTCATTGGTGGTAGCCGGGCACCATCTAGTTCTGGTCTCAGGCTGATGGAGTCTCCGGTTCATGTGGCCCTTTCTGTCTCTTGGGGTAATATTTTCCTTGTATCTTTAATGTTCTTCATTCTCCTTTGCTCCAGGTGGGTTGGAACCAATTGATGTATCTTAGATGGCACTCACTAGCTTTTAAGACCCCAGACACCACTCACCAAAGTGGGATGCAGAACATTTTCTTAATAAACTCTGTTATGCCAATTGACCTAGATGTTCCCTGAAACTATGGTCCCCAGACCCCTGTCCCTGCTGCTCTGTGAGTTTAATTTATCTGATAACCCCACTTCCCCAAATAAAGTCGCATTCACCAGTGTGGGGGTTAGGGCTTCCATATATCTTTGGTGGAGTGGGACAATTCAGTCCATAGCACCCACTGTGACCTGGATGTCAGCTGTTCCATCATCTTCCAATCCGTGTGTCTGAATACATTCAGGCCCCACTTAGATACAGACTCAGCATTGGTTGTTTTTGTTATTGTCGTTAGGTGCCATTGAGTGAGTTCCTACTCAGAGCCACCCTACGTACAACAGAATGAAATACCACCTGGTACTGCATCATCCTCACAATTGTTGCTATGCTTGAGCCCATCGTTGGAGACACTGTGTCCTCCTCTTTTCTTGCTCTTATTCGCTGACCCTCTACTTTACCAAGCATGTTGTCCTTCTCCAGGGACTGGTCTCTCCTGATAAGATGTCCAAAGTACATGAGACGAAGTCTCCCCATCCTTGCTTCTAAGGAGCATTCTGACTGTACTTCTTCCAAGACAGATTTGCTCATTCTTCTGGAATTCCATGGTGTATTCACTATTCTTCACCAGCACCATAATATAACATGAATTATGGTGTGAAAAAACCAATAGCCGACATTATACTTAATGGAGAAAGACTGAGAGCTTTCCCCTTAAAATTGGGAACAAGACAAGGGTGTCCACTCTCACCACTTCTAATTCAATATTGTATTAGAAGTCCTAGCCAGAGCAACAAGACAAGAAAAAGAAACAAAAGGTGTTCAGATTGGAAAAGAAGAAATAAAATCATCTCTGTTAGCAGATAATATGATCCTATATATAGAAAATTCCAAAGAATCCACCAGAACACTTCAGAGCTAATAGAGGAATTTAGCAAAGTTGCAGGGTACAAAGTCAACAAACAAAAACCAGTTGGGTTTCTATACACCAGCAATGAAAAATCTCAAAGAGAAATTATAGAAACAATTTCATTTATAATAGCATCTAAAAGAATAAAATATCTGGAAATAAATCTAACCAGGGACATAAAACTCTTATACAATGGAAACTATAAAACACTGCTGAAAGAGATTAAATAAGACTTAAATAAATGAAAAATGTTCCATGTTCATGGACTGGAAGACTTAATATTGTTAAGATGTCAGTATTACCCAAAGCGAACTATAGATTCAATGCAATCCTGATCAAAATTCCAACAGCCTTCTTTACAAAAAAAAAACAAAAACAATACTCAACTTTATAGGGAATGGCAACAGGCCCCGAATAGCTAAAGCAATGTTGAAAGAGAAGAACAAAGTAGGAAGACTCACACTTCCTGATTTTAAAACACACTATACAGCTACAGTAATCAAACCAGCCTAATACTGGTATAACAAATAGACACATAGACCAATGGAATAGAATTGACAGCCCAGAAATAAGCCCACACATCTATGGTCAACTGATTTTTGGCAAGGGTGCTAAGTCCATTTAATGGGGAAAGAAGAGTCTCTTCAATAAATGGTGCTGGGAAAATTGGATTTCCACATGCAGAAAAATGAAACAAGACCCATGCCTCACGCCTTACACAAAAACAAATTCAAAATGTATTAAGGACAATAAAGTGCAAACAAAAACCACAAGAGTCTTAGAAGAACAAGGAGGGGAAATGTTTTCAGGCCTAACTTTCAACAATGGATTATCTAATATAATAACAAAAGCACAAAGAGCAAAAGACAAAATAAATGGGACCTCGTAAAAATTAACAGCTTTTGTTCATCAAAAGACTTTACAAAAGAAGTGAAAAGACAAGCTATAGACTAGAAGAATATCTTCAGAAAACATATACCTGACAAGAATCTAGTAACCAAAATGTATATATAAATTTTACAACAACAAAAAGACAAATAATCCAATCATACAATGGGCAAAAGACTTGAATAGACATTTCACCAAAGAAGACGTTCAAATGACCATCAAACACACGAAAAGATATTCAGCATCATTAGCTATCAGAGATATGCATACACACACACACACACACACACATATATATATATACACATATATACACACATATATATGTTGCCCTGGTGGCACAGTGGTTAAGAGCTGTGGCTGCAAGCCAAAAGGTTGGTAGTTCAAATCTATCAACTGCTCCTTGGAAACCCTATGGGGCAGTTCTCATATGTCCTATAGGGTCGCTATCAGTTGGAATTAACTTGACAGCAACAGGGTTTGGATTTTTTGGTTTATATATATATATAGAGAGAGAGAGAGAGAGATTTATATTAAGGAAATGGCTCACATGGTTGTAGAGGTTGGAAATCCCAAGTTTGTGGGTCAGGTATCAATCTGGAGGCTTGTCCTGACTCAAGTAGCTGCAGGGGCTGATGAACCAAGATTGGCAGGTCAGACAGCAGCCTGCTGGCTCAAGTCTCAAGAACCGGAGGTCAAATGATGATGAGCTGAATGCAGGATCCAGAGCAAAGCAAAAGCCGGCGAGCTGTGTCAGAGAGTCCATATATATTAGATGCAGGCCTCATCCCCAAGGAAACTCCCTTTCAACTGATTGGCTGCTCATAGCAGATCTCATGGTAGTGATTATATGATATCAGATATTATCATGGAGTTGATTGCATCATTACATAACTGCCAAGCTACATGGTAACAGCCAAACTACTGCGAATCATGGCCCAGCCAAGTTGACACACAACCTTAACTATCACAGCCAGAGATTTCCCTCAGTTTCTTTGTCATGTGGGCCTCACAATAGCAGCTGGCATCATCAGAGTGAGTGAGAGAGAGAGTGGGAGACAGGGACAAGACAGGCATCACAGTTTTTTAATAACATAATCTCATCATTTTTGCCATATTCCATTGATTAGGAGCAAGTCACTAGATCAAGCACACATTCAAAGTGAGGGGATTACAGAAAGGTGTGAATATCAGGACACATGGACCACATCATCTCAGAAGGCTGAAATTAATTAATAATTACTGCATGACACACATAGGTTGTCCCAGAGGCGGTCCTAAGATCGAAAGTCACCACAAAGCTACTAGGATGAGGACCCTAGCCAGTAGGATAAACCCCTCTATGGGTGCTACATCCATTCTAGTCTGATTGGACTGCAAACATGAGACACAAAGTGTTGGCAAATGAAAGCCATTTTAATTACTCACAGACAACAAACAGCACATAACAGGTACAATTCCATGGTAAGTGGTCCCCCTAGCCCAAAAAAAAAAAAAAGCTGTCCAGGTGGGATGGAGACTCCTCTATGCGTGCCCCAACTTTGCACCATAGGTGAGGAACTAGGAAGTCCCTCTCTCAGCCAGGACAATGTGACTCATGACATGGTACACAATGTAGATTTTTCCCAACTGACCACTCCAGGAGGGGGTATCATCAGACTACTGGGTGCCAGGTCGAATTGTATCTCTTTAGTCCTGCCAGTTACTGGGATTGGGGTAGGGTTGGGGGTTGGGGGACAGTGGTTTGTTCCAAAGCCTAAGGATTCTGGTAGGTGGAAGAACAGTGAAGACAATAATCAGTGGACTTGCCAGAAGGACTACCTCCTCTCACTTTTTAATCACTGTGATGGTTACGATTGTGTGTCAACTTGGCTGGGCCATGATTCTCAGTGTTTATATGTGATCACTCCCATGATTGAATATGCTGTGAGTAGCCAATCAGATAAAAATATAAGCAGACTAAATATAAGCAGACTTTCTGGCTTTTTGCTCACTCTGGATCCTGCAACTGCCTCCTGTCATCTCACCTCTAGTTCTTGGGACTTGAGCTGTCAGCTTATCTGCCAAACTTGGAATTCGTCAACCTTCACAGCCTGTGAGCAGGAGCCCTGCTCTCTGATCTGCCGATCTTGGGCTTGCCAGCTTCTGCAGCTGCGTGAATTGGGAGAGGCCTCTACCCTGATCCATGGACTTTGGATGCTCTAGCCTCTGCAGTCGCATGAGCTGTTTCCTTTATATAAATCTTTCTCTATATATATTTATACGTTTTACTTGTTTTGCTTCTCTAAGAACCCAGTCTGAGACAATCACTTACACCAAAATAGGACAGAGAGCAGAGTCAAGAGATACAACTTTAAAAACAAAATAGATGCTTCCCTCAAAGAGCTTCAGTGTAGCTGGGAGACAAGCTCTACAGAGATTAAAAGAGAAGTAGCAGCTGTACTAAGCAAATTACCCAAGACAGCAACCATCAAAGGGAAAATTTAACCTTATAAAAATAAATCCTATACATCAAAAACCATACATAATGATAAAATAGAAATAATCAGCTAAGGAAGGTTTTTACAACATATGTGACAAAGAGTCAATATCTTTAATAAAGAATTCTTACAAATCAATACAACAATTGTAAATGTGTAGTAGAAAAATTAGCCTAGAGCATGAAAACACAATTCACAAAAGAATTCCAAATTATACTTAAATGCATGGAAAACTGTTCAGCCTCAATAGTAACCACAGGAATGCCTATTAAATCAGCAAAGATTACAAAGAATGATAATACTCAATGTTGTAAAGTATAATAGGAGGGCAGACTTCTCTTATCCTACTGGTGGAAAGATAGATGTGTATAATTTTTCTTGAGGGGTGGGGTGGATGCAGGTAATATAAATCAAAACCCTGAAAAGTGTGTAGGTACAGACTTCCTGATGAAAGTGGGAGAGGCACTGGGCATGCAAGCCCTTGCGTCTTCAGCAGACAAGAATTGCAAAATTGTGTGCAGACATGTGAGGACTAAGATTGGAAAGGACGGTTTATGCCAAGTCATTGGGAACCTTGGACAACAGATCACAGTGTTTGGGTGGCATTCAACTGGCAGTGGGAAACCACAAGAAGTTTTTTTAAGTTGGAAGGTAATCAGATGAACAAAGTGTTCTAAGCACAGTGAAAAATAACAATGAAATATTGTGAATCCAGGAACAGCATTGGAGAGACTCCTCACTCTCTCCATGGAATCTCTGACCCTCTCTGCCTTTGACTTCACTGTCCAGCAGAGCCTAACATATGGTCCTTCTTACTAAATGGAGCTTCAGATAAATAGCTCCAGCTCTTTGCGTTTCTTTGATCCCTGATATTTGGTGGCTTTTCAACATGTGAGCCAAACTTCACTTCCCACAAGGCATGGAAGTGGTCATCCCATGGATGGCAGCAATGGAAGTGCGTAATCCAGGGTGTATTAGTTAGGGCACTTTAGGCTGCAAGCAACAGAAACCTCTTGAGCTAGCTCAATCAAAAGCATGGGGGAATTAATTATAATTCTTAAGAAAATGAGGCTGGACTGCAACTGGGTTCAGAATCAAACTGGAATAAGAGACTTGGACACCGTAAAGTGTCTTTCTTTGTTTTCTCTGTGATCCTTTCTCAGCACACACTTTCTTCTTTCACTCTCAGCATCTCAGGTTCCTTGGCTTCTCCAGCCCATATCACGGAATATTTGACTTCTGCCCACTCGTAAGGGTTTGTATGTCCAACCGGTTGGATATTTATGAAAGCTCTCTCTCTCAGCCCTGATTTCAGTTACTGGAGAAGGACTCTGATTGGTCCAGCTCAGGTCAGGTGTACCTGTTGGACAAATGAACTCTGACCAAGGGCACCCTCACATTGAACAATCATAATTGTCGGAAGTAATCCTTTAACCAAGAAGTTGAAGGGGTAGGGGTTGGGTGGCAAGTCCCAGGGAAGGGGAGGCACTGGGAAAGTGGCATTGATGTCAGTGGAACTTGGGGAGGAAGGGAGGACATGAGAGAGATTCTTATCATAGTCCACTGTCTTCCTATCTTCAGAATGTCAGGCATGCCTTAGGAACAGATTTTTTTAAAAAAAGATGTCTTCCTATATAATACAGTTTGAAGACACCTGTAGGCTTCCCTGCACTAAAATATAAAATTGGCTCTAACTAGCAAACTCACTTTAACATTCTTTGGGTTACCGTATTTTTATGCAAATAAGGCGTACCTTCTGCATTTGTTTGCAGCTTCTCCCTCTCCCTGCAACATACTCTCACAAGCTCTGCTTTGCCAATCGTCTTTCACATGTTGCTATAAAAAAACATTAGCATAGTGTGCTTATGAAAATACCTCAAGGGGGGCTCTGCTGGCAAACAAATGCAGGAGGTGCACCTTAATTGCGTAAAAATACGGCAATTTTTAAGCTCAAGATCCTATTAGAAAGAAAATATTCATTCATTAACTCAATAAGATTGATCACAAGACTGTGTCCTAAGAAATTTTCCTGCATACTTCCAACTTAAGAAAAAAAAATATGTATATTCTTTCTACCATTGGAGCTATAAAGATAAGCAAGACATGGTTCCTGCCTTTCTGAAATTTACCATCTAGTGTAGGAGCAAAGACTTGGGGGAAAAAAACCACTCTTCTGTCATTTTGTCATACTGTGGTGACTTGCATGCTGCTATGATGCTGTAAGCTATGCCACTGGTATTTCAAATGCCAGCAAGATCCACCCATGGTTTCAGGCAGTTTTCAACAGAGCTTCCAAACAAAGACAGACTGGGAAGAAGGACCTATTTCAACAAACTACTTCTGAAAAAATTGGCCAGTGAAAACCTTACGAGTAGCAGTGGAACATTGTCTGATATAGTGCCGGAAGATGAGACCCTCAGGTTGGAAGACACTCAAAATATGACTGGAAAAGGGCTGCCTCCTCAAAGTAGAGTCTAGATGAATTTTGGGCTTTCCTACTTACAATCAGAGGAGTGGACCTGGGCATTCACAGGGTAAAGCCATGCCCTTGGGGGAAAGAGGAAGGGTCTCCACTGCAAGGGGAAGACATGCCTATTTTCAGCTCTATAGAAAAGGGAGGCAGGCCTGAGACAGGTGGGAGAAGGTTCCAGCTTCTCCCTGGGCCTGTCTGGACGTCAAGGAGTCCCACAGTGGTGGTACTTGAGACAGTGGACCCTGTTCTTGTAATCCCCTGTGTGTAACCCAAAGACTCCTCTTCCTTTCTTTTTGGGTGATAGAAGTGGGAGAAGTGTAGCTACGAAGTTAGCATTGCCTATCTGATTATGAGAGCCAACTCACCAAGGAATGAAGGCACGTGCCTCAGTGCCTTAAAAAAAAAAAACCAGTTGGAAAGACCAGACTTACCTGCCTGACAGAGACTGGAGAAACCCTGAAAGTATGGCCCCTGGACACCCTTTAGCTCAGTAATGAAGTCACTCCTGAGGTTCATCCTTCAGCCAAAGATTCGGCAGGCCCATAAAACAAAACGAGACTAAAGGGGCACACCAGCCCAGGGGCAAGGAATAGAAGGCAGGAAGGGACAGGAAAAAGCTGGTGATAGGGAACCGAAGGTCGAGAAGGCAGAGGGTTGGCATGTCATGGGGTTGGTAACCAATGTCACAAAACAATATATGTACTAATTGTTTAATGAGAAGCTAGTTTGTTCTGTAAACCTTCATCTAAAGTACGGTAATAAATTAAAAAGAGAGAGAAAGAGAAACAAACAAACAAACCAGTTGGAGTTAAATTTGACTCATGGCATTTTCAAGGGCTGATTTTTTTGGAAGTAGATTGCCAGGCCTTTCTTCTGAGGGACCCCTGAGTGAACTTGAACCATCAACTTTTCAGTTAGCAGTTGAGCACATTAACCTTTTGCATCACTCAGTAACTCCCCTCAGTCCCTTAGGGAAGTCATTTCCTGGTTTTCTCAGCCCTGGGGGCTGGCAGGGTAACCTCCGTAAAGACTCACCCCATAGAAATTCCTCCACATCTGCCAGTCTGCTAGGACTCACCTGGCCCCCAGAGTGCTCCCTTTTTGTGGACCATGCTCTCTGCACTCACCAGTCTTATCCCTTCCAGGAAAGACAAAGGATTTTCTCTGGTGGAAAAGCTTTGTAGGATGGATAGAGATTTTTAAGGTGGGCAGGCAGTCATGTCTCATGCTGGGCTTCCTAGAAGCAGAGGCTGAGACTGGAGTCTTGTGGAAGTGATATTGGGGAGTGAGGGAAGCAGGGAATGACACGCAGGGCAGGGGGAAAAGCTAAGCAAGGCTGTGGCTCGCAGGAGATTGGCTTCAGCCAGGTCTCATGAGGAAACCCTGGAGCAAAAATTGCACCACAGGGTCTGTCCCACCTTGAGGCAAGGAAGTGGCCTTTTGTAGCTGTGTCAGTCAGTCATTGGCTATGTGCTGCCCCTCCCAGGTGAAGTGACTCCATTCTTTGTTCTTAGGAGGAGGACGATTCTCTAGAGAAGGGAGCATCTGTGAGTTGTTATTGCCAACACTCCCAGCTGCTGGGTGGGGCACAATGGCGCCTCCGCAGCACGGCACATGCTCAGCAGAGGGAAGTGCCTGCATGTCAAAGATGGAGAATCAGAGAAAGCTTGTTGCACTTGGAGCCCACTGTCTGCTGGAGAGTAAGTTGCAAGGATATGAGTGAACACCCAGTGAAATGATGCAGGTGACATATGGCACACCTGTAAGGTGCCAGCTAACTGTCGCCGATCTGTATTTCTCGCATGGTGAATGTGAAGACTCAATAGACATAAAATGTTACCCTATAGAAAAGTACTATAAAAAACAACAACACGTGGTCTTAAAAGCTTGTGAGCGGCCATCTAAAATACAACTATGGGTCTCCTCCCGTCTGGAGCAAAGAAGAGTGAAGGAAACCAAACACTCGAGGAAGAAATTAGTCCACAGGGCTAACGGCCCACACAAATCACAGCCTCTTCTAGCCTGAGACCAGAAGAGCTAGATGGTGCCCGGCTATCACTACCCATCTGTTCTGACCAGGTACACAGTAGAAGGTCCCAGTTAGAATGGGAGAAGAATGTAGAACAAAATGCAAATTCATTAAAAAAAGACCAGAATTATTGGACTGATAGAGACTAGAGGAACCCCTGAGAGTATTGCCCTAAGATACCCTTTTAACCTGGAACTGAAGCCACTCCTGGAGGTCACCTTTCAGCCAAATAATAGGTTAGCCTATAAAATAAACAATAACACCCATGAGGAATGTGCTCCTTTAAAAATCAACTATACAAGACAAACAACATTTACCCAAAAGCAAAGATGAGAAGGCAAGGAGGGGCAGGGAAACTGGATGGATGGAAATGAGGAAAAACCAAACCCATTGCTGTTGAGTCAATTCCAAAGTGGATTTGAACTGCTGACCTTTTGGTTAGCAGCTGTAGCACTTAACCACTACAGTGCCAGGGTTTCTAGAAACAAGGAAGGCAGGGTGGAAATGGTGAGAGTGTTCACACATTGTGGGAGCTGTAACCAATGCCACAGAACAATTTGTGTGTGAATTGTTGAATGGGAATCTAATTCACTGTGTAAACTTGCACCTAAAACACAATAAAATATTCAAGAAAAATGACAACAAACAAACCAGTTGCTGTCAAATTGATTCCGACTCATGGAGACCCCATGTGTTGCAGAGTAGAACTGCCCCACGGGGTTTTCAAGGCTATGGCCTTTCAGGAGCAGATCTCCAGGCCTTTCTTCTGAGGCACCTCTGGGTGAGTTCGAACCACCAGCCTTTCAGTTAGTAGCATCCTCTACCTGAGTAATGTCACGCCTGCAGTTCCCCTCAAATGCTGGGCTTTATCATGTCTCTAAAACATGGAGAAAATACTTTTAGAGAAAAGGAAGACCCTTTATAGGTACAAATTCCACTTTTACATAATAAAAAGAGAAGTCACAGAACAGCCACTCACATAGGTGATAAAACCAAGATAAAAATATTTATTAAATGGGATTGGAGAAGTTATGAAACTAGGCCAGATGATAATCATGGGGACTTTAAAATACGGTAACTTAGACCAGACGATGACTCACTGGGATAAGAGGTTGGAGTGAGTTTTTGTTTTTTCATTTTTGAAAATATTCAGTGCCACAGAAGAGAAGGTCCAACAACCTATGAGATGAAAAAATATCTAGGAATTAATTAGCAACAAGAAGCTGGTCCTGGGGTGATCAAAGATGAACCACTAAATATAGGTGATCACAGCACAAAAATCCAAATCTTGGAGAATTTTAAAGGTCAATAAACTACAAGAAGCTTGGGGACTGCTTCAGAAAAGACTTGTTGGAAGTACAGGAAAATGCCTGTCAATTATCTGCAAAAAACCTCATGCATTTAAAAGGGTTCACTACATGGTTAATTGGCACCACCGGGAGGCTACTAGGGAAAGGGAGTGGGGTGAGAGGTTATTTTAAAAAAGGAAAAGACAGCCCTGGTGAGGAAAATAGAAAAGTTCACCAAGAGAGGCTACGTATTCATTCACTCATCCAGTCACCAAATACTGGTTGAGATCTGCCATGATCCATGTTTTGTAGATACAGCAGTGCTTGAGAACTCACTCTCATGGAACTTTTAGTCGAATGGGGGAAGACGGACAATGGACAGGTACACAAAGCACAAGAGCCTTGGTGGTGCAGTGGTTAAGAGCTTACCTGCTAACCAAAAAGTAAACAGTTCGAATCCACCAGCTGCTCCTTGGAAACCCTATGGGGCAGTTCTACTCTGTCCTATAGGGTCATTATGCATCAGAATCAACTCAATGGTAACAGGTTTTATAGTGATGAGTGCTACAGAAAAATAAAGCCAATCGATAAAATAAATCAGAGTGATGGTATCAATAAAGCACTTCTGGGGAGGTGGTATTTGAGTTGAGATTTGAAAGATGACACGATTCAAACCCTGTGACTATCCAGGAGAAGACTAAGTATTTCAGGTAGAGGGGTTTCTGGAGGCAGCAGTGAACTTGAGAATTTGGGAAACAGCAAGAAGACCAATGTAGCTGAAGCACAGTAAGCAGAGGGTGATAGGAGATGGAGTTGAAGAGGTTGGCAGGGGCCAGAGTGTTCATTAAAGTCTTTGTGTTGTTCTTAACTGCCGTGGAGTCGCCCCCAACTCATAGTGACCTCATGCACAATGACATTGGATCGCTGTGAGCCATAGAATTTTCATTAGCTGATATTTGTAGGGATATTGTCTGTCTCAGTCTGGAAGCTCTGTTGAATCCTCTTCAGCATCAGAGCAACACGCAAGCCTCCACTGACAGACAGAGGTGGTGGCTGCACATGAGGTGCGTTGCCATGAATGAAACCTGGGCTTCCTGCATGGGAAGGAGAGAACTGTACCACTGAACCGCCAATACCTCACATTAGAGTCTTAGGCCACGGTAAAAAGTGTGCAGTAGAAGTATGGAGTTTATTTATATGCAATGGGAAGCCATGGGAAGGCTTTAAATAAGGGAGTGACATGATCTGATTTGCATTATAAAAAGATTTGTGTGGAAAATGAAGGCTTGGTATTGGGTAAATGTGGAAGCAGGAAAATCAATCAGGTGGTTATTGCAGAGGTCCAAACAAGAGAAGCAGGTCCTGGGACAGGGAGGTGGTGAGACAGGGTCTGGTTCCTAGTGTGGTTTGAAAGCAGGGCTGACAGGAGTTGCTGATACATTGGGTTTTGGGGACAGATGCCAATAGGAATTAGCTGGCCAGGAACATCCTTGAGAAGCACTATACAAGGAGCTTCAAGACCAATAAAACCTTTGTGAATCTCAAAGGGAAGAGATCAGTGAGAACCCTTGTTGGACTGGGGAATGTACCCAAGAATAAGCAAGATATGGATAACCGAGCTCACAAGTTCTTTGCCTCTGTTTCTATGGGGGCGGCATCAAGAAATTGGCCAGTCTTTAATTTCCATTGAACCAGAGAGGCTGGAATACATTTTAAACCAAACTGGTAAGTTAGCCACACTGTATAAGGCATCATGCAACAAGTCTTGAAGACACTCAGGAGTTACACTGGAAATAGAGTTGGTCAGAGTATAATTGAAGGTGTGGGTTGTTGTTTGATGGCAGCCACCACCCCTGCGCATGAGAAGGCTCCTGGGGGCAGGGAGGATTACTTCCGTCAATGGCATGGCAAGGGGCAAACGTGTCTCATTTTGCTCACAAGAAAGTAGCCCCTGGACCCAACGGGGGCGTTTAATCCAAAGGAGCTTCAGGTACAACCTGAGTCTCCATGGCAGCTCCAAGGTTGCAAAGCCACCACCCGTGCAGCCACAGCAATTTTCCCCTGGGAGGCCTGAGAAATTAATTGGATCTTTGTTTCTTGGGTTTTTTGAGGGAGTAGGTGTGGAAGGGTTTCCAGGAAGGAGAAGCAGTTTTGAGCCTGTCGACTATTGAGTACTTGCTACATGCCGACATGATGCTACCCATTTTACAAACACGGTCTAATTTGCCCCTCACCACAACCCACCACGGAGGGTAGTATTACCCCATTTTACAGATGAGGAAACTGAGGTTTAGAGAAGTTAAGGAGCCTGTCCAAGACCACATGGTAATTAGGTTTGGACTTCAAACTCAGGGCTATTTGACTAAAAGCCTTGGATCTTCCCACTACATGTGATAGGATCTTCTTCCTTGCTACTCAGAGTGCAGTCCTTGGACCAGCAGCATTAACATCACCTTGGAGCCTTGGAGCTTGTTTGAAATGCAGACTCACAGGACCCAACCAGACCTACTGAACTAGAATCTGAAGTTTAACAAGATCTCCGAGTGATTCAAATGCACATTACACTTTTGAGAAGCACTGCTCTACTTAGTCTTTAAAAAGTCTTTAACACATGTCCACTGAAAAGTCCGACTGCCTCATTGTACAGATGAGAAAATGAAAGTTCAGAGAGGATTAGTGAGGTGCCCCTTGTTCTTGGCTCAATGCCCCTTGGCCCATCTCGAGGACCCTGGCCCAATGTGCTGCTGTGGCTAGAAAAGGCAGTCACATGATAGTGCTGTCAATCAAGAACAGCACCGAAATGGAAGGAAAAACACTGTCCCATCTGTCAGTGGAGGGTAGCAGTGGGTCAGCTGCAGTGTTCAACTCCTCACCCAGCCCTGATCTACCACCAGTTGCTGAGTCGACTCTGACTCATGGGGACCCTATGTGTGTCAGAGTAGAACTGAGCCCCATAGGATTTTCAATGGCTGAATTTTTCAGAAGTAGATCACCAGGCCTTTCTTCTGAGGCAGCTCTGGGTGGACTCGAACCTGCAGCCTTTTGGTTAGCAGTGAGTGTGTTAACTATTTATACCACCCAGCCCTGATCTAGGCTCCCTTGTGAGAGTTATATTGACTCCTCCCCTTCCCAACTGTGAGCCCCTTGAGGGCAGGGCTATTCTCACTTCTTTTTTTGTCTCCTCAGTCTCCTCAGTGCCTGCATCTATGCTTTGGGCACAGGAGTGTTCAGCCCACTTTTGCAGACATCCCTGGTCATAGGGGACGGGAGAGATTTGCACAAGAAAGGCCCCGTAGAGGAGGGAAGAACTGAAGGCAAAACCTGAACATGTATCTGGGGTGGCCCTGCTTTACTGTCCCATTCACCTGCCTTTAAAATTTATTACACTGCTTCAGCAACTCTGGGGCTTTTCCAAATTCTTTAGCAGGAGTGCTGATAAGTGTGCCAGTACTTTACTTTTTTGCATTGACCCCATCTCCTCTTCAACACCATTGTTTCTGCTGAAACTGCCAAGACACTTTGGCTCGGAGCACTAATGGACATTGGGCAGCTGAGCCCTAGAGAATCAGCAAAACTTTCTGGGGCACAGCTGGGCACCAGCTCCCAGCCCTCTCCTGCCCTCCCCCAGGTCTTCTTCCACCGGCTGCTTCCTACCAGCTGCCTTCTCATGAACTCTGCCCACCTCTGGAAAGATGGTGGTCAACAGACAGTGAGCCTCCCAGGAAGAGCCTTCCCCTGGTGAGGGCTCTAGAAGGCCAGACCAAGATGACTGTCTTAGTTACCTACTGCTGCTGTAACACAAATAACACAAGTGGGTGGCTTTAAAGAGCAGAAATTTATTTTCTGAGTTCTGGAGGCTAGAAGTCCAGATCAGGGTCTTGGCCCCGTCACTCCTTTCTTGTAGGTAGTCCCAGGCATTCCCTGGTTCCTGGGTTTGTAGATGATCCTCCTCTCCACTCCCTCCAAGCCTCCTCTCCCTCCGTCCCTCCCCTCCCCGCTTCCCACTGTGTGTGGGTATCTCTGTGTCTCATCTGCTCTTTTTAGATTTAGGTTATGATTTAATTAACATAGCAAAGAAAACACACTTTCCAAACAGAATTATACCCACAGGAATAGGGGTTAGGATTCCAACATATAGTTTGGGGTTCCCAATTTAATCCATAACAGTGCCCAAGGAGATGAAGAAGCCAAGAAGACCACAAGGCCTGCAGAGCTTCAGGCCCAGCTCCACCCTCATCTCTGCTGGAGATGGGAATGTCCTGGAGCTTGGCCTCTGGCTGCCCCTCCACGCCCCTCCAAGGAGGAGGATAACTGAGGGAGCCTTTGCCCTGGGCCTGGTGTGTACAGCTCCATTCCCTTATGCCACTCATAGTTAGCTGTTTCTGGGGTGCTCTTGGATTCTCAATCCAGCTGCCAATTGCAACCTTTGGTATTTTTCTTTTGCCTCTGGCCTGAGCTCAGGTTCTGGAATCAGTCCTTTAGACTTACCGAGCTTATAGATCGTTCTGTAAATCTCTGGCCTTTCCTACAGCAACCCCTTATTTTCTCAGGCTGCTAGTACTCCCCCTTAGCAACTAACTGCCCAAGGCCAAGTCCAGTGGATGGTATAATCCCTGCCTGTTCACCTTGCTGCGTGCACCCCCCGACTGACACGCACTCATATCTCACTGATGGCCAGACTTTGGGGAATGGAAAGCAAAGGGCAAATACAAGGTCATTCATCTTCAGGAGCTAATAAAATAGATGTACCTTGAAAAACGTACCAAGAAGCAGCCATGTGTGCAAACTGATACCTAGTCATCTTTGTTGAATGAAAATAGCTCTCCTGTGCTCCAACTCTGTACACTCGTTTTTTATCCAACTAGGAAACTTTTCTTGGGTGCAGGATCCATCAGCAAGACAGCTTTTCCTCTTAAAGTCTACTGAAGAAAAACCATTAGGACAAGGCCAGAGTGGCCAATGAGGTGTTGACACCACAGAGGTAAGCAGGTGTGTGTGTGTGTGGGGGTGGTATAATGTTAAACCAGCCTCTGGGGATCTTCTAGGTGAGGCTGTGGGTGTTTGGGGTGCAACCTGACTTACCCCAGACTCTACAACCTAGCCCCCAATACAGACAAACCTCACAGCATGAGTGGGACTGTCGGAAGTTGTTTACTCAATAGGAGACAGAGCTGGCTAAGGTAGGCTGGGTGGGAAAAGGGGCACTTCAGGCACAGGCTGCTGCCTTGGGGAGGCTCAAAAGAAGCCGGAAGGGAGATAAATGAACCAGGAGGGCCTGTGCCAAGGAAGAAGGGACCAGGGCATGGGACCAGGGCAAAGTGCATCAAGGTGAGGATATTGAAAGTAGCCCATAAAGCACGAGTGAGACCCAGCGTTGCTTTGTTATTGTTGTTGTGTGCCTTCAAGACTACTCATAGTGACCCTATAGGACAGAGTAGAACTGCCCCATAGGATTTCTTAGGCTGTAATATTTTCGGGAGCAGAATGGCAGATCTTTTCACCTGCAGAACCTCAGGTGGGTTCAAACTGCAGACCTTTCAGTTAGCAGCCAAGCGCTTAAACATTGAGCCTCCAGGGCTCCTTCAGCATTGCTTTAAGCGCAGTCAAAACAGTGGGCAGAGAAGCACATTGGTTAAAGATGTGGGCTGAATGAAAGACATAGCCTTAGGGACAACCTTGGCTGTACACCTACTAGCTGTGTGACTTTGGATAAGTTAATTAACCTCTCTAAGCTTCAGCTTCTCATCTGTAAATAAGGATGATACTGACAGCCCAGTTGTAGATGCGTTGGTCCCTGGTCACATTCCTGGGCCTCCTCTAGTTTCGGCCAGCTGGGGTGGACAGTTGTGTGGGAGCTCACACTCCTGCAGACAGCCTTGCACTTGAAGAAGAGCCTGCCAGGGCTTCTTAGCGTGTGACCTTGGTCTTTGTGACTCAAGGCCTTGTCTGAAGCAGAGGGATCCCTGTTTTGGAGGTGCAGGGAAGTTAATGCTCTACCAGCAACCCTCAAGCAAAGAGGCTGGGAGCCCTTAGGTCAATGACCTCTCCAGACTTGGGATGGACAATCTGGGGGGCACTGTATGTGCTCCTAAGAGGCCCTGGGGAGTCGAGCCTGTCTTACCTACAGCAACAACCTCCATCACACACTCTGGAGTGACTCCTCCCTCTTCCCAGGTCACCTTCCCAATCAATAAGCTCCAGCCAAGTCCTGGTTTCAGGCTCTGCCTCCGGGGAAACTAAACCAAGACAAATATCTTCCTTATGAGGTGGTTGCAAGGATGAAAGGACATAATTAATGTAAAGCTCTTAGAAGAGGAAAAGAGCACCTAAGTGACCAAGAAGGAAAAAATCTGCTCTGACCCCCTGCAGGCTATCTGACAACCACAACTGGCCTCATGTTAGAAGCTGGCCGATGTTCACAACTAGGGCATGTGATTCTCCTGTTAGTCATTAACAGTCTTGCAGGACAGCAGTATCAGACACAGTCACTCTGAGACCATGACAAACTGAGACAAAAACAAGGTCACTGTGTGTCAGAGTAGAACTGTTCCATAGGGTTTTCCATGGGTGATTTTTCAAAAGTGGATCACCAGGCCTTTCTTCCGAGGTACCTCTGGGTGAACTCAAACCTCCAACCTTTTGGTTAGCAGCCAAGCACCTTAACCATTTGTACCATCCAGGGACTCCATTCTCCCTATAGATAAAAATTATTGAGATTCCCAGTCGTAGAATTGGCCCACTTCCTGACTGCATCCAATCCAGAGCAAAGCCCCACTTCCTTAGACCCTCCCTGAATTACCCATCCAAAGCCCACAGTTTGTCCTAGGTTCTTTCTAACTCCCCCTTCCTGAGATGGCCCTGCCAGTGAAGATGTGCCCGGCCACACAAGCAGGAAAGTCCGGGAAGAGGCCAGGCCAAGACATAGGTCCTCCCTCATACCAGACCATTAATTAAGCACTGGCTCAGCTCAGAAGCATGCACTGTCCACCTACTGTTCACAGGGTGCTGAGCTGTCTAAAGTTGGAGCTTAGGTGCGAATAAATCAGTCCAAAGGCACGATCCTTGCCCTAGAGGATTTTATGACCTAACCAGGAAGGAGAACTCACACTTGTAGGAAATGGCTTTATTCCATCCAGCCAGTTTAAGAGGCACAGTTTCTGCCCTGTTTAGCATGGCACAAATGGTTAAGTGCTCCACTACCAGCTGAAAGGCTGGCAGTTCAAACCCACCCAGAGACGCCTTGGAAGAAAGACCTGGTGATCTACTTCCAAAAGGTGACAGCTTTACAAACCCTACAGAGGAGACCTCTACTTGGACACACACGGGGTTGCCATGAGTCGAAATCAACTTGATGGCAACTAGGTTGGTCTTCTTGCTGTTATTGTGTCATTTTACTAGGTTCTGTGAAACCACAAAGTGTTTATAACTACATATGACTTAATGGAATATCTTTTTATTACTGTTATCTTCTTGGTAACAAGACATTACTAACAAATATATTAACATCATCCATGACAAATCATGTTGATAATACATACCCTTCATATGATGTGATGAGAATAGCACTTCCCCACTGTGGTCTTCCTTCCTAAAATCCATGATCCCAGTCTAACTATGAAAAAAAAAATCAAACAAACCTAAACTGAGAGACATTTTACAAAATACCTGATCAATACTCTTCAAAACTATTAAGGTCATCAAAAACAAGGGAAGTCATTGTGGTAAATATATCTGTAACACAACTTTTGCCCATTCAATTTTTTACAGGTGTACAACTTATTAACAGCTATTACATTAATTGGTTGTGCATCCCTGCTCTTAATCAATGCGATTTTTCCATCACCGTAAACTGAAACTCAGTACTCCATAAGCAGTATACACCCTTTTTCCTTCCTCCCTCTCACCCCTGGTAGCCGCCAGTAAACTTTGATCTCTATACATTTTCCTGTTCTTGTCTTTTACGTAATTGAGGTCATACAATATTTGTCCTTTTGTGATTGATTGATTTCACTCAGCCTAATAGTGTGTTCTACCTCCTAGTTTGTTGAGTAGTGCCCGAAGGCTTAAAAGCTTGCAAGCAGCCATTCAAGGTACAATAATTCGTCTCTAATTGCCTGGAGCAACAGACGAAGAAGGAGAGTCACAAATAGGAGGAGGAAATGGAATGTGTGGCTAATTGCCTCCATGAACTACTGCTTCCTTTGCCATGAAACCAGAGGAACTGGATGGTGTTCGGCTACCATTACTGAACATTTTGATCAAAGATTCTATAGAAGAATCCTGATCAAAAGTGGGGAAAATGCAGAATAGAACTTCAAATTATAATGGAATCCAGATTTTCTGGAGCCATGGAGGCTAGATGAACCCCTGAAACTATTGCCCTGAGATAATCTTTAAACCTTAAACCAAAAATATCCCATGAAGTCTTCTTAAAACCAAACAATAAAACCCGTTGCCGTCAAGTCGATTGTGAATCATAGTGATCCTATAGGGCAGAGTCAAACTGCCTCATAGAGTTTCTAAGGCTCTGATCTTTACTGAAGCTGACTGCCACATCTTTCTCCCACAGTGAGGCTGGTGGGTTCAAAATGCCGACCTTTTGGTTAGCAGCCAAGCACCTAACCACTGCGCCACCAGGGTTCCTTAAACCAAACAGTAGTTTAGCTTAACTAGTAAAGAATATCTGCCTTGAGCATCATGCTCTTTTAAGATCTATCTATATGAGATCAAATTGACAATAGCAACTCAAAAGATTAGATAGGAACCTTAGGGGGCAGTGAATTTATGTTAATGGCAGAGGAGCAACTCAGAAAAGGAGGGTGAGAATGGTTGTACAACTCGAAGAATGTAATCAACGTCACTGAATTGTACATGTAGAAATTGTTGAATTGGCGTATGTTCTGCTGTGTATATCTTCAACAACAACAACAGAAATAAAATAAATTATAAACAAACAAAACAAGGGAAGTCTGTGAAACTGTCACAGCCAAGAGGAGTCTAAGGAAATGTGATGACTAAATGTGACACCCTGGATGGAATCTTGGAACAGAAAAAGGACATTAGGTAAAAACTAAGGAAACTTGAATAAAACACAGTTCAGTTAATAATAATGTATCAATATTGGTACATTAATTGTGACAAACATATCATAGTATGTTAATAATAGGGGAAATTCGGTGAGGGGTATATGGGAACTCTGCACTATCTTTGCCTCTTTTCCGTAAACATAAAACTATTCTAAAATAAAAAATTTATTAAAATAAACCAATAAACCTTTGAGTAGTGCATGTCCTATGTACAGTTTCCCTGAAGGTAAATTCTAGCCAGGTTAGCCCTTTCTATCATATAAAAACATTGTAGTATGTGTACATTATGAGTGAATGTGTGTATGTGTATGTGAAAGTGTGTTTTTAAAAGGAAAATTATTGTACTTTGATTTTTTTTAAAAAATCAGCCTACCTGTGGTGACGGTTTCACAGGTGTATACATAGTCAAATGTCCCAAATTGTATACTTTAAACATGTGCAGTGTATTGTTTGTATATTACACACTGGTAAAGCTAAAAACAAAATCAGTCCAGTCCAGATTTTGATGCCAGAACAAGTAAAAACAGGAGGGCTCAAACTCAATTACTTATGAAAAGTCTTTGACCGAATACCTCAGAATTTATCTTTAAAAAAAAGCCTTAGCATGGATGGATCTTTCTCAAGAAAACCTTGAGTTGGCCATCTAATTCAAGGGAGGGGGTGAGCCACAAACCCCAAATTATAGGCTTCAGCAAATCTCCCATAATCTTTGTGTGTATGTGTGTTTTCTTCATTTTTTTTTTTAAATTACTGTGGTGAAACATTGTATAACAAAACATTTGCCATTTCAACTATTTTTGCATATACAATTCAGTGACAATTACATTCACCATGTTTTGCAAACATCACAACTATTCCTCTGTCAGTTTCCAAATTTTTTAATCACTCTTAACAGAAACTCAGTGCCTCTTAAACATTACCTTCCCATTTCCCATCCCCCCTCCCCAAGTCCCTGGTAATCACTAATAAAGTCTGGTCTCTATGCATTTGTCTATTCTAGATATTTCATTTAAGTAAGATCTTATGATATTTGTCCTTTGTGTCTGACTTTATTTCATTCAGCATAACATTTCCAAGGTCCATACATGTCATAGCCCCATAATCTTAATAAGCTCAACCGTTGGAAGGATGATCCAAAGTCCGAGGAATTTTGGTTCCTTATGTCACAGAGAGTAAAGAATTGGCTCCTCAAAGTTCCCTCATTCCTCTTCTAGTCAATCCCCCCACCCACTCAGAGGCAACCACTGATTTGTGTTCTATCACCATAGATTACATTTCTTTGTTTTGGACTTCATATGAATGGAATCATACAGAGTAAACTCTTTAGTGCTTGGCTGCTTTCTCACAACATAATGTTTTTGAGATTTATCTATAGTGTGGTATCAGTAGTTAATTGATTTTTAATGCTAAGTAGTATACTTGATTCTCCCACGCATCTGTCTGTTTGTCGTACTGTGGGGGCTTATGTGTTGTTGTGATGCTGAAAGTAAGAATCTAGGAAAATTAGAAATCATTAGAAATGAAATGGAATGCATAGAGGTAGAAATCCTAGGCATTAATGAGTTGAAATGGACTGGTATCGGTCATTTTGAATTGGATAATCACACGGTCTACTATGCCAGGAATGACAACTTGAAGAGGAATGGTGTTGAGTTCATCGTCAAAAAGAACATTTCAAGATCTATGCTGAAGTACAACGCTGTCAGTGATAGCATAATATCCATACGCCTACAAGGAAGACCAGTTAATATGACTGTTATTTCAAATTTACGCACCAGCCACTGAGGCCAAAGAAGAAGAAACTGAAGATTTTTACCAACTTCTGCAGTCTGAAATTGATCGAACATGCAATCAGGATGCACTGATAGTTACTGGTGATTGGAATGCGAAAGTTGGAAACAAAGAAGAAGGATTGGTAGTTGGAAAATATGGCCTTGGTGATAGAAACAATGCTGGAGATCGTATGATTGAATTTTGCAAGACCAAAGACTTCTTCATTGAAATACCTTTTCTCACCAACATAAACAGTGACTATACAAGTGGACCTTGCCAGATGAAATACACAGGAATCAAACCAACTACATCTATGGGAAGAGACGATGGAAAAGCTCAGTATCATCAGTCAGAACAAGGCCAGGGGCCGACTGCAAAACAGATCATCAATTGCTTATATGCAAGTTCAAGTTGAAACTGAAGAAAATTAGAACAAGTCCACAAGAGCCAAAGTACCACCTTGAGTATATTCCACCTGAATTTAGAGACCATGTCAAGAACAGATATGACGTATCGAACACTAATGACCGAAGACCAGATGAGTTATGGAATGACATCAAGGACATTATACATGAAGAAAGCAAGAGGTCATTGAAAAGACAGGAAAGAAAGAAAAGACCCAAATGGATGTCAGAAGAGACTCTGAAACTTGCTCTTGAACATTGAGTAGCTAAAGCAAAAGGAAAAAATGATGAAGTAAAAGGGTTGAACAGAAGATTTCAAAGGGCAGCTCAAGAAGACAAAGCAAAGTATTATGATGACATATGCAAAGAACTGGAGATAGAAAACAAAAAAGGAAGAACATGCTCAGCATTTCTCAAGCTGAAAGAGCTGAAGAAAAAATTCAAGCCTCGAGTTGGAATACTGAAGGATTCTACAGGGAAAATATTAAACGATGCAGGAAGCATCAAAAGAAGACGGAAGGAATATGCAGAGTCATTATACCAAAAAGAATTGGTTGACGTTCAACCATTTCAGGAGGTAGCATCTGATCAAGAACCGATGGTACTGAAGGAAGAAGTCCAAGCTGCACTGAAGGCATTGGTGAAAAACAAGGCTCCATGAATTGACAGAATACCAATTGAGATGTTTCAACAAACTGGTGCAGTGCTGAAAGTGCTCACTCGTCTATGCCAAGATATTTGGTAGACAGCTACCTGGCCAACCAACTGGAAAAGAGCCATATTTATGCCTATTCCCAAGAAAGGTGATCCAACTGAATGTGGAAATTATCGAACAATATCATTAATATCACATGCAGGCAAAATTTTGCTGAACATCATTCAAAAGCAGCTGCAGCAGTATATCCACAGGGAACTGCCGGAAATTCCAGCTGGATTTAGAAGAGTACGTGGAACCGGGGATATCATTACTGATGTCTGGCCCTGGCTGAAAGCAGAGAATACCAGAAAGATGTTTGTTTACCTGTGTTTTATTGACTATGCTAAGGCATTCGACTGTGTGGATCATAACATATTATGGACAACATGGTGGAGAATGGGAATTCTGGAACACTTAATTGTGCTCATGGGGAATCTGTATACGGATCAAGAGGCAGTTGTTCAAACAGAACAAGGAGATACTGCGTGGTGGAAAGTCAAGAAAGGTGTGCATCAGGGTTGTATCCTTTCACCATACCTATTCAGTCTGTATGCTGAGCAAATAATCTGAGAAGCTGGACTGTATGAAGAAGAATGGGGCATCAGGATTGTGGGAAGACTTATTAACAACGTGCAATATGCAGGTGACACAACCTTGCTTGCTGAAAGTGAAGAGGACTTGAAGCACTTACTGATGAAGATCAAAGACCACAGCCTTCAGTATGGATTACACCTCAATATAAAGAAAATGAAAATCTTCACAACTGGACCAATAAGCAACACAATGATAAATGGAGAAAAGATTGAGGTTGTCAAGGATTTCACTTTACTTGGATCCACAATCAACACTCATGGAAGCAGCAGTCAAGAAATCAAAGGATTTGCATTGGGCAAATAGGCTGCAAAAGACCTCTTTAAAGTGTTGAAAAGCAAAGATGTCATCTTGAGGATTATACTTCAGACATGTTATCAGGAGGGATCAGTCCCTGGAGAAGGACCTCATGCTTGGTAAAGTAGAGGGTCAGCCAAAAAGTGGAAAACCCTCAATGAGATGGATTGACACAGTGGTTGCAACAATGGGCTCAAGCATAGCAACGATTGTGAGGATGGCGTGGGACTGGGCAGTGTTTCTTTCTGTTGTACATAGGGTCACTACAAGTTGGAATCGACTCGACAGCACCTAACAACAACAACAACAGTATACTTGAATTTGTTAATCCTTTCACCACTTGATGGACATGACGGACATAAGTAAAGCAGCTATAAATATTTATGTACAAGCAAATGTTTTCATTTCTCCTGGGTTGCAATTGGGGTCATATTGAAAGTGTATGTTTAACTTTATAAGAAACTACCAAACAGATTGACAAAGTGATAGCATCATTTTACACTTCCACCTGCAATGTAGGAGAGTTCCAGTTGCTCCACATCCTCACCAACACTTGATATAGTCGATCTTTTAAATTCAAGCTGTTGCAGTGAATGTGGAGAGACCACTCACTGTGATTTTAATTTGCATGTTCCTAATGATCAATGATGTTGAGGAGCCCTGGTGGTGCAGTGGTTGAGAGCTCGGCTGCTAACCAAAAGGTTAGCAGTTTGAATCCACCAGCTGCTCGTTGAAAACCCTATGGGGGTTGCTATGAGTCGGAATTGACTCAACAGCAATGGGTTTGGTTTTTTGGTTTGAATGATGTTGAACGTCTTTTCATGTGCTTATTGGCCAATCTTATGTCTTCTTTTGTGAGGTATCTCTTTAAGCCTTTTGCCCATTTGTTATTGGATTGTTTATCTTTTTATAACTGATTTGTAGGAATTCTTTATATAGTCTGGGTACAAGTTCTTCATCAGATGTATGTATTGTGAATATTTTCTCTTAGTCTGTGGCTTGGCATTTCATTTCTTCAGATTTTGATTTTAATAAGATCTTCCCTCAATTGCCAACCCAGGCTCAAAAGAGAATATACCATTTATTTAGCAGTTATTGTGGGATTTCTACTGTGCTAAACTCTCTATACCCAATGACCTCCCCTGCTACTCACAACTCTGAGAGTGGTTAAGAGCTTGGCTGCTAACCAAAAGGTCAGCAGTTTGAATCCATCAACCACTCCTTGGAAACTGTATGGGACAGTTCTGCTCTGTCCTATAGGGTTGCTATGAGTCAGAATCGACTCCAACGTAACGGGTCGTGTAGACATTGAATCAATGGGGAAATTGAAGTTAAACAGCCTTCCAGTACCACACAGCCAGTAAGTGGCAGAGTCAATTTTAAAGCAATGATTTTCAACCCTGGCTGCACATTAGAGTTACCTGGAGTGGGGGATGGGGGTAGGGATGAAAAAATACTGATGCCCAGACCCCAACCCCAAGGAGCATGATTTAATTGGGCTGGAGAGGAGCCCGGGCACAGGTATTTTTTTTTTTAAAGTTTCCCAAGTGATTCTAATGTTCAGAGCCTCTGATTCTAAATGTACCTGGAGCTCCCTGCTGCATTGCTGGGGGGCTTTGGCTTCTGAAGATTGTCCTGCCCACTAGTGTGGAAAGAGTTCAGTCACAGGCTGTCCCTGGGGCCGTCTTTCAGCGTCATTTACTGCCTGTGCTTTAAGAAAGTCTGTCTGGCTGAGGCAGTTCTCACTGTGCAGACTGGAGCTAATTTGGGCTTTAATTTAAGCAGCTCTTTAAAATCTGCTCTCTCTTTCACCCCCACCTCCCCAGGAGGCAGCATATCCAGACATCAGCTCACAATGCCAGGCTCAGTTTTGGAGGCTGCAGCAATCTGGGGAGCCATCCAAGGCGTCCTTGCAGACAAGCAGTCACAGCTCGGAAATGACTGTTGTATAGGGTTTTCAATGGTGCCTGTAAATCACCTCTCTCACTGACAATTCTTCACCTGCTGTCATTTAATAAGGCTTCCCTCGCTCTCCAAGGAAAGCTGGTATAAGTAGGGGTCCTGCTTTTCTTTTCAGTGTTCCACTAACATCGCTTTGGTACTCAGAAGTCAGGCTGGAGTTCCTGAAAAGCCAACATCTTTATCAGGTGAGAAAGGAGAGAGAACAAGGGAGACAGGTTTCCCTGAAGTAAGGCCCTTCTTGATTTTTCTCCCTGTGATGTTGACAGTTCATAGCAACGAGCCCGAAAAATCCATATTGCTCTAGGATCAGAATGCCATTCTCACTCAGTTGAGGGCAGAAGAGAGGAGGAACTTAGTGTAATACTTCTGTGGAGCTTTGAAAATTACCATGGTCACTTGAGTGTCAAAAAACACACAGCGTATGCAAAACAATATTGGTTAAATGAGAAACTATTTTGTTCTGTAAGCCTTCATCTAAAGTGAGAATAGCAGCACAATTGGAAGAGCATAGTCGATGTCACTGAACTGTGCATGTAGAAATTTTTGAAATGGAGTATCTTTGGCTATGTGTATTTTCACCAAAAAAAAAAAAAAAAGGTCGAGAAGGGAGAGGGTTGACATGTTGTGGGGGTGTTAACCTATGTCATAAAACCGCATGTGTACTACTGTTTCATGAGAAACTGTTTGTTCTGTAAGCCTTCCCCTGAAGTACAATAAAAAAATTAAATTATTAAATTAAAAAAAAGTAAATAAAAAAAAGTATTGGACGTTTGTTGCTTTCACACTGAGAATATATTAAGACTTGCTGAGAAGAAACAAAATTTTCCACTTCAGGACAAAATCTCTCCCCAGAAAGCTCAGGCATCATACTTTGTAGAACAGGGACTCCTAAGTTTTCAGAAATGGAGACAAAAGTTAGGGACACCTCACGTCGTGCCTGATGCCTGAAATACTATATCGAAAACAGTGGTTTTCAAAGTGGGGTCTGGGACAAGCAGCATCAGCATCACCTGGGCCTTGGTAGAAATGCAGATTCATGGGCATTCCCCAGACCCACTGAATCAAAAACTCCAGGGGTGGAGCACAGCAACCTGGAGTTTTAACCAGCCTGTGGTTGAGAACCACTGATCTAGCCTAGACTCTAGAGAATCATTCTTGGAAAGTTTGAGCCCTACCAAATTACAGGGAAAAAAAACCCTGTTATGGATTGAATTGTGTCCCCCCCACCAAAATATGTATTAGAATCCTAACCCCTATACCTGTGGATGTAATCCTGTTTGGAAATAGGGTTTTCTTTGTTATATTAGATCATGCCCAAGTAGGATGGACTCTAAATATAATCACTTAGAATTATAAAAAGAGCAGATTACATGTAGAGATACCCACACACAAGGGGAAGACAGATGCCACGTGAGGATTATCTACAAGCCAAAAGATCAAGGGATGTCTAGAACAACCTACCAGGAAGAAATGACATGACCAAGACCCTGATTTGGATTTTTAACCTCCAGAACTCTGAGAAAATAAATTTATGTTCTTTAAAGCCACACACTTGTGGTATTTGTGTGACAGCACACTGCGAAACTAAGAGACCTTGGAAAGGCCCTGGTGTAAATTGGGTTGGGAATGGAGTTGGCTGGGGTGCAAGTAAGATCTCTATCCCAGGAGCAGAGAGACTGAGGAGGCAGGGGAACATCTTTTCTGACTTCGCATTGCAGCTCCAGGCAGCTCAAGTCAGATTCCTGCCGATTTTTCCCCCTGAAGGAGGACACGTTCTAGTGCAATAACAAAGCAGCTACGTGTGTAGGATCCCACCTTCTGTTTCAGGAGCCCAACCTCTACAAACATATCTGGAAGGGCTACATGATGGTTTAGGGGTGGGGAGGTGGGAAGAGGAAAAGTATTTCAGGAACACTCTTGCAAGTACATAGAAAAAGGCATCTCTGATGGATATCAGCCCCAACTGGCTGCTGTGTACAACCTGCATAACTGTATATGGTGGCCCTGCTCAGAAAACAGGAGCTTAAACAAACAAGGCTTTATCCTCAGAACAAAGAGATAAGAAGGAGGACACCAGGGTTCAGAGGTCCTGTGTATGGATGGGGAGGATAAGGGATAATGAAGTAAGATTCTGAAAGCTTGCCTACATAATCGAACCTATTCTTTGTTACCTACTCTCTTTACCTTTGCTGTCCAATACAGTAGCCCTCTGCTACATGTGACTTGACCTGAGGCTAGTGTGACTGAGAAACAGAATTTTACATTTTATTTCGTTTTAGTTAATATAAATGTAAATTTAAAAACTGAAGCAAAGTAAGATATTCTTCCATTAAACACACATAATAAGAGTGTAAAATATCTTATTAACTATTTTCATATTGATTACATGTTGAAATTATAATACTTCGGGCATATTGAGTTTAAAACATATTGCTAACATTAATTTTACGTGTTTCTTTTTACATTTTTAATATGGCTACTAGAAAATTTAAAATTACATGTTTGGCTTGCATTATATTTTTATTGGATGGTGCTGGTCTACACACTTAGTGATTGGAAGTAAAACCCTTCAACAACACCAAAAAAAAGTGAGATATCCTGAGATGTGGGTACTAACAAAGTAAAGTATAGTCCCAGGCCTTGTTCTTGTTGGAAGAGGACACTTTTCTTCTTATTGGGGATTGCCATATGCTCATCAGGATCTAGAAGCAAGGAGGATGGGTAGGTAGGAGATGTTGACATGGCCGAAAAAAATTCATGCTCAAGAAATTTCTGGAGAGAGAGAGATCTACCTCAGTTCCTGAAACCCAGCAACAGTCATGAGACCCAGAAGCAATATGCAACATTTCAGGGCTGCTGCATTCCAAGAGAGCTGCCCAGGCTGCCCAAGACCCTGGGCTCCTCTTCTCTGCCTCAACACACTGCTCCCTGCATGGAACAGCAAGAAGGATCAAACGGCCTTGTGCCCACAGTGCTGGGTGCCACCTCCAAGAAGCCTTCTTCTCGAGTGTTCTTGTGTGACTGCCAGCCCTGGAGAGTGCGTGATTCACTGATGTTCTCAAGGTTAGGCTTCTTGGGTATTGTGGTTATAAATTAGGACAAGAGGCTTCTTGGCACAGGATCTTGGAGCCCTGGCCCTGTGTCAGCTTCAGGAATGCTTCTCCACTAACTGTGGGG
This sequence comes from Trichechus manatus latirostris, assembly GCF_000243295.1. NCBI lineage: Eukaryota > Metazoa > Chordata > Mammalia > Sirenia > Trichechidae > Trichechus > Trichechus manatus. The sequence continues at coordinate 3,662,885 of NW_004443972.1, read as the reverse complement.
GCATTAGGAGCCAGGGCTCCCCCATGTCAAAGACAGAGGCAAAGCGGCCACCAGTCTCAGCAATGGAAAACCTGATGAGCAGGGTAGGGCAGGGTGGGGGCTATGTACAGAAGAGTGGCCTAGAGGGCTCCAAAGGAGGAGGTCCACAGCTAGCAGTATCTGCACCTGAATGCTTTTGTCAAGGGCATGAGGAACACCGGCCTCCGTGTAAATATGTCCTAAAATCCTGGGTCATATCCCCTAATGAGCTGGGGCTCAGGTCCCTTAGTGGAGAGTTCTCTTATGATGAGAGAAAGATCCTTCTATAGCATCCACAGTACACACCCTAAAAGCCTGAAGAAAGAGCAAGGTGGTGTCATGGATTGAATTAGGTTCCCCCAAAAATGTGTGTATCAGTTTGGCTGGGCCATGATTCCTGGTATTGTGCAATTTTCCTGTATGTTGTAAATCCTGCCTCTATGATGTTAATGAGGGAGGATGGGCAGCAGTTGTGTTAGTAAGGCAGGACTCAATCTTCAAGATTGGATTGTGTCCTGAGGCAATCTCTTGAGATATAAAAGAGAGAAGTGAGCTGAGAGATGGCAGGGAGGGGGGCGGAGACGACTATGACGACACCTCATACCACCAGGAAAACAGTGCCAGGAGCAGAGCGTGTCCTTTGGACCCGGGGTCCCTGTGCAGAGAAGCTCCTTGTCCAGGGGAACATTGATGAGAAAGCCTTCCCCTGGAGCTGACGCCCTGAATTTGGACTTTTAGCCTACTTTACTATGAAGAAATAAATCTCTCTTTGTTAAAGCCATCCACTTGCGGTATTTCTGTTGTAGCAGCACTAGTTGACTAAGACAGATGGTGATGCTTCTCTCTGACCCTTGATTCTCACATTTTACCACTTGCCAAGTACTATAAGTTTTACCTCCATATGGTCTCCTGTCTTGACCTTGTCTCCTCTTCCACTGCCAGCTCAGGGTCCCATTAATAACTGCAAAGACTAGAACAACAGCCTCCTGATTAAAAACAATGGAACTAATTAAAACATAAATATCAGAAAAGACATATAAGTATAACCTTGGCCCTGATGTCAGACTGGCTGGCATGGCCACAGGCCAGTGTCGACAGGATGGATGGTCAATATGATGAGACAAATGATGTCTGCAGCCATTTAGTAGTGGTGGTGCACTGGAGGAGTGGAAGAGGGAACCACTTGGAGGTAAGTGCAAGGAGGAGCAAGGGGAGAGGCAGAGGTCAGGGTATCCCATTGGTATAATGGAAAAAACAAGCAATAGATTAATGTAGAAACCATTGTTTTCCAAACTATTTACAATGGCAACAAAACCATGCCCAGCAGTAAGACTAATATGCAAAGATATTTATGGATATATTCTACCCAATTTATCCAAAATCCAATGCAGTTCCAAGTAAATTGCGTACAGGGTTTTTCTTGGAAACTTATTCTGAAATTCATATGGAAAGAAAAGTTTCAAGAATAACCAAGGTTATTTAGAACACGGTATCTGTAACCTACTAGATATGAAAACAACAACAAAGCCAAACCCATAGTTTTCCAGGAAATTCCGACTCATGGCAACTCCATGTGTTACAGAGTAGAAATACTCCATAGGGTTTCCTTGGCTGTAATCTTTACAGAAGCAGATCACCAAGCCTTTCTTTTGTGATGCCACTGGATGGGTTTGAACCACCACCCTTTAGGTTAGTAGTTGAGCATAAACTGTTTGGGGCACCCAGGGACCTTACTAGATATTAAGAACTTTTAAAAACTAGAGCAATTAAAACAAAGATAGGCATCAGGGGCTAATGTTATGTGTTATTATTTCTACTAGAAATAATAAGATTAACAGAAATGGGGGAGAAAATGGGAAGTAGAATAAGCACAGTGAAAACATCACGCAACATAACTGAGAATCAAAGGCTATCACTTATAATAAATAAGCATAAGCATTTTTAGAATACAAAGGTAAAAACAACAAAAGTTAATATTATTGACCAAAATTCGGTAATGGAGAAGAGAGGGACAGTAGGGTTAGGAAGACACAAGCTAAGCTGTTGCTTACAGTAGGGAACCAATTGTTGTTAGTTGCTATCAAGTCAGCTCCAAGTCATGGTGATCTTATGTACAGCAGAAGGAAACATTGCCCAGTCCTGCTCCATCTGCAAGATCGTTGGTATTTCTGAGCCCATTGTTGTGGCCACTATGTATTTTGAATATCTTCCAACTTAGGAGCTCATCTTCCAGCACTGTATTGGACAATATTCTGTGTAATCCATAGAGTTTTCCTTGGCTACTTTTTAGAAGTAGACCACCAGGTCTACTTAGTTTGGAAGCTCTGCTGAAACCTGTCCACCATGGGTGACCTTGCTGGCATTTCATAATACTGGTGGCATAGCTTCCAGCATCATAGTAACATACAAGCCACCACAGTACAACAAACTGACAGTAGCGGAGAGAACCAATAGATGATGTTTAAAGAAAGAAGGAACTAAGGGTATTATATGAAAATATAACTACAGAGGGAATCAATAAAACATAAACAGATACTGTCCCAAATTCAAGGAAGATAACAATAACAACAACAAAAATAAACAATGAAAACAGACCACATAATGAAATAAACACTTGTACAAATATATATACACACATAAATATTAATATAAACATTAAACATAAAATAACATGAAAGGACTAGACAAAACCTACCTCTTTTATCAAAAAATGTAGATGTGCTTAACTGACATATTAAAAGCAATACACAACTCTATGTTATATCAAGAGACACCCCCAGAACAATGTGAATCAGAAAGATTACAAATAAAAAGATGGACCAAAGTGTATCTGGCAAATTCAAACATAAAGAAAGAAGGAGTCCTTATATCAAGCTCAGATGGGGTAGTATTTACACCAAAAATTATTAAACATGACAAAGAAGGACGCCCTAAAATGCTAAAGACTACAATTCATAATGAGTAGACACAGATATGAAAATCCATACACAAAATCACACGTAAAGTTAATAAATCAGGAAATATAAAACATACAAGTAGAAATATGTACAAACAATAATAATTGGAGACTAATTCATTTCCACACTTCAAGGCAGATCAAGGAGTCAAAGAATAAAGGTATGGAAGATGTAAACAGTATAACCAGTTAGGTAGATCTTATGGGTATATATCAAGCATTATATTTTAATAATAGAGAATATCCATTCTTTTCAAGTATCTAGAAAATTTACAAAAAATGATCATATATAGAGTTGTAGAGAACAAAACCCCTCAGTCCTTGAACTATGGATAGGAGGATTTATTCAGTTAAAAAAAAAAGAAAAGGTATATTCGAATGCAGAGAGACACCAGTTAATGCAAGTGAGAACTTATGACTCCAGTGAGAGAGCTTTTAACAGGAAGAGATATAGTCCAAGGAAAAAAGAAATTATAATACAATTGATTGATTAGTCTTTGGCTGAGGTCACAAGAAGGATGGGTTAGGAGACAGGGAACGAGTTTCTATTGGATAGTTGGGTATAGAGGCTTATAGTGATTGATTTCAGGGACTAATTGCAGAGGTTCTCAATCATAGTTATACATCCTTTGGAGGGGTCATAAAAACATCACTGGTAGATGTCAAACATCTCTGACCAGATATCTCAGGGATTTGTGATAACCATTCAGCACCAGGACATCATTTCCCAGAAACAATTTTTTAATAAAAAGTCCTTTTAAGTTGTCTGGGAAACTTTAGATATGGTTGGCTCCAGGACGCTTACAAAACAATTCTTCATTACATGCTTGTTATGAAGAAACATTTCTTAGGCCCATTTTACACAAAAAGACACCGTGTCAAGATTCTCTTTTTTAGAGTGTATTTCTTTTACATCCTGGCTTGACCACAGAGAGAAAAACTCCCTCAGTTTCCGAGGCTACTAGCAATTAAGGAGCCAAATAGCAGGTGCCTGTAAAAAGTCTGGGTTGATGCTGCTGCGAGCAGTAGGCAATAAAGAGTCCTGGGGAGGCATGTAAAAATGACCAGTTTAATTCAGCAAAAACTGAGTTTAATTCAATCATTTAGTCCTGATCAAAAAGGCTTCATGAACTTCTCCTTTACAACAGGCTGCAAGTTAACTTCAATACACTTTTTTAAAAGTAGAATGTAATACAGAGAACATTCTCTGATGTCAGTGCAATGTAACTAGAAATTAATAGCAAAATAAGAATGAGAAAAGAATCTTCTTCCAATGCTGGGAGGGAACTCCCAAAACCTCTATTTAACAACTCTTTGGTCAAAGGGGATGTGGGACCAAAAATTTAGTTTGGCCTTTTATCTCTGGTTTCTGAAAATAGCCCTTAGAATTTTCCAGCAATCAAGAGGCCTTTGTTTATAAAATAGCCAGGCAACATTTAATGAGAGGAGGCTCCATAGGCCCCATCCTGGCAACAGACCTCAGGAAGGGAGGGGGGCATGATGAAGGCAATCATGCATATTCATTGATTCATGCATATACATTAGGCCCCAGTGACTACTAGACCCTGGGTCTTGGAGCTTCCTCTTCAGGGCTTCCTGGAGTGGCAAGAACACTTGTGCACAGGAAATGTGGCACATCCTTGGGGACAATGGAAGTCTTGTGCTGCAACCTCTCCCAGGCCTTGCCTGATTGGTCTCTTTACTTGTTTCCCTTCTAGTTATAATAAGTGAGCAACTGTAAGTATAACAAGAAAACCCCACTGCTGTTGAGTCGATTCTGACTCATAGCAACTCTATAGGACAGAGTAGAACTGCCCCCATAGGGTTTCCAAGGCTGTAAATCTTTATGGAAGCAGAATGCCACATCTTTCTCCCATGGAGCAGCTGGTGGGTTCAATTCACAGAACTTTCGTTTAGCAGTGTGTGCTCAACCACTGCGCCACCAGTGATCCTTAACTGTAAGTATAGGTAATAAAAAGAAAAAATCCAAAACCTTTGCCATTGAGTCAATTCTGACTTGTAGCGACCCTGTAGGACAGAGTAGAACTGCCCTACAGGGTTTCCAATCTTTACGGGGTAGACTGCCAAGTCTTTTCCCCACGGATTAGTTGGTGGTTTTGAACTGCTGACCTTTTGATTAGCAGCCGAGCATTTTAACCACTGTGCCACCAGGGCTCCCAGTATAAGTAATAGTTACCCTGAATTTTGTGAGCTGTTACGGAGACTTAATGAACACAAAGGGTGCAATGAGCCAGCAGGGGCTGGCAAGACAGAGCCTTTAACTTGTGAAGATACCAGTGTGGATGGTGGTCAGGGAAAGCCTGCTTGGGCAGATGAAGGACAGAGGTCTTCTAGCCGGTCACATGGCCCCAGGGGGCTAGGGATAGAGAAAGACAGAAGGGATGGGGGGCTGGCTGGTCTGAAGTGCAGAGAGTGGTGCAGACACCTGAGCCTAAGGCTGGCACTTGATGACCTGGCTGCAGGTGCCCAGGAATGAGGTCTGACCTAACAGTGGGCGGTTAGGGCCAGAGAGAGGAAGTCCCATGGGAGTGGCTGGCAACGAGGAAGTGATAAAGGTGGGGTTTGCCTACCTTGCCCCTTTTTGTAGTGCAGGGGAATATAAAAACATAAATTTCTAAAAATAACAATAATGAAATACTACGTACTGGAATTTTTAGGCCACAGTTAAAGGAATGTTCAGAGTAAAATTCATAGCCTTAAATAATCTACCAATATAAATAAAATAAAAACAAACAAAAAATAATTAAGCCACTCAAAAAGTTTGCAAAAGAAATATAAACCAAAGGAAAATAGAAAGAGGAAGAAAGAAAGGAAGGAAGGAGATAAAAGCAGAAATTAATGATAGAAAATAAGACTAGAATTAATACATTAAAAGCTGGTTTGAAAAGAAATCCATAGAAACTATATATACTACTAGCTAACCTAATAAAGAAAACAAAATAGCACAGATACACAAAATAAGAAATGACAAACAAACAAAAAACCTGTTGCCATTGAGTCGATTTTGACTCATAGCAACCCTATAGGACAGAGTAGAACTGCCCCTACCGGGTTTCCAAGGAGTAGCTGGTGGATTTTAACTGCCCACCTTTTGATTAGCAGCCTGAGCTCTTAACCACTGTGCCACCAGGGCTCCAAGAAATGACAAGGGAATGACAATCATAGAAACAGAGGGAATTAAAAAACCATAAGAGGCTACTTTGCACCAGTCTGTGCAAATAAATTTTAAAAGATGGATGCAATGGAAGTGCTTTAGGAAACTTTAATTTAACAAGTGGTGATCGTCCAAAGAGACAGAAAGTCTAAATATATAAATTTCTATAAAATTGTAAAAGTTGTCAAAGATTACTACTCTTATTCAAAGCACTCTTGTTGCTGTTGTTAGGTGCCATTGAGTCATTTCCTACTCATGGCAACCCCATGTACAACAGAACGAAACACTGCCTGATCCTGCACCACCTTTTTTTTTTTCCCCATACAAAAATTTATACATACATTGTTATCTGACTCTAATTGCTCTCCCCATACTGTGACAGCACACTCCTCCTTTCCACCCCTGATTCCCCATGTCCATTCA
>NW_004443972.1:3596286-3654958 GCF_000243295.1 Trichechus manatus latirostris | reverse complement strand
GTTTTATTCTGTGTTTAAACCTTTTCTTGAGTTCTTATAATAGTGGTCTTATACAATATTTGTCCTTCTGTGACTGACTAAATTCACTCAGCATAATGAGTTCCAGCTTCCTCCATGTTATGTTTCATGGCTTCATCGTTGTTCTTTATCATTGCATAGTATCCATTGTGTGGATATACCATAATTTGTTTATCCATTCATCCGTTGATAGGCACCTAGGTTGTTTCCATCTTTTTGCTGTTGTGAACAGCTGATCCTGCACCATCTTCACAATCGTTGTTATGTTTGAGCCCATTGTTGCAGCCACTGTGTCAATCCATCTCATTGAGGGTCTTCCTCTTTTTCATTGACCCTCTACTTTACCCAGCATGATGTCCTTCTCCAGGAACTGGTCCTTCCTGAGAAAATGTCCAAAGTCCATGAGATGAAATCTTACCATCCTTGCTTCTAAGGAGCATTCTGGCTGTACTGCTTCCAATACAGATTCAAAGCATTAGGCCAAGACAATTTCAAGGGGAATCCTAAGAAACTTTCAAAGAACAGATAATGCCAATGTTATTTAAACTGCTCCAGGGCATAAACAAAAAATAATTCCAGATTCTTCTTTTAGAGAAAGAAGCATCTCTATAAGATAAAGATATTGTTTTCTTTATTAGGTTAGCTAGTAGTATATATACGTTCTATTGATTTCTTTTTAAACCAGCTTTTAATTTATTAATTCTAGATACAGATAAAGCATCTGTATTAATAAAGATTGAACAAAAAAACTATAGACCAGTCTCATTTATGAATGAATCTCAATATAAAAACCCTAAATAAAATATTATCAAACAGAATCCAGTAGCATACTGAAAGAATAATTCATCAAGATTGCAGCATACACTTGTGGTATCCTATGCCACATTCCCCAGGCCTCCTGTGAATTTCAGCACAGCCACTATGGGCATTTCCTTGCACTTTGTCTATTTTCTGCCTCTTTGCTTTGCTGCCTCAGGGCTTTCTCTAAGGCTGCAGAAGTCAGCTTAGCACACAGCTGTAACCTGGAAGTCGGGCTGGGGGCTTAAACTTAATGTTCTTGGGGGCAGCCCTAAACCAAAGGCCGTCAGTGAATAAATTATCCAGGCTTCTCCATCAATGGGTGAATTTTGAGACCCAATAGGAATAAACCCCTGTAATCCACAACAGTAACCACTGTACCCCTATTGGCATTTCTTCTTTGCCTCAGTCTCCCTACTCCCTCATTTCTGCTTCCTGGGATCACTTCCCAAACAAACTCCCAGCACCCAAGTCATTTTCTCAGCCTCTGTCTTGGAGAGAACTGAAAGTAAAACAATTGTGACATGAGTTTATTCCAGGAATGCAAGGATGATTCAATAGTTCGTGTTAATAGATTTAGAAAGAAAAATCTCCACAGATGCTTAAAAAACATCTGATAGAATTTAACACACATTCTTGATTCAAGAACTCAGTAAAACAGGAAATGACATTTGTCTCAATCCCAAATCCAGCATCTTATTTAATGGGGAATCACAAGCCATTTTCTATAAACACAGGTAACAAGTATGCTACCATTTATAATTGTATTGAAGATAGTACACACCACAATTAGAAAAGCTAAAGAAATTAGAGTTATAAAAAGTGTGAAAAGAAGAGGTGTTACTAGCACTGTTTGCAGGTGACATGGCTGTACACTTGGTAACCAAGAGGATCAACTGAAAAACTACTACAAATATAAGAGGACGTAATACTGTAGTGTACAGGGTCAGCAAAAAAGAGGAAGACCCTCAACGAGATGGATTGACACATGGTTGTTATTAGATGGATTGACCTTATTGTTGTTATTGGAAGGTGCTGTCTAGTCAATTCCAACCTATACTGACTGTATGTACAACCGAACGAAACACTGCCCTGCCCTGCGTCATCCTCAAAATCGTTGTTATGCTTAAGCCCATTGTTGCAGCCAAGCTTGATGTCCTTCTCCAGGGACTGATCCTGACAACATGTCCAAAGTATGTGAGAAATAGTCTTACCATCCTTGCTTCTAAGGAGTATTCTGGTTGTATTTCTTCCAAGACAGATTTGTTCTTTCTTCTGGCAGTCCACACTATATTCAATATTCTTCTCCAACACCACAGTTCAAAGGCTTTTATTCTACTTCAGTCTTCCTTATTCATCATCCAGCTTTCACATGCATAGGAGGCAATTGAAAACACCATGGCTTGGGTCGGGTGCACCTTAGTCTTCAAGGTGACATTTTTACTTTTCAACACTTTAAAGAGGTCTTTTGCAGCCGATTTGCCCAGTGCAATACGTCTTTTGATTTCGTGATGGCTGCTTCTATGGGTGTTGATTGTGGATCCAAGTAAAATGAAATCCTTGGCAACGTCAATCTTTTCTCCATTTATCATGATGCTTATTGGTCCAGTTGTGAGGATTTTTGTTTTCTTTATGTTGAGGTGTAATCCATACTGAAGGCTGTGGTCTTTGATTTTCATGAGTAAGTGCTTTAAGTCCTCTTCACTTTCAGCAAGCAAAGTTGTGTCATCCACATAACGCAGGTTTTTAATGAGTCTTCCTCCAAGCCTGACGCCCCATTCTTCTTCATGTAGTCCAGCTTCTCGTATTATTTGCTCAGCATACAGACTGAATAGGTATGGTGAAAGGATACAACCCTGACACACACCCTTCCTGGCTTTAAACCACGCAGTATCTTCTTGTTCTGTTCAAACAACTGCCTCTAAGTACAGGTTCCTGAGGAGCACAATTAAGTGCTCTGGAATTCCCATTCTTTGCGATGTTACACATAATATGTTGTGATCCACACAGTCGAATGCCTTAGCATAGTCAATAAAACACAGGTAAACGTCTTTCTGGTATTCTCTGCTTTCAGCCAGGCTCCATCTGACATCGGCAATGATATCCCTGGTTCCACTTACTCTTCTGAATCTGGCTTGAGTCCGGCAGTTCCCTGTCGATATACAGCTGCAGCCGTTTTTGAATGATCTTCAGCAAAATTTTACTTGCAAGTGATATTAATGATATTGTTTGATAATTTCTGCATTCGGTGGGATCACCATTCTTGGGAATAGGCATAAATATGGAATCTCTTCCAGTCGGTTGGCCAGGTAGCTGTCTTCCAAATTTCTTGGCATAGATGAGTACTTCCAGTGCTGTATCCGTTTGTTGAAACATCTCAGTTGGTATTCTGTCAATTCTTGGAGCCTTGTTTTTTGCCAATGCCTTCAGTGCAGTTTGGACTTCTTCCTTCAGTACCATTGGTTCCTGCTTATATGGTACTCCCTGAAATGGTTGAACGTCAACAATTCTTTTCGGTATGGTGACTCTGTGTATTCCTTTCATCTTCTTTTGATGCTTCCGGAGTCATTTAATATTTTCTGTGTAGAATCCTTCAATGTTGCAACTTGAGGCTTGAATTTTTTCTTCAGTTCTTTAAGCCTGAGAAATCCAGAGCGTATTCTTTCCTTTTAGTTTTCTATCTCTACGTGTTTGCACATTTCATTATAATACTTTGTCTTCTCTGGTTGCCCTTCGAAATCTTCTGTTCGGCTCTTCTACTTCATTATTTTTTCCTTTTGCTTTAGCTACTCAACATTCAAGAGCAAGTTTCAGAGTCTCTTCTGACATCCATTTTGGTCTTTTCTTTCTTTCTGGTCTTTTTAATGAGCTCTTGCTTTCTTCATGTATCACGTCCTTGACGTCATTCCACAGCTCATTGGTCTTCGGTCGTTAGTGTTCAAGGCGTCAAATCTATTCTTGAGATGGTCTCTTAACTGAGGTGCGATATACTCAAGGTCGTACTTTGGCTTTAATGAACTTGATCAAATTTTCTTCAACTTGAACTTGCATATGAACGTACGCAGTTGGACTCTGTCCTTGTTCAAACTTATGATATTGAGCTTTTCCATTGTCTCTTTCCACAGATGCAGTCAATTTGATTCTTGCGTATTCCATCTGGCAAGGTCCACATGTATAGTCACCATTTACGTTGTTGAAAAAAGGTATTTGCAATGAAGAAGTCACTGGTCTTGCAAAATTCTATCATGAGCTCTCCAGCTTTGTTTCTATCACCAAGGCCATATTTTCCAACTACTAATCCTTCTTCTTTGTTTTCAACTTTGGCATTCCAGTCACCGGTAATTATCAATGCGTCTTATTGCATGTTTGATCAATTTCAGACTGCAGAAGTTGGTAAAAATCTTCACTTTCTTCATCTTTGGGCTAGTGGTTGGTTTGTAAATTTGAACAATAGTCAGATTAACTCATTTTCCTTGTAGACGTATGTGTATTATCGTATCACTGACAGCTTTGTACTTCAGGATAGATCTTGAAATTTTCTTTTTGATGAAGAATGTGACACCATTCCTCTTCAATTTGTCATTCCCAGCATAGTAGACCATATGATTGTCTGATTCAAAATGGCCAATACTAGTCCATTTCAGCTCTCTAATGCCTGGGATATCGATGTTTGTGTTCCATTTCATTTTTTATGACTTCCAATTTTCCTACACTCATACTTCGTATATTCCCATTCCAAGTATTAATGGATGTTTGCAGCTGTTTCTTCTCATTTTGAGTCATGCTACAACAGCAAATGAAGGTCCTGAAAGCTTGACTCCATCCACGTCATTAAGATCGATTCTATTTTGAGGAGGCAGCTCTTCCCCAGTGGTCTTTTGAGTGCCTTCCAACCTGAGGGGCTTATCTTCCCACACTATGTCAGACAATGTTCCACTGCTGTTCATAAGGTTTTCATTGGCTAATTTTTTTCAGAAGTAGACTGCCAGGTCCTTCTTCCTTGTCTTAGTCTGGAAGCTCAGCTGAAACATCAAGGGTGACCCTGCTTGTATTTGTAATACCGGTGGCAAAGCTTCTAGTATCACAGCAACACGCAAGCCATCACAGTACACCAAACTGACAGACATGTGGTGGATCCACATAATAGGGTCCTTAATTTTGAAGACATGCAGCCAGAATGCTCCTAATAAGAAAGGATGGTGAAACTTCGTTTCATGTACTTTGGACATGTCATCAGGTGAGACCAGTCCCTGGAGAAGGATATCATGCTTGGCAGAGAGTCAGTGAAAAAGAAAAAGACTCTCAATGACATGGATTGACACAGTGGCTTCAACAATGGGCTCAAACATAGCAACGATTGTGAGGATGGTGCAGGACCGGACAGTGTTTTTTCTGTTGTACATAGGGTTACTATGAGTCAAAACTGACTAGATGGCACCTAACAACAAGTTTGTCTATTGGCCTGGAAAGCTTAAAATATTTACTATCTGGTGCTTTATGGAAAAAAATTGCTGACCCCTCCCTACATTGCAGCAGTGTTTATAGGAACAAAAGATTGGAAACAGCCCAAATGAGCAGCAATGTGTATATAATTAATTATATATTCCCACATGGGATTCTATGCAGGTATTAAAAAAATGAAGAAAGTTTCTTTGAATTGTTACAGAAAGATTTCCAGAGTATACTTTTATGAGAAAAGAAGGTGCAAAATAATGTGCGTGGTTGCTTCATTTTATGTAAGAGATAAGGAAAATAAGAATACATGTATTATTATTATTTGGCTTGTATTTGCATTGAGAAAGACAAATTTGAAACTAACAAATATAGAAATACGGCTACCTGTAGAGGTGGAAGAGGACAGCAAAGAGACATATCTTAGCGCAATGTTTTAACTGCTGAATTCCTATGCACAAACAACATGCCTGGTATATGGTAGGTCTTCAGTGAATGTTTGTTGAGTAAATAAATGAATGAGACATTCTGTATGGACTTACAGAGTAGAGTTTGGACCAACGGGTGGGAGTTAGATGAAGATTTTGGCTTAGCATCAGGAAGATCTTTCTAATAAAGCAGTCAGAGCAGGAATGGGCTGCATTGGGAGGTAGAAGATCCTGAGGGACCACTTGGTAAGGGTGTAGTGGTTTCTACACCTGGCTATATGAATGAACTTTTTTGGTGAGGGGGTTTAAGAAACAGATTCCTAAGGCTCATTCTTGACTGAATCAGAATCTCTGGGGGTGTAGCTCCGAAGCCTGGCTTTTTTTTTTTTAAATTAAAAATTTGTACTTCTATTTCAGTTATCTTTTTTTCTTATTATTGTGTTTTAGGTGAAAGTTTACAGTGCAAATCAGTTTCTCTTTCAAAAATTTATACACAAATTGTTTTGTGACATTGGTTGCAATCACCACAATATGTCAGCACTCTCCCCCTTTCCCTTTATACCCCAGCTTCCTCATGTCCATTTGTCCAGGTTTCCTGCCTTCTCTTCTTTGCTTTTGGGCAGGTGTTGCCCATTTGATCTTGTATACTTGATTGAACTAAGAAGTGCGTTCCTCACATGTATTAGTGTTTGTTTTATAGGCCTGTCTAATCTTTGGCTGAAATGTAGACTTCAGGAGTGACTTCAGTTCTGAGTTAGCAGGTGTCCAGGGGCCAGAGTTTCTAGGGTTCCTCCAGTCTCTGTAGAACAAAATTGAAATTCTCAAAAAAAGACTAGTCTTTCTGGTCTGACGTTTTTCTCCTGCTCTATACAGAACCCTCTATTGTGATCCCTGTCAGAGCTGTTGATGATGGTAGCCGGGCACCATCTAATTCTTCTGGGCTTAGGCTGGTGGAGGTTGTGGTTCATGTGGTCCATTAGTCCTTTGGACTGATATTTTCCTTGTGTCTTTGGTTTTCTTCATTATCCTTTTCTCTGAATGTGACGGGACCAATAGATGTATCTTAGATGGCTGCTCGCAGGTTTTTAAGACCCCAGATGCTACTTACCAAAGTAGGATATAGAACATTTTCTTTACGAACTATGTTATGCCAATTGACTTAGATGTCCCCAAGACTATGGTCCCCAGCCCCCAGCCCCAGCAATTCGGTCCCTCAAGGTGTTTGGATGTGTCTAGGAAGCTTCTATGGCTTTGCCTTGATCAAGTTGTGCTGACTTCCCCTATATTGTGTGTTGGCTTTCCTTTCACCAAGGTTAATACTTGTCTACTATCTAGTTAGTGATTTCCCGTCCCCATCCCTCCCCTCCCTTGTAACCATCAAATATTGTTTTTTTCTGTGTGTAAACCTTTTCTTGAATTTTTATAATAGTGGTCTCATAAATTTTTGTCCTTTTGTGATTGAGTTATTTCACCCAGGATATTGTCCTCCAGATTCATCCATGTTGTGAGATGTTTTGCCAATTCATCATTGTTCTTTATCATTGCATGGTATTCCATTGTTCATCCATTCAACAGTTTTTGGGCACTTAGTTTCCATCTTTTTACTATTGTGAATAATGCTGCAATGAACATGGGTGTGCATATATCTGTTCGAGTGATGGCTCTTATTTCTCTAGGATGTATTCCTAGAGTGGAATTGCTAGATCATATGGTATTTCTATTTCTAGCTTTTAAGGAGGCACCGTATCATTTTTCCTAGTGGTTGTATCATTTTACGCTCCCATCAGTAGTGCATAAGAGTTCCAATCTCCCCACAACTTCTCCAACATTTGTTATTATCTGTTTTTTTGATTAGTGCCAGTGATGTTAGGGTGAGATGGTATCTCATTGTAGTTTTAATTTTCATTTCTCTAATGGCTAATGACGGCAAGCATTTCCCCATGTGTCTGTTAGCTGTCTGAATGTCTTCTTAAGTGAAGTGTCTGTTGGTATCTTTTGTGCATTTTTAAATTGGATTATTTGTCTTTTTGTTTTGAGGTGTCAAAGCATTCTATAGTTTTAAAGATTAGATCCTTGTCGGATATGTTGTAGCCAAAATTTTTTTCCTGGTCTATAGGTTCTCTTTTTACTCTTTTGATGAAGTCTTTTGATGAGTGTGTTTAATTTTTAGGTGTTCCCAGTTATCTAATTTCTCTTCTGGTGTTTGTGCATTGTTAGTTATAGTCTGTATTGAATTTATGCCATGTATTAGGGCCCTGAGTGTTGTCCCTGTTTTTTCTTCCATGATCTTTATCATTTTAGTTTTTGTATATAGGTCTTTGGTCCATTTTGAGTTAATTTTTATGTATGGTTCCTGTTTCATTTTTTTACAGATGTACATCCAGTTTTGCCAGCACCATTTGTTAAAAAGATTGTCTTCTCCCCATTTAATGATCAGCTGACCATAGGTGGATGGATTTACATCTGGGTTCTCGATTCTGTTCCATTGGTCTATGTGTCTGTTTTTGTAGCAGTATCAGGCTGTTTTGACTACCATGACTGTATTCTATAGATTGAAAGATTAGACCACTGTCTGATATGCTGTAGCCAAAATTTTTTTCCCAGTCTGTAGGTTCTCTTTTTACTCTTTTGGTGAAGTCTTTTGATGAGCATAAGTGTTTAATTTTTAGGAGCTCCCAGTTATCTAGTTTATCTTCTGGGCTCTGAGATCAGGTAGGGTGAGGCCTCCTACTATGTTGTTTTTCTTCAATAATGCTTTGCTTATCCAGGGCCTCTTTCTTTTGCATATAAAGTTGGTGATTAGTTTTTCCATCTCATAAAGAATGTTGTTGGTATTTGGATCAGGATTTTGTTATATCTGTAGATTGCTTTGGGTAGGATTGACTTTTCCCAGTGTTGAGTCTTCCTATCCATGAGCATGTTTTTCCATTTATGTCTTTTTTGGTTTCTTTCAATAGTGTTTTGCAGTTTTCTTGGTATAGATCTTTTATGTCCCTAGTTAGATTTATTCCTATTTTATCTTTTTAGGAGCTATTGTAAATGGTATTTTTTCCTGATTTCCTTTTCATAGTTCTCTTTGTTGCTGTATAGGAATCCAACTGATTTTTGTATGTTGACCCTATATCCTGCTACTCTGCTGAATCTTTCTCTTAGTTCTAGTAGTTTACTTGTGGAATCTTTAGAGATTTCTACGTATAGGATCATATCTGAGATTAGCATTGCCTCTTCTGCCTTTTTTGGTTACTGCTTGCTTGATATATTTTTTCCATCCTTTGATATTTAATATATTTATGTCTTTGTTTCTAAAGTGTGTCTCTTGTAGACAGCAAGTTGATGGGTCATGCTTTTTTATCCATTCTGCCACTCTCTGTCTCTTTACAGGTGCATTTAAATTATTTACATTCAATGTGAGTATTGATAGGTATGATTTTGTTGCTGTCATATTGTGCCTTTTTTTTTGTGGTGCTGACGTTTTCTTTGTTCCTCTTATTTCCTGTACTGTTTTCCTTTGTTTGTGAAATTTCTTTTCTTCCTCTATTATAGATTTTGTGTTTACTGAGACTTTATGTTTTTCTTCTTTTTTATTCTGAAGAGCAGGTTTGTTAGCTTTCTTTGTGGTTACCTTGAAACTTACCCTTATCTTCCTAAGTTTGAACCAGTCTTTCCTTGATTTTGGCTAGTTTTTCCTTGGTTTTGTCTGTGTTTTCCTTGATCTCTTTCCTAATCTCTTGGAGAGCCCTAAATATTAGTCTTTTGAATTCCATATCAGGTAGTGCCACTGCCTTTTCTTGTACCAGAAGGTCATCTGATTTCTTAATTTTGGTTACTTGCTGGAAACATCTTGTCCTGTTTTTTTATATTTTTTTTTATATTGTCTGCTGTCTCCGAGACATTAAGGTATTATTTTCTGTATTTATTGATTGTGTGTTTGTTTGTTTCAACCTGCTTCTTTGTTTTGTTTTGATATGTCAGGGTGGGCAGGCCAGGTTTGCTTTGCTGGTTGCTTGTCTGTGGGCACAATAGCTCTCAGCACCTTGTTCAGGTGAGCAGGCAGCAGCAGTCAGGGTGAACCCACTTTGCTGTACAGTGGTTTGGCGAGGTGGCTGAGGGTGGACTGGGCGGCTGCTGTTTGCCTCCTGGTGTTGGTCGAGCGGTGTAGGATCATTCACAGCCCCTCGCCAGATAGGTAAGGGTTTTGGACAGGGAGTGGTACAGGTTCGCTTCCCTCTGTTCAGCAGCTGGTCGAGTAGTGCAAGCGGAGGGTAGTGCGGTCTCTGTGTGGCAGTGGGTCTGAGCTGCGGAAGCTCTAGCCATGGTGACATGGCGAGGGCTGCTGGGAAGGGGGGTGGCATATGGGGATAGGTAGGGGGAACTAAGAAAAGAGAAAGAAAAAAAAAGGTGGCTGAGGTGGGGCAGAGTGGACCTGGGGGCTGACCAGAAGGAAGGGGAGATAGCATACGGGGCTAGGTGGGAGGTAGAAAGTGTCAGGCTGGTGGCTGTCTAGCCATGGCAGTGTGGCATGGCCCAGTGAGAAGTGGAGGAGGTGGTATACAGGGCTAGATGGGACGGAGAAAGAAATGGAAGAAATGGGAAAATAATGGCATTATGGGAGCCGGTGGGTAGGGGTGGCATAGATCCAGGTTGGTGGTTGGGCCAGTGGCTTTCTAGCCACAGTGGTGCTCCATGGCCTGGCAGGAAGAGGTAGGGTGGCATATGAGGCTATGTGGGAGAAAGAAAAGGAAAAGAGGGGGAAAAAAGGAAAAGAAAAAAACATGGCATAGTGGGAGCTGGCAGGTGGGGTGTGGTGGGGTCAGGGTGGTGGCGGGCTGGTGGCTTTCTAGCTAAGCAGTGCAGCATGGCCTCTCAGGAAGGGGTGGGGGTGGTGCACAGGTCAGAATGGTGAGGGGTGGGAAAGTGTGTTCCTCTGATTACTGGGTGCTCTGTCTCCTGTTGCAGTTGCCTTCTCATACTCCTTGTCCTGAGTTGTTGCTAGCTGTTCTCCAAGATGGCAGTGCTGTGCTGGGTTAGTTGGCAGGGAACATCTACTCCATAGCTGTCCTCGTTCTCTGTTTTCCTTCAGTTTCTTCTTCTATTCAGTGTTTGATCTAGTTCTTTATCCCTTCATTTGATGCTTAAGGTTCCAGGATTGACGTTTGTATCTGTTTTATTTAGTTTTTTGGGTCTTTGCTGCAGAGGGATGGCACGATGCATCTGTCCAGGGCACCATGGTGGCTCTGCCTCTGCCTGTTTTTTTTTAAAGCTTCTCAGGTAATTATGATGTAATCAGCCTAGTATAGCACCATTCGTTCATTTCTTCATTAACAACTATTTGCTGAACCCCTGCTGCATGCCAGGCTACTCTGCTAGGTGATGAGGATACAGCCAAAAATCGGACAGGCAAAATTGCTGCTTTAATGAGACTGGCAGACTAGAGGGAGGAGAAGCAGTTAAAAAATAAGTACATAGACAAACATACAAGATAATTTCACGTAGTGCTATATGCTATATGAGGCTCTCGTGGTTCAGTGGTGAATTCCTGCCTTCCATGTGGGGACCTGGTTTGTTTTCTGGCCAATGCACCTCATGCACAGCCACCACCTGTCTGTCAGTGGAGGCTTGTGTGTTCCTATGATGCTGAACAGGTTTCAGTGGAGCTTCCAGACTAAGACAGACTAGGAAGAAAGGTGAGCGGTTTTGGGTCTTGTGGACTTGTTCTAATTTTCTTCAGCTTCAACTTGAACTTGCATATGAACAATTGATGCTCTGTTTCGCAGTTGGCTCCTGGCCTTGTTTTGACTGATGATATTGAGCTTTTCCATCGTCTCTTTTCATAGATGTGGTCAATTTGATTCCTGTGTATTCCATCTGGTGAGATCCACATGTATAGTCACTATTTATGTTGCTGAAAAAAAGTATCTGCAATGAAGAAGTCATTGGTCTTGCAAAATTCTATCATGCAACCTCCGGCATCATTTCTATCACCAAGGCCGTATTTTCCAATTACTGTTCCTTTTGTTTCCAACTTTTGCATCCCAATCACCATGAATTATCAGTGCATCTTGATTGCATATTTGATCAATCTCAGACTGCAAAAGTTGGTAACAATCTTCAATATCCTCATCTTTGGCCTTACTAGTTGGTGTGTAAATTTGAATAATAGTCATATTAACTAGTCTTCATTGTAGGTGTTTATAGTTGACACCCAACCTTAACCATTACATTATCTTATCACTAACAGCATTGTACTTCAGGACAGATCTTGAAAAGTTCTTTTTGACAAAGAATGCAACGCCATTCCCCTTCAATTTGTTATTCCCAGCATAGTAGACCATGTCATTGTCCAACTCAAAATGGCCAGTACCAAGCCATTTCAGCTCACTAATGCCTAGGATATCAATGTTTATGTATTCTGTTTCATTTTTTATGATTTCTAATTTTCCTATATTCGTATTTCCTACATTCCATGTTCCTATTATTAATGGATGTTTGCAGCTATTTCTTCTCATTGAGTCGTGCCACATCAGCAAATGAAGGTCCTGAAAGCTTGACTCCATCCATGTCATTAAAACTGACTCTACTTTGAGGAGGCAGCTTTTCCCCAGTCGTATTTTGAGTGCCTTCCAACCTGAGGGGCTCATCTTCCGGCACTATATCAGACAATGTTCCGTTGCTGTTCATAAGGTTTTCACTGGCTAATTTTTTCAGAAGTAGACTGCCAGGTCCTTCTTCCTATATGTACAAATAAGTCTCTGTAATCTAATGAAATTAGGCTGATTTAGTGAATACATATAAAATTTATAAACAGTTGGTTTGCAGTTTTTTAAGGAATTGTGTAATCTGATGAACTTCTACTTACATATAATAATCTTAAATATCACCCTTAATGCAAGTGGACATTTAAAATACTAATTTCAAGGCACAGAGTATTTTATTTAAGAAGGGTTCCAAAAAATATGCCTAATCTGTACAATGTATGTAAGAATCCATCTAAATATTAATTATTAACATCCCAGCTGACACTTTCAAAGTTAGAATTTATAACTAAGAGCTGAAACCACTTAATCTACCATTGGCTGGACCAGTGTCATGTAATGGAAAGCATATGAGAATTGGTATCCCTCTAAGGTCAGTCCCAGATCAGGCACCATCCAGCTATGAGTTTGGACAAGCTCCTTCACCTCTCTGGGTCTTGGTTTCTTAACATGTAAAATGAGAAAGTTAGACTGTATCATAAGTAGGGCTCCTTTTTTAGTTATAAAAATTCTACGCAATCTGTCTAGCCTTTGAGAAAGGGGTTGTTCTTCATTCATAAGCACTGAAGCAGATTTTACCCCCAGTGATGGAGGTGGGATGAACAGCACTCTCTAAAGCAGTCAGGACAGAACTGCTTACGAATGAAAAATTAACGCCACTCAAGTTGCATCTAGAGAAGAACTGATGTCAAATATTAACAGCTGGGTGCAGATGCATTTGCATTTTTTGGTAGACTTCTGTGGCTTTGGTGTGAGAAGCATCATACCTCCAAAAGGGCTTAAGTGGAAAGCTTTGCTAATTCACTTAACTGTGATAACTGTGCTGGAATCTGATTTTTTAAAACAAAAATACACCCGAAAGCACAATGCAGAAGTAAACAATGATTAGCCAGATGAGTCTTAAATAGTCATTGATGAAGAAATATTCCTAGCTTACACATACAATGACAAAACCAGCAGCTATCCAACCTGCTCTCAGATTTCCTCACACTTGAGTGCAACTGCTACTTCTGTCTCAATATAAGCAGAAAAATAGCTTTTGGGAATCTTAACAAGGTATTTTCTGCCACTATACCCCCACAACCATCTGTTAGACTATGTATTAAAGTCATGTATAGGATAATAACTATCTCATAAGGAAGCTTCATAAGGAAAAGCAGTTTCTTAAGCTATGGGTCAATAATTTTAAGCATAATTAAACTATTTTAGCCTTCCAAACTGTTTGGCTAAAAGGCCAAGAGAAATGAAACTATGTTTAGTGACCACCATGTTTTGCTTTAAAATAAAAGAGTAAATACATAAAAAGGAAATATCTTGACCCTGTTTAATAACACTAATTTTTATTCATTCATTTATCCAACAAATATTTGAACAACTACCATGTACTAGGCTCTGTGTCAAGTACAAGGAATACAACAGAGAACAAGTCTCTACCCTTATGAGGCCAGAGACAGATGAAAGAATGAATGAACAGACAAATAATATAAATTATTTCCTTCACAGCACTCACAGATAACAGGCTGGGACAGAGAATAACAAGAGAGGACTTTCTTTAGGTAGGATGGCCAGAAAGCATCTGTCTGAAGAGCGGACCCTCAGGCCTAGAAGATTGGAAGGAGCTAATAGGCAAAGAAAGGAGTTTTCTAGGCAATTGCATGTACAAAAACACTGAGGCAGGAAATAGTTTGCTGAAGTCAAGGACCAGACCCACCAGTGGGTTCAAGTTTGGTGAAAGGCAGGAAAGTGGCATGGGATGAGTTTGGAGAGGAAGGCAGAGCAAGACCATAAGAGGTCTTACAGTTATAGTAGAAACTCTTATGTGCAATGGAAGCCACTGGAGGAATTTTGTAAGGATTGCAGCCGTGGAAATTCTGAGGCAGTTCTACCCTGTCCTATAGGGTCGCTATGAGCTGGAATCGACTTGACAGCAACGGGTTTGGATTTGGTTTGGTTGTGCCTGACTTAATCAGGTGAGCCCTTTAAGAAGGCCCCAAGCCTTCTCTACAAGCACCAGGTAAGCACTCAGCTGCTAACCGAAAGGTCAGCGGTTGGAATCCACCAGCCGCTCCATGGGAGAGAAGACCTGGTGATCTGCTGCCGTGAAGATTTCAGCCTAGGAACCTTATGGGGCAGTTCTACTCTGTCCTAGTGTTGCTATGAGTCGGAATCTATTCGACAGCACACAACAATAGTCCTTCTCTGAAGAGACTCCAAGCAGCAGAAACTATCCTTTGCTGGCTTTGAAGTTCGCTGCTCATGAATTCTACATCTTCGAGGAAATGAATTCTGCCAACTTGAGGGAGTTTGGAAGTGCAGCCTTCTCTACTTGCACCTCCAGTCAACACAGCCTAGTAGACACCCTGATTTCAGCCTTCTGCCACAGAGACTGTGAGATACTATTAATTGTGTTGCTATTTTGTTTGTGGTAGTTTGCTATTCAGCAATAAATAGCTAATCAGATGTCCTTTCTGAATCTCAGTATGTTGAAAGCTGAAGTCCTGCATCTTGGCTATCCCTTATCTGGGCTCACTTGGCCACTGACCAAAACCTACCACGTCAGTAAGAAGAGAACACAAGAGACAAGCATTATTAAGACTGCAGCAGTGTGTGCCAGTGACCCGCGGAGGCCCTGAGACTGAGCAGAGGAAGAACAGTGATAGTGTTCTTCTATAATGGTTAAAGGTTTTCAACACTGGTAAATGGAAAACATCATTGCTTTAGAATGCTGTTTATCAATCAACAGTTTGTACA
Organism: Trichechus manatus latirostris; assembly: GCF_000243295.1. Taxonomy (NCBI): domain Eukaryota; kingdom Metazoa; phylum Chordata; class Mammalia; order Sirenia; family Trichechidae; genus Trichechus; species Trichechus manatus. The sequence continues at coordinate 3,639,759 of NW_004443972.1, read as the reverse complement.
CTGATTTTTTTTTTTTTTTTTTTTTGTGACTGGAGTTAGCCTCTTTCATTCTAGGATGAAAGATAACTGCAGAGTCCTAGGCTTTTCTGAGGATAACAGGCGTTCACTCTGAGGGAATGGTCAGCGTTGACAGATATTTTATCATTTTTTTTGCCCTGCAATGCTACTCTGAGTCAGCCATAGTAGTAGGGGTTTTATTCAAATATGCAGTAATATTACAAGGGAGCATTCACAAGAATTTAATGGCATCTTTAGGTACACACAGGACTTCTGATTTTGGTATGACGTAAAAGACCCATTTTGAGGTAGTCCAAGCCTGAAATTCTGTACCAAATAAATCATTGCTGGATAAACATGTGGCCTAGTGTTACCTTCTTCTTCCCTATGTTAAAACTTGTAGCTGTGTAGCGAGTCACAAACATCTTAAGCCCATGTTTGAAATAATAATTGTCCTCCCTTTAGACAATAGGAAAAGGAGTGGTAGGAGGATATACAGGGTCTGATTTGTTATACTGATTCTTCTCAATAGTGCTGGTAGTCAATGGACACTGACAATAGCAGGGAAGGTGATTTTTCTGGAAAGCAAGAGGGCCACCTGTGAGATTGGTGGTGGTGGTGGCTAGATTCCTATAGCATCAGAATTGGCAGAAAAATTTTAAGAGATTATCTAATTCCACCCACTCATTTATTGTACAGGTTCAGAGTATCAGGATGATAAAATCACCAACCAGTTAAATGGCAGAGAAGGGATTAAAACCTAGCTTCCTCCAAATTCTCTGTATTGCTTCTTGATTGTTCCCCATTGTCCCCTCCTCTGGAAAATATGCAGTTCTGGTGCCCTTTTATAACTTGCAGTCACTGAAGTTTGTGAGAATTGTACATTCAGCACAAGCTCATTACACGCTGTTATACAATTGTCCATACTTGATTCGGCCTTGATAACATGGACTTAAAGAGCTCTAGACTAACTACATGCTCAGCCTGAGACCCCACGTCATTTACTTCATTGCTAAGCAGCCAGTGATATGTGGGCTACATGTTACACCTCCACCAAGACATCTTTCATGTGGTTTCAGGAACTTGCTGAAACTAAGGTCCAGAAACAGACAAACTCAGCCAGGTCCTGGCCCATACCCAGCTAGCTCCCTTTGCCTTGGGCTGATGGAGAGCTTTAACTTACAGGTGAGGTCTGGCAGACAGAGGATAAACTGGTGTGGGTTTGCTTGACAGGTGGCTGAAAGCCACAGGTGGCTCTAATGTGCACAGTTTGGGAATTAAAAACAAAAACAAATATTAATTGCCTGGGTAGTATGAGGGGGTGGTTGTTTTCTAAATGAAATTTAAAACTCTGCCATGGATGCTGCCAGTAAGTGGACTGAGAAGCCGAAGTACTTCTTTGGGGAGTACTTCCTTCACCTTAAAGATGGAAGCAGTGGTTAGAAGTACGATGGCTAGCTAGGTTTAATTCCTGGCTTAGGAACTCACCACCTATGTCACATAGGGTTAGTAAATTAACTTCTCTAAACTTCATTTTCCTCATCTGTAACACGAGAAAAATAACAGTACTTTACAGAAGTGCTGTTAGGACTAAATGGAAAAGTCACCAAGAGAGAACTTTGTATGTTCAATGATGTTAGCTCTTTTTATGTTGCTTATTTTTGTTGGTGATGCAAAAGCATCTCTTGTCTTACAGGTTATAATATTCAAAATTACTTGAGACACCCATATCTTTTCAAATACAGTAGTTTGCCAGGTTTGTTAAGGGAAAACAAAACACTTGAGTCAAAAGTGTATTACTGATCAACAAAATTTGTTCAAAGGTATAGCATTATATTCAAATACTGTGAGAAGTTTCTGAAATGTTAGTCCTCTTTACCATCATCCTCCCAAACCCTCCCACCCCCCCAAAAAAAAGCTTGGTAATAAACACTTAAGCAGTTGCAATACTGTACTCAATTTTAAGACAGAAAAAAATGTTATCTAGCTACGTATCTGTGTGTGTGTTTGTAGTTTTTAAATGTGCCCTCCAAACATTTTTATTTTTCCCTTGGTCTTTTGCAAAGGGAAAATTATGTATTACAACCTCTAATACACTTAGAGCTATGTCACTATAATTGGTTATAGTGATGACCTGAATTACTGGGAAAGGAAAGGGTATTCTCCTTAAGAAGGCATGAGTTCTCTTTAACACATGGGTTAGTTACCCCTGTTAGTTCACACACACACACACTCACACACCCCTACACACACAAACCTACTACATTCACTCTCCCAAAAACCATTCTCCAAGGATTCTAGCAGCTTATTGGCTTACAAGTACCATACTAGTTTCCTCAGAAAACCAAGAGATGGTGGTACTGGCCAGTGTATGGACAGTGCGAAATATTCAATAAAGTGAAAATAATGATCTGCCCCTTAAGTTTTTGAAAAACACTGGAAAAGTGTGCATGCAAGTAACTGAAATGCCAGCTATGAAACAGTTACAACCACCAAAATAAGGAAGGCTTATCTTTCTATTTTACTTCAAAAAGAACAAATAAATTAGTCACCAGTCTTTGATAAGCTCTGAGTTTGCCACCACCTCCCAAAACTGTACAGAAGGATAGCTCTTTTGTTTCACTTAAATTATTTAAAACATGTTTATCACATAAGGCAAATTCACTTCATGCTTTACTTCAGTAAAATGGAAAAAAAAAAATCTTTCTCCAAAATTGGCACTAAAGTTGTTGAGTTCTTAATAGCAAGAAGATACATCCAACTATAAGCAGAATGAACACAGTCATAATACATATCAAATCAAAATTATTTCCTTTATATAATCAGCAATGAGCAACTCCAGAGGTAGTATGGCAGAAATGAGCATGGATCCTATCAGGTCACAACCAATGAAGAAATTAAATTTATTATTTTTTCTATGGTTTTGGCCATAAACTGTTTCACACATTTAGGACCTGAATAAAACCACTCTCAGCAGAAATCTTGGCCCATTAATTCAACTGACATATCAATTTACAACTTTCAGGACTGCAGATATAAAAATGTAAAGTATAAAATTATGTAAGTTTGAAATGGTTTTAATTGTATTCATTAAAAATATTTACATTTCCCAGTACTTACTTGACAAAACCCCCTTGCAATATAATTCTACTCTAAACTTTTATTTATAAAATGAGGCTCATTTATGAGAGTTCAATGAATGTTATACTGCAAATTACTTACATTCTGTAAAATATTTTAAGAACTTTTCATATCAAAGGTAGTTTATATTGGATTATTTGAAATCCAATAATGCCCACAGATGAGCTTCGTATAATTCTTTTCATTAATGCTTGGAAAGCACTGTGAAAATGAAAAGTGCTGTTAAGTGCTATTATCTCCCTTAAATTTTCACTTATACTGTGTGCACATTGTGAAATAAACACATATGCAGCATGTCCATGTTTTGATATGTATTTTTATTTCCCTGCAGTTTTCACTTATCAAGAACAAGTAACAGGGAAAGTTGTCTGAACTAGTGCATAAACAAACATTCTGAAACACCACTACACGTATCTAATTTACAAGAACCGTATAAAAAAAGTCACTAAAACACTACACTATGAAGGTGTCCAACGCTTACAGTCAGACTTTTTCCAACCCGTTACTTGCCTTGTAGCCACAGGAAAACTCTCCAAAATTGAAAAGACAATCTTGCCACAACCCTCCCCCCCTCCCAACACCTGGGATGGCTCGATATCTAGACTTCCAATAATTATTGCAATGATATAAAGCAATACATACCTGGTAAAATATCCTTTATGTGGTGTGTTACAGTTTTAAAGCCAGTTAAAATATGCAGTCTTCAGATAAAATGTAATCCTTGAAAAATTGTCATATCTGCACAGTTTAAATGTGCTCGATGCATAATTTTTCCTAGTCCGTTTTTTCTGTGTAATTATTTTTTTATAAACTGGTATTATAAATAGAAATATACATTCAAAATATATGGAAAAGTGAGTTTACTACATTAAATTTGCATGTATCGATCCATCCCTTCCCCCTGCACAGTAATAGAAAATACTATTTTGCCTTGAACTTCATATTTGACAGTGAAATGCCACTAAAGTATTTACCAAAAAGTCCATCTAGTCAAATTGTGAAACAAAATGAACCAAGTGAAAACTTTACAGTTCCTTTAGAAAAAAATTACAAGAATTTCATTTCCTAGCTATGAATCTTTAAGTTTTTAGACACAAAGCTGGATTTATTTTTACAAGATACAAAATGTAAACATGGCAAAATAAATAGTTAAAACAAGTGATGCAGGATCCCATTTCATGCTCATGATCCCATTAAAGAATTATTTTTTAAAATCCATTCAGTTGCAAATTCAAGTGCAAAAGCATGATGATGAATATCTACTATTCAAGTAACAGAAATAATATTGATGATACAAATAAACTATTTTACAAGGTAGTGATTTTCCCAATTTTACAAAATATACATAATATATCGATTTAACGTCCGATATACTGTAGTCCATTTAGGTCCATTTTAACACTCTGTCATCCACAGAGTGTCGCCTTTTGCATTCAGCTGGAATATGAATGACTGCACACCATCAGCACAGGTCAAAGCCACACAGTTTTAAGTTATGTCACTTCCATGGCCACTGTTGTCTCTGCTATTCCATTTAAACCCAATCTTTCTGGTTCATGGTTCTCTCTATAATAAGGCAAAGAGTAAAATAAGCATTAACACTCTTTAGAATATGATTATTATCATTTAGGATTTATGTAGATTTTTTTATGTAACTACAACTAAACATGTATTTCACAACAATATTTCACATTTTTACAATTTCTAAACAGGGACGAGGAAGTTTTCTTCAGCTCAGAAATCCCAGCAATTCCTAATCACTTGATTATAACTATTTATTTTGGAAAGATAATAGTAATTTAATAATAGTATTTCAGTAGAAACCAATGATAAACTTAATTACTTGTAAAATATTTAAGAGGATAATCTAATTTTTTTTTTTTTTTTACAATAGATGGAGCATAAGATACTCAGAAAGAATAATCATTAGGAACACAACATTACTTAAATTCCTTCTCTTTATGATTTAATTTTTATGGTTTTAAGGTCATGTACTTATCAACACATACAAATCTTTTTTTTTCCCCCCTGATTCGCTGTTCTCCTTGTATTAGTATCATGGAAAAAAAGTATAAAATTATACTTCAAAATACATTATCATAGATTTAGTTAATCTCAGAAAATTCTCAATGTTAATCTATTCATACAATAATTTATTTTAAATACTCTTTGTGTATAATGCTGAAGAAAATATAAACTTAAACCATGGCACAGAATTTAATAACTCTAAATCTTTTATTAGACTGTCTGAACTAAACTACAAAAAAGTGATATGAAAGCTTCTAAAAAATAAGGCTCTATGATACATTTGTCAAACTGATGTCTTTTTCTTGTTTTGTTTTTTTTACAATGCTGGTTGGCACTTAAACAGCCTACTAGCTACTTCAAGTAATCAAACTCACAGAGCTTTACACTAAGAAGATCCTCAATATCTCTCAACAGATACCTATTGCTTCAGCAGTAAACAACAACAAAAAATGTCTTTTTCTTTCCATAGGATAGCTACAACAAAGGGACAGAATGATACTTGAAACACACACCCACACACACACCTTGCTATGCTGCTGATGGCACTGCTGGGAGTAACCTTTGGCACTCTGTCCATACTGGCAGCAACTGTGGCAAGTTTTAAGGCTGTTGGCGATGGTGCTGAAGTCCTTGTGTTGATATGCACATTGACTGGAGAAACAACACTGACGTTATTGAGGTGCACTGCATTTGTCAGGCAGGAATTGTTCATGGGAAGTGTTTGAGGACTGCTTGTGCACAATGCTGGGATTAAGTGGTTTGTAGTGGTGTGGCCAACTGTCCTTACAAGTTGTACAGCTGAAATCCCTGGGCTGGATGATAAAGCCATATTGGTGGAGTATAATGTTTTAGAGGTTCCTGAAAAAGAGAAAAAATATCATTCAATTTATGCCACGGGACACTGATAAAACTCTTAAAATGTTAGAAGTCTAATAATAAAAATAAATGTAAGCATTTATATTCTAATTGAATACCAAGTTAAATTTCCACACAATGGCCTCTCGAAAAAGAGCTTCTTATCAGTAGGTATGATGTAGTGATCTGTTACAACCCCAAAGACACCCTCTTTCTATTGGCCTGCTGTCTCCATTTCTGGAAACTTTGTAGGCAAGTATAATACGGCAAGAAAGCCCTCAAATCAGAGTTCCTTTATGGAGATTGAGGGCAAGTAGAAGTGACAGGTTATTTCCCTAAGAATTTGGAAGATGCATAAACATTAGCAAGGACGGGCAATCAAGATCATGCATATATGTTAAAAGAAGTGGGTAACTCTAGGGTCTGAGAGGTAGTTGAAAGATGACAGAAACAGCTATGGTCTTTGAGGACTCAGGGTGGCAAGAAGCAGACAGAGTTTCACAGCAACACTATATTTGAAGAGGAAGAAATCAGGGAAAATATGCCTATTCATGTGTAAGAGTGGGAAGGTAAATCGTGTTGCAAATTTATCAAGAGACCGTCTGGATTATATGTCACCATTTTATCATTGCATGGATGATTCAGTGGTGATAGTTATTGACTAGCTCAATGGGCTTCCTAAGGTGTGAGGTAACTGACAGAATGTGGATGACACTAGGAAGGATGGAATGTTATCCACGGAGGTTTATCAGTGGGTGCAGCAGGAAACGGGGAGGAGCAGGCTCTATGTGAATTCTAGAAGAGACCTAGCCATTCCCCATACCTTCCCAAAGAAATTCCAAAGAGTACTGATTGATCTCTTTTACAACACCTCCTTGAATTTAAAAGGATTTAACAAACGAAAACCATGCCCCAAATCATCGAGTTACAACTTCAAGCTAGTAGTACCACGTGAAACCATGGCCTTACCTGAAGGCTGGACAACACCATTTATGTTGTTGTGGCCAGTGTTCTGTTCCTTGGCTACCTCACCGCGACTTGGAACAGGTGCACTGACCACTGCAGATGCAGCAAAGTGGGCGCTGGCTGAGTCAAGTGTTTTAGACATACAGTCAGAGGTGCTCGAGCCCTATAAAATGAACGAAGTTAAACTCTCAATTTTCTAGATGTGATTTCAGGAACATACCAAGGAATGTGGCAAATGCAAGAGACTATTATTGTCTTTCTAATCTTGAACAGTTACAAGTGTTTAGATAAAGAGACCTAGGACTTCACAGACTCTTTCTGGCATATGAAGCAGAGAAGTGACTAAAAACTGGGCAGCTATTATTTCTGAGAAAGAACTAGAAGATTAAAAAAAACACAGACCTTTAATGCTCTGTAAATTTTTCCAACAACTGCTAATGCATGCTTTTAAACGTACCTAACAATTTGGATACCATGGGCTAATTGAAATCACACAAGAAATGATGAACAGTCATTTTTGCCACAATGCAAAAATGTATCTTGGTCTAACCTTGCAGTAAGTCTGAAAATACTTTCAGGCTGACTAGCCAAGAGACTCAGAAAAAGCAAACAGGTTGATTCTAATATAAAACAGGTTAACTGTTACTAACAGTCAATAGCCCTAGATTGTAGGCCAGTCCAGATTCACCTGGGTGTCAAAGGAATGTTTGATGTGTCCTAGGGTCACTGAGATTTTTGTATTGCTGGACTCTATCTTCAAGGTCAGTGTATGTCCTCCAAAGAAGTAATTGTGTTCTGATTTTTAGCCTTTTGGGGACAGAGATCGACCCTTTAAGGATGAGCTGAACAACTATGGGCAGATCCTGGTCTGAAAGCTCACAGAACACAGCCACAACCGAGTTAATCCCAATCATTACTTTCAAAACACAAACAGAGCCAACAACTTAAGACCTAAAACGTAATGTTTTCCCAGATTCCTCAAATTTGAAATATACTTCCCAATTACAGTTTTATGAGGTATTTTTTTTTCCTTATCTCTAGTGCCTTCTCTTGTGGTATCTATGGAAAAACTTTCCTAGCGGCAAGTTTTTTTCTACAGGGAAATGTGATTCAAAGAGGCAAGGGGCTATGTTGTTTACATTTATTGCACAATTCAGGAGAACTATCTTTCAGCTCATGAGACATATCCACATGGCCCTTAAAACAGACAGTTTAGAAAGGGGTTAGGAAAATTATATCCTTGAAAAAAAAACTTTTCTGGGGGATGTGGGAAGGGGATGATGGTTCTAAAACTATATAACTGTATCTATGAATTCTCAAAAGTGCACTCCCCAAAATGCAGCTATTTCTCTCCTAAATGAAAAATACATTTGGCTCTAATGCTCTTCTTATAAAATACTATAAAACTCATAAAATATTAAGTGACTAGTTTGTAAACTAGTCACTTAAGTAAATTAACTGGAAAGAAACTTAAGTGATACCCTCAAAATCAAGAGTAGCAACAGCAAGGTGATCTTCTGTGACTTGACTAAAATTGAACAAAAGTACGTAATTATGAAACAAAGGAAGAGACATAACCATGATTAAAAGACAGGTTTACCTGTGCTTTTGGATGTGTCTGTTGCGAGGAATGCTGAGATTGCTGTTTCTGCTGAAGCTGAGCAAGTTGCTGCCTTTGCATCTGAACTAACTGCTGTTGATGTGTCTGAAACTGCTCTTCCGTGATACCCCCTGTCACTGGTAAAGGGAATTAATTTCAGAAATAAGTACACTTTATTTTTAGTAAGATAAACAGAATATAAACTTATTTCACAATTAAGACGAAAAACAATTATAAATCACAATATACATCATCAGTAAAAATCCCAATAAAAATGATAAATCTTTCAGCAAAAGTGGTTTATATTGATATCCGTGACATCCTTACTATCACATGCACAAAAATGTTCCTATATGTAGTTTTCCTGCATAATATAGTTTTAATATTCAGATTCTATCTTTTACTCACACTTAGGATCTTTGAGATCACTGTTCAGACTATTATGCTAAATATGTAATACGAAAAACTTTGATTTATTGATGCAAATAATAATGACTAAGATATACCCTTAAGAAGACAACAGGACTATCTGCAAGACTGTAAATGATTCTTACTGTTGGTTTTCATATATGACAGTGAAGTGAATATACTTCTCTGGTTACAAATCACAGTAGAGGACAAAGATATTCATCTAACAAAACCATGAATTATAGTTTAAGCCAGAATGTTCACTGTCTAAAATAAGTCCTATCTATAAAAATACCAGCTAAGAACTAGAGAAGTGTTCTGGAAATTAAAGATGTATCTTCAGATGCAATCAATTATGTTGTGACCAAAGTATGTTAAAAGTAGTGGATTTCAAATAAAAACAAGACATCTAAAACTTTTGCTTAAAAGACCAGCTAAAACTATCCCGAGGTTATCTTTTAGTAAAATAACAGATTGGCACACAAAATAAAGGATATTATTCCTGAGTACAGTGTTCCATTGAAAAACTATCCACGTGAGACCAAAAGGTCAACAATCACTCTACAGCAAAGATGAGAGGATAAAGGGGCAGGGAAACTAGAGTACTGGTAATGGAACAACAAGAACATAATTAAAGACAATGCTGACATATTGTGAAAAATGTAACTAATGTCACTGAACAATCTGTATAGAAATTGTCAAATGGGAACCTAATTTGTTGTGTAAGCTTTCACCCCAAACATAATAAATTATTATTTAAAAAAAAAAAAAAAAAAAGCTAAGAAAAAGTTGTATTAGGAAATACTTTTGTTGAAAAAAATATAAGCAAACTTTCATTCACTGATATCTAAGTAAGTCACTGATAAACTGATTTAGAGGACATAAAGCTATTTCTATAGAAGTCAGGACATTATTAGAGTAAGAAAATACTAAATCACATCAGAATACATGCACTACTACAGTAATTTTTGCTTTATTTTTCTTTATTGCCTTCTTTCCTTTCTCCAGATTATTTTACTTAGTCAACAAGTATTAACTAAATATCCACTATGGTGCAGAGTGCTACACTAAGAGATACAGTGAATACAGGGAAAACAGATGAGGTAGAGGGTCCCTGCCATAAAATTATACAGTATAACTGGGAAGAAAAGATGAAATACTAACTAGTATGAGCCAACCTTTACATACAATTGAACAATCTAATCAATATGACCTAAAGGAGTTTAAAGTAGATTATACTCTCAACTAGGTACTTAATACTCCCAGAGTTTTCTACATAGTAAGACCACAAACAAGAAACTTAAGAAAAAAAAATTGTGATGAGAAATTAGACATGTAACAAGTTACGCATTAAAAAAACAAAACAAAACAAAACAACCCATTGCAGTCAAGTTGATTCCGAATCATGGTGACCCCATGTATTACAGAGGACTGCTCCACAGGACTTTCTTGACTGTAATCTTCAAAAGCTGATCACCAGGCCTTTCTTCCGTGCCACTGCTGGGTGAGTTAAAACCACGAACCTTTCTTTAGGTTAGCAGCTAATTGCAAATTGCTTGCACCACCCGTAACTAGCTATGCATGGTATAATTTATTTACTATGAAAAGGGAGCTGCTAGGCCTCGAGATGGACAAATCTCTGTATGTTCTGTTCCATAACATCATTAAAATGTGAATTAAACTATGAGGAGAACTGTTCTCAGATAGATACTGATTTTATTTTTAGAAGATTCAAAAACCTGGGGCTATTACAGTGCTCACTCAAAAGTTGTAGTATTACCTGTATTTGTGAAGTACACATTAGTTATCTTACTGAATTACCAACAAAATCAAATGTCTTTCTTTGCACGTGTTAAATTCACTGAAAGTGTTCTATTTTTAAATGAAAAAAAAGTTTTAATTCTAAATTTACAATCTTCAAAATCAAATAAAAATTTAAAGTGTTCATGAATTTCCAGCTGTTTGAAAACCTTGGGGAAAAAAAGAGATGAAAAAATAGTTTATTAGATATAAGGCAGGAAGAAAAATCTTAAATTAAACCCAAATAAATCTGTTTAAGTCCTATGCATACAGAGTGTACCAGTTCAAAAGAAATGGACTTGGACTCTAATGGTAGCAGCGTGCACTCCCTAAAATTCAGTGCTAAGTTAGTCCAGAGTTAAGGTTTATAACCTAGTGAAAAGCTGAGTAACAACAGTTAGCCTTAAATGAAGAATAAACCAAGTAAAGAGAATGCACCTTTAGTGCCTATTTCAAAATTGAGAAAGAAATGACAATGAGAATCTTTTATCTTTCCAAAAGCTTTTAAGTCAGACAGTCAACAAAATCTTACTAATTCAGAATAAAGTATGTATCTGAATTAGTGGAAAGATCAAATGCATAGTTTTGTTGCTGGAGGTGGTCCACCGCTAACAAAGTATTGCCAAAATCTCAAAACCAAACCCGCTGCTTACAAGTCGATTCCGACTCATAACAACCTTATAGGACAGGGTAGAACTGCCCCATAGGGTTTCCAAAGAGTGGCTGGTGAATCTGAACTGAACCTTTTGGTTAGCAGCTGAACTCTTAACCATTGTGCCACCAGGGCTCCAAAGTATTGCCAAATGGATTGAGGTGTTCTACCTACTTTTATGAACTGATGATCATTTATGTTATATGAAAAAAGGATGATAAAACTGCCTGTTTTTTAATATGTCTACATTTATTGCCCTGTCTTGTTGAGATCATTCATTTCCCCACAGAAAACTCATAAAATTTTACTCAGACTTAATCCAAACTACTCAAATCAATGAGTCATAGTTCTCAACCTAAATTTAAGCTGATTTTGATATCTGATCTCATTCCTGCTTGTGTATCAATGATGTAAACATAATTTTACAAGATGAACATGCTTTGAAAAATTATATTCGTTTTCTCTCTTCCCCTTCACCTCATGCTCTATACGATCTATCTATTCTTGACATGTAGCTCTTTCTTTACTATTAAGGTTTTTTGTGCTTGAAACAAGCTGATGTTCTTCATCCAGAATATTCTAGAGCATTGTTTAGTATTACTTCAACTCTTTAGACAAAAACAGCAAACAGTAGTTGTGACACAAAACTGGAAAACATAAAACGATACTCTTTTTAACTGACCCCTTGCACTATACTGGGGTGACAGGAAAGGGGTAAGAAGGTTGATTTTAATGGCATGGGTATCAGTATTTAATTGCTGTTCTCAGGGTTGACTTACTGGTAGGCCAAGGGTGGTAATCTGATTGAAAGCAACTTCTCTGCTAATTATTTTTCCTTTCATAAGTTACTGCAAGACGTCCATGAGAGATTTACTTCTTCACTGACTTTTCATCAAAAGGCATGCATTACTATATATCAGGAAAACCTCAAGTGATAGAGTAAATACATCCTTCTAGGAAAGAAATACACTATAGAAGTCCAGCTTTGGGTGGGGTACCAAAACCAGTTGCCATCGAGTCGATTCTGACTCATGGGGGCCCCATGTGTGTCAGAGTAGAACTGTGCTTCACAGGGTTTTCAATGGCTCATTTTTTGAAAGTAGACTGCCAGGCTTTTCTTGAAATGTGCACCTCTGGGTGGACTCGAACCATCAACCTTCCAATTAGCAGGTGAGTGTGTTAAACATTTGCACCATCCAGGGACTCCCCCATTCTACTATAGGCACATAGAACTACTAGATTAAATATTTTAAAATTATAAGAATTAATATTTAAACCCCTCCAAGTCCTATCAGTTTAAAAGTAACCATAAATCTGACTGTTTTGTGAAGGTAGCAATATTTCACTACTTCAGATAGATGGGAAGTATCCCTAAGTAAGAAGTTCTGCAAATTTCCCTCGGTAAGCACATTCTGATAGATGTAACTCGATGAAATTTTCCCTTTCATACACTCCAAATATGTCATTCTAAAACACCAGTAACATTATTGTATTTCTAAATATCTAAGTATATAAATGACAGTCTGGTGGTTTTCACTAAAGCCGCTAACCTTCCCAGCTATTTTCTATGTATGTGGCTTATTACCTATCTTGGATTTATCAGTCTGCTTTTACTCCTGAGATAATTCCATACACTTTTTCTTAGAATACATGTCACCATCCTTGAAGTGTTAATCCTGTTTCCAAAGATTCCTCATTTTATCCTTTAGCTTTCAGGTACGTGATTCTTGCTTGACCTGGTAGTCTGCCTGGGCTGACCTCTTATCACCTTTCCCTCCCATATTCTGAAAGTAATCCACCAGATACGTACATTTTACAAATAATTAAAAGCCCTAAATCACTGTTTCTTAAACTTGGCCCCATATATATTCTCAGGTTAAGATTTCATTCTTGGGTGGTATCTTTACAAATATTTGTGAACTCTGTATTTCTGTTTCATTTATAAATTAAAAAGAAAAATCTAATAGAAACACATGCTGGACCTTCTAGATGACCATCCTGTAACAGAGAATAGAGATATCTTTTTTTAATGTTTGCACCTGTCTTTATTTTTCATAATCTTTTAACTTTTAATGTAGTATCTCTCAAACTGGGCTAAAAAGATTTATTTTTGGGAAATCAAGAATTTTTCAAATTTGAGAAATACTGGCCTAGACCAAGTTTTCATAGTTTAATGAAGAGCATTCAATGTGTTTATTACAAAGTCAAAATCAATATATTATCCAGCACTTCTTCAGCTACCAGGTAGGTCTTTGTTATAAGAGTTTTAATATATGCTTTTATTGTAACATTGCTGATTATATGTAAATTTGTTTGTTTTAAAGGACAGATCTGGGGCTGCATCTTTTGGGGGGAAGAAGATCCAACCATCAGTTGGATTCCAAACCATCAGCTGAAAGAGAGTCAGATGAAAGTTCACATAAACCACTGGAGCTATTCTGAGGACAAATTTTCTAGTCCTTGAAAACTGGCATTATCTGTCCAGGACTCTATAAATCTAACTCTCATGGCTAAAGGCAAACTAACGAACAAACTACGAAAATGAGGAGATGGGAAGATGAAGAACCAACAGGATGAGAGGATAATGAAAATAGACTAAAGATCCATTTAAACTTCTGACACACAAGCTTAATAGTTACAACTGAAATTACATTATTATGTCCTTTAGCAGCCAAACAAATCGTTTAATCCCTGAAATCTGAATCCATTTCTCACCTTTGGAAGCAACTCTAAGCCAAAAATAATTGTGAGTACCTTACCTGGTTGGCTATCATAAGTGATAGACACAGTGCTGCCTACCATAAAACTTTAATGCTTGTAAATATTTCGTGGCAATTTAATAAGGAACAGGAAGAGACAACAGATAAATTAAAAATCTGAAATTTCTCTTAAAAAACTACAAAACGTTAATGACTTTACAAACTGGCAATAAGATATTTGGAGCTGGTCAAAAAGGTATTGTGTCTACCTACGCAGTATATTAAGAGAGTCAGAAAAGGAAAAAAACCCTATATTAATTTGCAACCATGCATTAGCCAAAACCAAGATACATGTAAATTAATCTGGTTCTTCAAGTCTGAACAAGGAAAGCTACTTTTAGATGTGAAACATTTTCTTGAGTTTTGAATTTAAGAACAACATCTCAAATAATAAATCACACTGCACTTTCAGATGACTAAAAACTTTATCTTCTATTTATATAAAGGATGTAATATTTGCCATGTACTATAAACTCTATGAAGGTAAGAATTATTGTCTTGTGAAACTTTTAAACACTTAGCACAGTGCTTTTCATATAACAGATCCCAATTAATTATGCAGGAAATTAATTTTTCCTGGTTATTCACTTGCCATGTTCAGCACAATCTTTCACTTCTCTGTCTTCCTTTATTTTATTTAAAAGTTAACATCCTGTCAAAATGAAAAGCCTTTAGTTGAAGTTATTCTAAATACCTAGGAACACAGATTTCAATTTTAGTTTTCTTTTAAGTCCTTTAAGTATGATATAGAAACAGTATATTGAGGATACAGGGATTTTGACTTGATAATATTAAAATTATTAACACATAAAAGAAGTTCTTAGCTTTCAAGTTCACATAAGATATAGTCCCCATCCACACCTCTTTTTAAAGAAAATAAGGAATTTGTGATACAAATAAACATTACTCTCAAGTGCACAGGATTTCTATTTCTGATTAAACTCTTTCATTTGTTTGTTATTGTCAACTTCGCAGCTATGAAACAGAAAAGTCAGTACTTATAACTTGTCTAACTTGGTACTCTCTGCTGGTAAAAACATGGTCTTCTATGTCAGTATTGTTACTTTTAAAGAATCACACTCTCATCACCAAGCCCACTAAGAATGAGCAGAAGGCAAAAGCATTAAACTAAAATAGACAAAAACACAGACTAAAAGAAACAGATATATAAGGATTCAATTATTTTGCATATGTTCATCAAATTTAAAAATACAACTTTCTAAAAACACCTAAATCCTTCTCTTTAGGTAGCTGAAGGAAACTTCTCGGTACTTACTGAACTGTAACTGAATCCACATAAAATTATCTCACCAAAACTTAGAAAATGATGTAAAAAATATAATTAGTATAATGGATACTTAAAACTTCAAACAAAATTCTTCATTCTAATAATAAATGATTAAATATATACTTGAAAGACCTGATTTAAAATATTGCCTTCTAATATAGCTCAGCTGTTGCTGAAGCATTACATTGTTTTCAAAGGAAGAAAGAAATGGTACTATGTTGAGGATATTAAAATATGTAAGACAGGAAGTTATACAGACCAAACAGACTATTTTTCTGATGGTGGGGGAAAGGTAAAAATAAAAATCTATAGTCTATGATATTAAAAAAAAAAAGGTAACACTGTACGTTTGTGATTTAAGTACCCTGAGAAGTACATGCACACCTCAAGATAATGTTTTAAATTCTTATTTTATGTTGATGTATGGCAGTGTCACAGAATTCTAGAGCTGGTTATTATGGATATATTTAAGTTACATTTTTGCGGTTGTTAGGTGTCTGAGTCGATTTTTAACTCATAGCAAGCCCATGAGACAGAGAAGAACTGCTCCACAGGGTTTTCTAGGCTATAATCTTTATGGAAGTAGATTGCCAGGACTTTCTCCCATAGAAGCCTCTGGGTGGGTTCAAACCGCCAACCTTTTGATTAGCAGCCGAGTGCTTAACAATTGTACCACCATGGCTCCTTTAAGTTACATTGTGTCAAAATACACAAAGTTTTGATGATACAATAACATACACGTAAATACATTTTCTGGAAAAGAGAGAAGTTAACTTAAGAACATCATCTCAAAGAAGATTTATTCAGAAGTTTATAGTAGAAAGCTGCAAATATCTGGCTGTACCCAAGCTGAGTAGGAATGTATTAAAATCATTTTTTTGGTATGGAATATATACTGATAGAGATGAAGTTCAGCCTAATCAGTCAAATATGATTATAAATGGCTATGTGATTCATTTTAAAACTCACTGTCCAAAATTATTTTGAGTAATGTTTGGTACAGGAATTCTAGTTCCGTGGAACAACTGAAACAATCTCTTGGAATTGGCTGAAAAATATCTGACCTAGCATTTGTCAGCTTCCTACTATCTTTACATTTCTAAAAATCTTGCCACCTTAAATCATATTAGGTGTTTATCCGTTTTAGCTTCAAAAGCTCATTAAACTTCACAGACTCATGAACTTTACATAATGGATGCCATGTTCCTTACCTAAGTTCATTTAGGAGAAAATTAACCAACTAATTTGGAGAAATGATATGCCAACTTCCAATCATTCAAACAAATCCAATTTTCCATTACAACCTTCAAACAAATGTCTAAGTCAAGTTTGAAAATAAGTAGGTTCAGTAACTAAGAGAGACTGAACACTATTGAGACCAAATTTCAAGCTGAAATGATTTAAAATCACTTTAAAGTAGTTTAATATAATTTTGCATACTAAAATGCACCATTCAGGACATAATTTAGAAATGCACACATTTTACAGAAAGAAAGGCTATAAACGGTATAAGTCACATCACATGTATTTTTGTCTCTGAATATCATGCATTTACAATGTTTATATTATAAGGATATTTATAAGCTATAAATACTTGTACACGTCAGAGAGAAGACTATCCACAGAAGTCAAATCAAAATGACATTTTAGATTCTCTAGTATTGATTATTTACAGTGTACATATCATAAAAGTATTAAATTAATATGAGCACAATGTCTCTTAAAACAAAAAAAATTTTTCTGATTTCAACTAGACAGAACAACTGTCAGACAAAAATTATAACTCTTCATAGTGAAACTCCTAAAAAATCATCTTTGAGAAGAAGCATTCAAATGGTACTCTCGAAGAGCAATGCTTACATTTAAGCAAAGTTAACAAAAATAAAAAATTTCTTTTATAAAAGAAGGAGACAGCATAGTGCTATGATGATCTGGTAGCAGCTTATAACCAGTTTTCCCATAGTTAACCCCTTACCCATTCTGCTTCCATATTCACCATACCAGGCATACACATTCAAAATGCATGCTGGTGGTTTTATAGATACGAGGACATTTTGGCTAAAATGTGAAACAAAGAGTTTTGTTTCTTAAGTTAGAAATGAATGTAGTGAATATAAAATTCCTTTCCTGAATGGAATTAGGAAAATAAACCTTCAAAATTTATCCTGAAAGTTAATTTAGTGGATAAGGAAATGAAAATTAAGAGAAAAGAAAAGAAGGACATACTCTTAATAAAGTGGCAGCCTACCTGATATGCCATTCTTGCTGGTGTTCAATAAAGCTACAGATGCTGCAGAAATTCTTTTATTGTTCACAGTCTGCCCTGGTTTTCTTGAGGTACATTCTTCACTATCACTGTCCTGTAAATTTAGTAGCCTTGGCTGGAAACACTGTAGTCGACATGATCTGATATTGCTTAATATTTCAGAAAGAGACAGTCTATTTTCACAATGTTTATTGGAAGCATTGGTCCGAGAGAAATTACAAGAAAAGTCTACAGTTTGGGAAGAACTTGAAAAACCATTCAGCATTTCAGGGTCTATTTGTTTCAGGACTGGGTCATGTTCTGTGGATATTCGGTCCATTATAACTCTGAAAAACAACATAAAACCAAATATTAACTGAATGAATTTTCCCGCATTTTTTCTACCCGTTCCCTTCCAGCTTGTAAAGAAAACTCAGTTCAAAATAAATAGTTACCGGCCACCTCTGCCAATTCGTCTCCTTGCAAATCCTATACATCTGCTTGGGACTGTAAGCGTTGTAAGGCAATGCCTATACCTCAACTTATCCAAATCTGCCAATTCTGAATTTTCAAATGAATGGTTAGTTTGGTCCAAACGAGGCTGCAAAGAAAAAAGACCAAAAAACAACAAACTCATAGATTAAATCTGAAATGAAGAAAAGTTAAATCATAATAAAAATCAAGTAAATGTAGCATTAGCAAAACAATTAAAATCTAAATCCCCTGTAAAATTGGGATTTAAAATATATATTTCTAAAATTTTACAAAATCGAATCAAAAGTTCACTCACCAAAATAAACCAAACTGAAGTATTTTAAAATAAACATGTCTTTAAAGAATAATATGGCTTTTAATAGGTATGTAGAAAAGTAGAGATAGTGAAGTTAGTAATTTATAGGCTTCCTATTGAGATAAACCAGAAGGAAATTTTTTCTGAACTAACAATTGCACTTCAAGCATGCACGGGTCAAGCTGAAGCTTCTTCTTTACTTTTAAGAAGCATACAGCCCATTTCTTTGCCTTCCCATTCCATCATTCTATTGTTCCATGTCTTACTACCTCTGTCTCCTTTCTCTCTTCTCTCATTAGCATACCTCATAAACAGCTCCCCACTTCTTCCACATTAAACACACATACACACACCCAAAAAGTTGTCAGTTTATGTTTACCATAATTCAACAAGACAGCCTCTATAAACCTTTTATGAAATCCAGCCTCATTACTCTATAGTTACTCTGAGCATTTGGAAAGTGAGGGTTACTCCTTGACATAATGTTCCACCAAAACTTAATAGCATAAAGCCATTTCTAGGTGTGTCAAAAAGTTATGAATACAATTATTAGGCAAAATATTGCCATGAGGGAGGTTAAAAAAGAATTATGACTTTATGTTTGATACTAGGTATGTATGCACAAGATGGACTTGAATAACAATGCATTTCAATAAACACTCAGCAGCCACTTAAAGAGATTCTGGGCTTACTTAACTTTAGCAATGACACAATGAACAATTTTCAGCAACTGTGGAAGCTACAGTTACGCCCAGAGTTAAACTAGATTTCTAAAAAGTGAGGAAATATCAACTTCTAAATAAAGGATTTTGAAACCTTTTGGAGGGCCTCAGTATCTTTTAGCATCTTTTATTGGTATCCATGTTTTAAAAAAAAAAAAAAAAAAAAAACCCAGTTGCTACAGAATTGATTCTGACTCATGACTACCCCATGTGTGGCAGAACAGAACTGTGCTCCATACGGTTTTCAAACGGCTGATTTTTTAGGTGTAGATCGCCAGGTCTTCCTTCCAAGGTATGCCTGGGTGGACTTGAACCACTAAACTTCTGGTTAGCAGCCAAGCATGTTAATCATTTGCACCACCCAGGGACTTCAGTATTCACATCCAAACCAAACCAAACCCGTTGCTGTTGAGTTGATTCTGACTCACAGCTACACTACGTGACAGAGTAGAATTGCCCCATAGGGTTTCCAAGGCTGTAAATCTTCACAGAAGCAGACTGCTACATCTTTCTTCTGTGGAGTGGCTGGTGGGTTTGGACCATCGACCTTTTGGTTAGCAGCCAAGCGTGTTAATCGTCTGCACCAACCAAGGACTCCAGTATCCACATAGGGGATGTTAAATAAATACAGGAAGTCTGAAGGACTTCCCATCTTTAGATCAAGACTAAGCCATCTTTACATGAGTTACCTGTTAATTCCAGTTCACAAAAACATCACAAAAAATAAAGTTCTTACAGCATAATACTGGCATCCTGCCCGCCTTCTGAAAGCACAGGGACCATCAGGATCATTTTCTTCTTCAGGTTCTGATACTGGGGACGGTACCTAGACAAAAGAGGCATTCCATTTATGGGTTATCAAAAGTCCACAGATTAAGCTTTATAATGATCTAAAACTAAAATCCTGATCACTAACAGTAAATCACTCCTACATGATATATACCCAAACCTACCAAACCCACTGCCACTGAGTTGATTCCGACTCACAGCAACCCTACTGGACAGAGTAGAACTGCCTCATAGGGTTTCCAAGGCCATAAATCCTTATGGAAGCAGACTGCCACATCTTTCTCCCGTGGAGCAACTGGTGGGTTTGAACTACTGACCTTTCAGTTAGCAACTAAATGCTTAACCATTGCGCCACTAGGTCTGTTACATTACATACATTACGCAGTAAATTTCCCAAAACATTTAAAGACTAACAAAAAATTTTAATGTTTTAAAAATAATTAATTTCAACGGACTAATTCTTGCAGGTAAGTATACATGGTATTGCTTAACTACTCGTCAATATGTTTAAGTGTCACAGACTTAAAAAGAATTATATATATGGTTTTTATATATACCATTTATATTTTATAAATAATGAATGTGGCCATACTTGATTATGACAGCTATACTTCATCTATAGGTAGGTGTGTTTTTATCCAGTAACTTTCTCTCTGTGTAATAAAGCTGAAAACGAAGTAAAAAAAACCTTATGAATAGCCAAAAAAAAAAAGCCACACAGACCATGCATTTTACTAAAAGGGAAACTCCTTATTTCCTACTCATTTCTTTTTAAATCACTTTTCAAACTTAGCAGATCACTGGAAAAGGAGAGAAGACTTGCTAAAGGTAAGCAGACTGGTTGCAGAATAAGAAGAAAGAAGCCCACAATCTGACAGCAAAAGAATTAAAAGCACTTTAAAAAGCTGTCACATATTAAATAGCATTCTATATAGCTTAACTAGTAAAGAAATGTCTGCCTTGAGCATTCTGCTCTTTTAAGATTTATCTATATAGGATCAAACTGACAATAACAACGCAAAAGATTAGATAGGAAACTTAGAGGGTAGTGAGTTTATGTTAATGAGAGAGGAACAACTCAGAAAAGGAGGATAAGAATGGTTGCACAACTTGAAGAATGTAATAAATGTCACTGAATTGTATATGTAGAAAATGTTGAATTGGTGTATATTCTGCTGTGTATACTATTAACCACAATAAAAATAAAATAAATTATATACATATGCACATATTTGTATATGTGTCATTGTTAGGTGTTGTTAAGTCAGTTCGGACTCATAGTGACCCTATGTACAACAGAATGAAACACTGTCCGGTCCTGCACCATTTATCTTGTGGAGGATCTGCCTCTCTTTTGCTGACCTACTTTTCCAAGCATGATGTCCTTCTCCAGAAACTGGTCCCTCCTGATAAAATGTCCACAGTACATGAGACAAAGTCCCGTCACCCTCACTTCTAAGGGAGCATTCTAGCTGTACTTCTTCCAAGACAGATTTGTTTGTTCTTCGCATATTGAACATTCCTCACCAACACCATAATTCGAACGCATCCATTCTTCTTCGGTCTTCCTTATCCAATGTGTAGCTTTAACGTGTGTATGAGGCAACTGAAAACACCATGGCTTGGGTCAGGAGCCTCTTGGTGCTCAAAGTGACATCTTTGCTTTTTAACACTTTAAAGAGATCTTTTGCAGCAGATACGCCCAACGCAATACATCATTTGATTTCCTTACTGCTGCTGAATCCGTGGGCGTTGACTGCGGATCCAAGTAAAATTAAATCCTTGACAACTTCAATTTTTTCTCCATTTACCATGATGTTGCTTATTGGTCCAGTTGTGAGGAGTTTTGTTTTCTTCATGTTGAGGTGTAATCCATTATTGAAGGCTGCAGTCTTTGATCTTCATCAGTAAGTGTCTCAGTGCCTCCTCTCTTTCAGCAAGGAAGTTGTATCATCTGTATATCGCAGGTTGTTAATGAGTTTTTCTCCAGTCCTGATGCCGTGTTCTTCACTGAGTCCAGCATCTCGGATTATTTGGTCAGCACACAGACTGAGTAAGTATGGTGAAAGGCTATAACCCTGATGCACACCTTTCCTGATTTTGAACCACGCAGTATCCCTTTGTTCTAACGACTGCTTCTTGGTCTATGAACAGGTTCCCCATGAGTACAATTAAGTGTTCTAGAATTCCTATTCTTCACAATGTTATCCATTATTTATTATGAGTCACACAGCTGAATGCCTTTGCACAGTCAATAAATCACAGGCAAACATCTTTCTGGTACTCTCTGCTTCAGTCAAGATCCATCTGACAGCAGTAATGATACCCCTTGTTCCATGTCCTCTTCTCAATCTGGCTTGAATTTCTCGCAGTTCCCTGATGATGTACTGCTGCAACCATTTTTGAATTATTTTCAGCATAATTTTACTTGCATGTGATATTAATGATATTGTTTGATAATTTCTGCATTCCATTGGATCACCTTTCTTTGGAATGGGCATGTATATGGATCTCTTCCATATATATATATGTGTGTATATATATATATATGTATATATGTGTATATATATATATACATACACACACACACACACACACAAACACATATATATACCCACACACAAACACACACAAATAAAGTATTCTGTCTGGGGCCATATGATATCAGGTCAAATATCCCCATAAAATCTGAGTGCACTTAAAGTGCACTGATATATCACAGCATACTTTATAAATATATCATCAAAAAGATTAAACAATATTCAAATATACTCTGATACAGCAGGGAAATGTGTTTCAGTACTTAATTTTCAGTTGTCTCGCAATTTCACTCCGCGGGACATCTCATTTTCTGATAATGCTGGCTCAATCATATTTACTTGCAAAATTTTGAACCTCACAAATTCCTTTCTTCCAATTTTCAGAGAAAAAATGTTTTCTCCACATTATTTCCAAACTGTGGTAATTACCACTGAGCAGGGTCATCCAGGGGAGAAAGGCATTTGTTTGAGGCTTCAATATACCTCCACCAACCCTACAGAGGAGAGACAGAAACAGTAAGCTGGGGCTGATTCTTCTTCCTGGGGAACCAAGCTCCCAACCTGAAATTTGAAAGGAAATCCCAAACGTGAATTTTACACTTTGGTTCCTTTGTAAATCATCTACCTCTTCTAAAATATACACAGGAAGCATTACAAAGTCTCAGAAATTCTTTGCGTAAAGTATATCACCCCTTCTCCTCCCTACCACCATCCTTGAGGATCAGATTCCGGGACTTAGTCTGGGACATAGCAAGAGAGAGCTAATGTTAGAATCAGAAGCGTGATCAAGAAGAGACAGAGTGTTTAGTTCTGTTTTGCTACAAATCAGTGGGATAAATCTAGTTAAAATGTTTGTTCTCTTAAGGCTCCCTATTCTCTTGTTCCTTGTTTACTGACAAAGAAGAAGTATATGATTACTTTGACAATGATTTTATAAGAGCTACATTCTAAACAGCTGCACTGCATGATACCAACTACGGTATAGGCAAATATTTACTTAGTTATTCTTTGGCAGCATGGGGCTATCATTATAAAAATTAATGAGAGTTTGCCAAAGGCCTACCACAAGGACTAAGAGGAACCTGAAAGTTTCAAAATGCAATTTTCATGTGGGAATGGGAGTTGGAGGATCTATGAATAAACATAAGAATTTAGAACAGAAATGAAGATTCCTTAATCCATGAGGGAATGTATAACTAGCATGTTGAGTAAGCCTTACTATTAGGCTGGAAATACTGATTCTAACAACAAGGGAAAAGTTTCTATAGGTCATGGTTTACCATGGCACTATTCTTCAAGGGCTGGGAATGTGTAACAGAACATTCCAGGCTTGCATTAGTACTACCAATATAAGGCTATTATGCATACATTTTTCTAACCATGTCACTTTCTTAAAAAACTTTAATTCTCCCCAGTATGTATAGAGTAGATAGACGTCATTCACCATCTGGCTACTACTCCAGGCAGCATTCCTTTCAATCCCACTTCCCTCTTCTCCTTCTGTGTTTTGTGCTCCAGCAGTGCCAAACTGCTAGACTTCCCTCTACTGTGCTGTCTTCTCTGTCAAGAAAGTCCTTTCCTGTAATTTCTATCTAGAAAACTAGTATTAATTAGGGCACTATCTCTCTCATTTCTTCAAAATGGTCTCCTGATTTAATGTGCTATGGCTATTCAAAGCCCTGACAGAGTATAACTGGATGATACTCTGACAAAAGTAATAAATGAAGCGCTTTTCAAGGGCATAATAAATAAAATACATCTTTGTTACTATACATATGGTGCCAAAATATTACCTGACATAGTAAAACTAAATCAGTGAAAAAAGTATTTTTAGTATGTTGTTGTAGTGTGTTGTCGAATTGATTCTGACTCATAGTAACCCTACAGGACAAAGTACAATTACCCCACAGGGTTTCTTAGGCTGCAATCTTTATGGGAGCAGATCACCAGGCCTTTTCACCTGAGGAGCTACTGATGAGGCTGACCTTTCAGTTAGCAGCCGAGTTCTTAACCACTGCACCACCAGGGCTGCTTAGTAATATAACCTAGCCAAAAAGGATAGATTTTATGTAAACTCTAGATTTTAAATAATCACAGCAATAAAGTGTTTTATAAACAGTCCTGCTTCCAAACACACCTGTGTTTTTTAAAAAAAAATTTTTTTAAGCAAGTAGGTCAAAACATTAAAATATGATAAAGCAAGTGGTTTATGTAAGGTCTTTGTTATACTATTCACTGTAAGTTTCCTATACTATAGTGAAAAAAAGAAAAATGAAGGTACTGCTACCCCAGGTGCTAAACAATATTACTGAAAAACAACAACAAAAAGATCCTTTTAAATAGAAAACAAAGGTCTTGTTTTAAAAATAGTGCTTATAAAGATAAAATTAAGATTTTTAAATTGCAAACATTTTGCTATAATACTGTTGGAACACAATACAAATTAGCTTCACAATTAAAACCTAAACAGTCCTAAATCTTCTTTATGATCAAGTAGTTATTGCCTAACAAACTGACAAAACTTAAAAAGCCGCAAAAATACAATGCTGGTAGAATGTGGTGAAAAAGGCAATTATTGATGGTGGCAATGTAAAATGTATAATTATGTATTAAACATCTTAAAACATCAATACTTTTTGTTTCAGGAATTCCATTTCTAAAAATCTATTTTAAATACAGAGGGAAAAGATAAAGATGTTCATTTTTATCAAAGAGAAAACCAGAAAACCATCTAAATGCCCCACAACAGAATAAATTCTATCAACTAATGGAAAATAACAAATAGTAAGTACTATTTCAATGGCTATATAAATGAGAAATATTTATGCTATAACATTAAGTGAACAAAGCAGGAATCAAAACTCTAAGATGTCAATTGTGTTTTTAAACTATAGCAGTATAAAAGACTACAAGAAAATGTCTTTAAAATAGTTTTAAAACAAGCACCTGTAGAAATTCATCTTCATCTGAGCTGTGAAAGTCATATTGCTTAATGTCACTCTTATTGATCACAGGCAATGTCTCAGGAGTGGGTTGCTGAGATGTTATCAAAACCTCTGCTTTAGGCTTCTTTGGGTACTTCTTCTTTTGACGAACCACATCAGAAGCCTCTTCTTTCAAAGACAAATGATGAGGGTGCTGTTTACATGATGATTTTCCCCCCAAAAGGAAGAAATGAAGATCATTTAGAAATCATGAGAACTATACTGCTCTTTGAAAAACATACATCTTTGCCAAGGAAGTGATTTTATTTACTGTTGTTAATATGTAAAAATTATTCTGCAATCGTTAAGTTGAAAAGTATACTTTTTGCAAGTTACGATAAAAAATAATTATGGTACTTAAGCTTACTTTTTATATTGTTATAATACTTAAAAGTTATTGATTTTAAAACTTACTCTATTATTTATACAACTCAACATTTAGAAAGTATTTAAATTCAATTCTTATTTTATTTAAATCTACTGTATTAATGATGAAAATAACTTATTTTTTATATAACTTAAATTGGATTACGAATTTAGTAGTTCATTTCTACACTTATTTACCAATTAAAAAAAAATTTCTATGGGTGGTAATTTTTTTGAAAAAAATAAGCTCTAACTAGGGGAAAAAAAAAAAAACCTCCACTTTTTAGAATGCATAATTACTGCCTCAACCAAATAATCAAATTGTTCTCAAGTACCCCAGGGTTCTGTAGAGATTCCCGAGAGGCCACCTGGAAAAGGAAACGGCCGAAGGGGTGGGTTTTCAGTCCTAGTCCTCCGCCCCCATTTAGTGGAGCAGCTGTTTCTATCTGTTTAACACACTGGTATTCCTTATAATAAAATGGAATCTACCACTTTAACTAGGGTGGTACACACAATGAAAATGTTTTCAACTGTCAAATTATTTATTGGGACACTTTCACATAATGGGTATAGACACTATATCTTAAAATAAAAAGTTCAACTTCTTAGAAACTATTCATATTTTAAGGTGTGATGTGTGACAAAGTAAATATAGTTAACTATGTGTCAGTGAGATAGGACAACAGTGCATGCAACCGTATCTCTAAAATTAGTATTTGAATAGGCTGAGTGTTTATTCTTACAGAAGGTCAAAATTAAGAATCACTACAATAAAGGCTGACTCTGTCAGTAATTTTAGGTTAAGATTATCATATTCTATGCTTACAAATCAATGATTTATATAAAATGGATTTAAAAAATAGCTTATAAAGTGACATTTTACGGCTATAGAGGCAGGTGTGATTTAAAGTATGTCGGCTGGATGTCTGTGATTAATACAAACTTTGGTGTTTTGGTGTTTGAGCTGACATGAGTTGAATAAAGGAGGAGTCTCCCTGCTCCACATTTTCCTTGACTTTTAAGAATGAATCCATGAAAAATGAGGACTAATGTACATTTTTAAAAAAAGATGAATTTTCCACAAACACCCTAAGTCACGTTTTTAATTTTACTGCACAGTCAAGCTCTATTAAGATGCTTGAGTCAATAGTTGTTTATTTGAATCTAAGCTCCTTAAAATTATAAAAATATTGTTTTTTGTTACCTCCTAACTAAATACTTTAATTAATATACCAAGTGAGTGTGTGTATGTTTGTGTATACATACACGCACACGTATATATATGTTACTATTTAGTCTAAGAGATCGAAGTAATCACTTAGTCTGGCTCTTTACTAGGAAGAAATGGTGGTCTAAAAGTTAGAGAACTTTCTCAAGTCACTCAGCTAGATAGCTAGCAGCTGATAAACTCTGGTTCTGGTAATGATGATGACAAAAATAACTTTCAATAGTCTCAATGAAGAAAGTTTTCATTTTAGACTGTAATGCCTGCCACTACAATGCAGGGTTTGCTAAGGCTAATGATAACTAAACTTTAATTATCCTAATCTCCAGAGAAGCAAATAGTATAGTGAAAAATACATGAACTTTGGTGTTAGACCTGGATTCAAACCTTGACTCTGTCACTTATTAGTTGTATGATCTAGAAGTCACACAAAGGTAAAGGACTGTTAGGAGTATTAATGGGTCAATATGAACGTAAAAACTCCTAGGAAAGTGCTTGGCAAATAGTAAGAACTAAATTCACATTAACTACTTTCTTCCTTAACCAAACTATATTAAGGCAACTGCACGAATCAATAACTGATCCATATTATCATACACGCTTCTCCCCAGGGGATATTCACCTTAGTTTTACATTCTTGGACTTTGTGATGATTTCCATTATGAAGAGTTGCTGGAGTGGTGTATAACTCTTTTTCTGATCTATTGATTTTCACTTCATTAAGGATTTCACCACCATAGTCTCCCAAATGATATCTTAAAAAGGTAAGAATAAAAACAAAGAAGAAAAACCAGTGATGCCTCAATAATTGGAATACAATCAGTCAAACAGAGCCTATAATTAATCAGATCATTTTAAAGAGAAAATTTATAGGAATAATGAAACTCATTTTTGGAATCAGTAAAGACAAAACACCAAAAAACAAAAAAACTTCTAAGGTTCACAGGAGACAAATTTTCCCTATATTTTATATTATCAAGCCTTAGGAAATTATGTTTAGAATGCTTACCTCACAATTCTGTTAGATTTAGTAGAATTTATTTAATTATGCAGTAAAATGATTATTACACTTGAGAACACATTTCCAAAAGAATTGAAACAAAAATTGTTTTCTACCTAGTCAGAAAATAAAATTAGTTAAACATTCACTTACCTTGAATTTTTTAAAATAGAAACTTTAATACAGAGAATTGGGCAAAATGATATTTATTTTTTTTCTAAATAAAAATCTACGTTTCTACAAAAAAAAATTAAGTGTATTAGAGCATCTACACTACACACAAAAACAAAAATTTGCCATCCAGGTTGAATAAACTTAATCTGATTTTTAAAAGGGGGAACCACAAGTAATCTTCATAAACACAAATTTTGTTAGAGAATCAGTATCATCACACAGCTTAAGGAAAAATGAAAAACCATGTGGCTATATTTTGCCCACCATTTGTTTAAAGTAAGTTGCCATTAGTATGTAATAGTAGCAATGTTACCTTTTTTCCACAACTTCTAAGGTTAAGTGCAATAATTCTCGTTTTGTTTTCTCTCTTCTCTTAATCATTTCCAAAATGGTTATGGCTCTGCTAAACTCTCGTCTCAGTTTCAACATCTTTTCATAAGAGGCTTCATCATTCTTACGATTCTATTGAAAACAACAGTGTTAGAAGAAAATCATCAATGAACCCAATTATCCACATTTTCACTTTCATTCAATAAACCCTTAACACACCCAAATTCATCCTATATTAAGTAAAAATGTTAAAAAAATCATCTAAACAGAACTTACACAGGAATCTACTTAACTCTGAAAATATACATACCAGCAAATCTCTGTCAATAAGTATTCATTAAAAAAATATTGTCAGCTGTTACAAAAGATGGAATGGCAAAGAAGAGATAACTTTAATGTCTGCGTAAGCAAATTCAAAAAAAAGTCCACCTGAAACAAAAACCTAGTGTATCAGAAAAATGCAACCCATTCATATTGCACCAAGGCATTTTTCCAATAACAGAATAAAACAGTTCCATAAAGATCAAGCGCCTAAAAATAGCCAAAATGAGTCTCCATTCATCCATCTCTGTAATTGGAGGCTGGAAGTTTCGATAGACTACAAAGCAAACAGTAACAAAGACAAAAGAAGCTTCACTTCAGAAACTTGGATATAAAACTCAAAGTGGATGTCAAACATCTCAAGAAATGGGATAATCATGATTCAATGTAATTACACCCCACTGGAGAGTAGAAAATGAGACTGAGTGAAAATTCTGAACTTGAGTAAATTGTTAGGAAGTTCTTACTTTCAAGCATAAGAACTAACTTACAAAGTAGAAGTCTTATTTGATAACTAGAAAAGACTCAGTTGTAACTGGCAGCATCCACTCGTATATGAAAATTATCGTTAAAATATTTTGTTCAATCAAATATGTAGAGAGCAATTATACTTTATATTAGGTATATTTTGGTTAAAAATATACCATTATTACCCCTCAATCTGTGTGTCCAGACAGAACAGCAATCGTTCATCCTTGAGTTAATAAGAATCTGAACAAAGCCAGAAGTTTCACATTGGAGGATTACAAAAGAGAAAATAAAAACTGAAAAAGATTCCAAGTTTTACTCTTTTTTCTTTTGTGTACAGCCTCCTGCATTTGAAAATAATCACTAAATCCCATTTATTCAAACATGCTATGTTAATAAGTCAACCTTATATCTAATAAAAAATCAGTATTTTTTTCTCCAGCACTGACAAAAGGCAAAATCTAAAGGTAAACAGGCAGCAATACCTTCAAATTAAAAAAAATTATTAACATCACCAACAGCAAATATTGAAGTGCCAATTTTGTGCAGCGTATTGCACATGACCCCCTACCCTCAAAAGGCTTAAAATCTAATGAGAGTGACAGGCATACAGTATCAAAAGATGTATAATAATACAAAGTTGGATACCAGATGATAGTCAGCTATTAAGAAATGCACTAGGACCTTTTAAGATGGCTTCTCCTCAGTAAGTGTTCCTTTAGGGCTATGCTCTGTCCTGCCTTCTTCATTTCCTGCTCTCTTTTAACTAGTCCCAATTAATTACCCTTCCTAATTTTTCCTTCCCTGAGTCCTGATCTTTCTACCCTTTTTTAAAATGTGTTATTTTGAAATAAATTCAAGTTTACAAAAAAGTATAAAGAATTCTCACATATCCAGATTCCCAAAGGTTAATATTTTACCATGTTCGTGCATGTGTGCATGCTGTCTCTCCATACACAAAAATTATTACAATTTTTAAAATTGTCTGAGAGTAAGTCACAGATATAATGTCCCTTTATTCCTAAACACTTTAGTGTGTATTTCCTTAAAAACAAACAAACAAAAAAGACATTCTCTTACATAACTGAAGTACAATTACAAAAATCAGGAAATTAACATTTATATAATCCTGTATCTAATTTTATAGACTTTATTTGTATTTTGGCAATTGTCCCACTAATGCCCTTTACAGCAACAACAACAAAATACACATATATAGATCTAGGTTCTGATTCCGGATCACAAATTATATTTAGCTGTCATGTCTCTTTGATCTGTAACAGTTCCTCTGTCTTTCTGTGGTGATCATGATCATGACATTTTTGAAGAGTAGAATCCATTTGTTTTTGTAGAATGCCCCTAAATTTGGGTTTCATTGGTGTTTTCCTATGACTAAACTCAGGCTATGCATTTTTGGCAGTACTCTCAGATAAGTGATACTATGTCCCTTTCACATCATATTAGGAGGTAAATGCTACCCATCTATCCTATTAATACTGATGTTAACTTTCATCACTTGATTAAAATGGTGCCTGTAGGTTTCTCTAGCCAACTTAGCATTTTTCTTTTTTTAATTAAGAAGTATGTTGTGGGTCTATGGAAGCATCCTTTTCTCATAAAATTTTCCCCCATTAGTTTAGTATCCATTAAATCTAACTTTTGTTCTGAAATAATTATTGCTATGTTGATTGCCAAATGGTGATTTTCAAACGTTATCATTGCTTCTACATTTATAAGTTGGAATTCTACTGTAAGGAAAAGCATTTCTTCCTTCCCCTCCTTCCTGTCTATTCTATCCATCCATCCATTCACTTCTATCTGTATGATTCATGGATTATTCTACTCTATGGGTTATAATCCATTTACCCTTGTTATTTATTTTGATGCTCAAATTTCCCCATATCTGACCAGTGGGAGTAGTCTCCCCTTATGGCTGGCTCCTGAGTCCTTCTGACAGGGCTGTAACATTCTTCAATCACATCCTTATTTTCTGGCATAGCAGAAAGTTCTAGGCTTATCTCCATGCTTTACCAGACCTGAAATCAGTTATTTTCCCAAGGAGCCCTGGTTCTTTTTAATAGAAAATGGTATTTACAATCAAGATCTGCATGTTCGGCATGCCCACTGCAATGGGGTGTCATGGCTTCCAGAGCCTCTAAGTGAACAGAACTAGGAAATATAAGTATGTATGTAATACATGTATGCTCACACACACAGATCTTTATTTCTAGCTGTATCAACATTAAAACCCAAAAGTTCATACTGACATTCTTTCTATTCTATTAAGATGGCCCTACTCCTTGTGTTCTAATCTATCCACCACTCCATTTACCCCTCCTCACCACTATCTCTCTTTGGGGCCAACTCTTTTTTCTTGCTATTTCAGTTACATTGATAGAGCAGTGGTTCTCAAACTGCTCCATATCAGAATTAACTGCAGATCATTTTATAACCAAAAATGATCCACAGGTGATTTATGTGTGCAGCCAGAACCGAGAACCACTAATCTGGGTGTTTCATTTCCTAACTGTCCATCTTACTTCTCCTGGGCCACACAGTGGGAGGAGAGCTTCTCTCAAGGCTGGTACAGGCACTAACGGTTATATCTATAGGGTTAAACATTAAATGTATATGTCAATTCAGGACTTCCCAATCAATGCATTCAGACATGCTGATGCCTTAGGACTATCTCATTTAAGAATATCCTAAAGTGCTTCTTAAAAAAAAAAAACCCCATTGCCATTGAGTTGATTCTGACTCATAGCAACCCTATAGGACAGAGTGGAACTGCCCCATAGGATCTCCAGCGAGTGGCTAGTAGATTTGAATTGCTGACCTTTTGGTTAATAGCTGAGCTCTTAGCCATTGCACCATCAGGGCTCCCTAAAGTACTTAAAACCAAAACCAAACCCACTGCTGTTGAGTCGACTCCGACTCATAGTGAGCCCACAGGGTTTCCAAGGCTGTGAATCTCTACAGAAGCAGACTGCTACATCTTTCTTCTGTGGAGCTACTGGTGGGTTCAAATCACCGATCTTTTGGTTAGCAGCTGAGTGCTTAACCACCATGCTGCCAAGGCTCCCTAAAACACTCAAGCGCTCCTAAATTAAACATTAGTTTAGTGAATTGTAATTAAATTCCAGATTGCCAATCCAACAGTTCAGGAGTCCCTTACCTTTGCATCAGCTATATAAGTGTTTTTACTTTGTCGAAATAGAAAAGGAAGCAGTCTTTGTTAGCTGTATTCATTTTTGCATACTCCAATGATTGCTCACCTCTCAAACACCTAGGGTGTATACAGTGTTTGTTGACTGTTTTCCTATCATTCTCATTTTGTAACACACGTAAACATTTCTAACTAGCAACAGCAAGCACAACGGGAACGGTTTTCGGTCCCACAACTGAAAACAGAGAGGAATAAAAAGTAAAGAACACTGAAGAAGAAAATCAACCACACTATAAAGGAAGATGAAAATAACAGATAAGAGAAAGGGTAGGAATCAGAGTGTCAGGAAAAAGCTTGACTATAGTTATTCCACAGAATCCTGGTGGCGCAATGGTTAAGAGCTCAGGCTGTCAATCAAAAGGTCAGCAGTTCAAATCCACCAGCCAC
The DNA here is from genome assembly GCF_000243295.1 of Trichechus manatus latirostris. Lineage (NCBI taxonomy): Eukaryota > Metazoa > Chordata > Mammalia > Sirenia > Trichechidae > Trichechus > Trichechus manatus. The sequence continues at coordinate 3,606,698 of NW_004443972.1, read as the reverse complement.
TCCTTGGAAACCCTACGGGGTAGTTCTACTCTGTCATATAGGGTAGCTATGAGTCAGAATCGACCCGCCGGCAACAGGTTTTTTTTTCATTGTACTTCAGGTGAAGGTTTACAGAACAAATAGTTTCTCATTAAACAGTAGTACACATATTGTTTTACGACATTGGTTAACAACCCCACAGCATGTCAACCCTCTCCCTTCTCGACCTTTTTTTCTTTTGGTGAAAATATGCATAGTCAAAGATACACCATTTCAAAAATTTCTACAGGTACAGTTCAGTGACATTGACTACGCTCTTTCAGCTGTGCTGCTATTCTCACTTTAGATGAAGGTTTGCAGAACAAAATAGTTTCTCAGTAAACAGTTAGTACACATGTTGCCCTATGACAATGGTTAACAACCCCACTACATGTCAACACTGTCCTTACTCAACCTTGGGTTCCCTATCACCAGCTTTCCTGTGCCCTTCTGCCTTCTAGTCCTTGTCCCTGGACTGCTGTGCCTCATTAGTCCCGTTTCGTTTTATGGGGCTTTGTTTTTTTAATAACTATTCCACAGTGGTGAAGGGCCTAAGCACAGGAACCAGTTATAGTAATTCTCAGTGACTTAACCTATTTAAGAATAAAATATATTTAAACTTTAAGGATATTGTTTATATGCCCCCAAACACTGTTAATTTTAAGTACTTCAAACCTATTCATTAAAGACTAAAGACACTGTTAAGAGTCTATGTTTTGCAATATATCTTAATCAATTATACTTCTTTTAAAAAGCACTTGGTAATTCAGATTTTTCAATGGTTCAAACTTCTCCTTCCTCATGCCCAACAGCACACATTTGTAAACTTTTACTGCATTCACAAAATTATTTCATGCTAGTCTTTTCTAAGCAAGGCACTAAACTGTCATGAAGTATCCTAGTTTTCCTTAGCTAAGAACTAGAATACCATATTGAAAATTCAGCCAGGGTTAGGGAATATCATCTATACTTGGGAAATCCATCCTATAATGTTTTAAGAAAATTATGCCCACAAGAAAGAGTTGTAGAAACTCTGGTTACTAACCATTAGAAAAATTTTTCCTAAAATATACTGTCTCTGGCAGCTGTTACGCTGCACAGCTGTTCTACTAACAGCTGACAAGGACAACCTTTCCATGTTTGGAGAAGAAAGAATCTATGGAAAATGTCTTGCCTCCAATTATAATTCCTCATGGTTTTAACACTTATAATTTTTCCTGATACTCTGCAATGTTAGACAGTGTCATCGTGTGCAGTGTTTACTCTTAATTACAAGACATAGAAGGCAGTGATGGTACGATTTTTCTACCCCTCTGAAATAATGCTTTCCTCTATACTACATCATTTCACAGTACTTAAAATCTGGCCTTACACTGCATCTGAAAGCTAGTGTTCATCAATTTGAAATATGACACAACTGACAACTTAGAAAAGCAGAGAAAGATTCCACTGAGTTCCTTCTGATTATCGGTAGAATAGGCTTAAAAAATGAACCTTTCACTACTTCACATCGCCCCACAGAAGCTAGAGGCAGCAAGGTTCATTTTTACTTGCAACAATTAGAATCTCGCTTCAAAGGAACAAGCTCTCAAGCACCCAACAAGGAAAAGTAGTAGTATTTCAAACTATCAGCTTCCCAAAAAGGGGAAAGGTATGATAGTTATGTAATACTTCACTGAAGAACTCAAAACTTCCAAGGTTCATAATGGTATGTAATTCCTCATATCACTTCTAAAACTGTATGATCAGTAGAGGTATAAAGGGTGTGGGTATTAAATAAACACTGTAAACAACCGCCAACAGAAGCTACTGAATACCAGGATTTCTAACACGAAGTTCATCAATGTTATTAGCTCCCCATTATGTTCACATTATTAAAAATTATTCAGATTATTAGCAGAAAAAACTTAGTCTTGTAAATACTATTAAGCTACGTTCAATTAAATCTAATTTGCACATTACCTTCCGAGTTTGCATTTTCTCCGTTCTCCTCCGAAAGGCAACATAGGGGTCATTGTTCGTAGAGCCATCTCTTTTCTCTTGTTTGATCTGAGGAATGAGAGATGGACCCCTGCAGTTTTTACGTTTTCTCACCCAGTAGTCATATACAGCTTTAATAAGGTAATCGTCCTCATTTAGCAGCAGTTTTGCTTCTTGAAGTGTTACAAGCTAAATGAAAAATACGAAATATTATCAACTAAAGTATCTGAAAAAGTTAAACTGCAGCTATAGGAAAAACTGTGATCAGTTCCAACAATTATGATCAGATATTATGGTAGCAGGAGAAGACACATTTCAATTCAACCTAACAAAGGACTTATAAATAAGGAGACTTAACCAAAAATGTCATATTTTGTCCTCAGAGGTAGTCACTTCTATACCAAAAACATTTAAGAAGACTTGATGAACAACAGTTTGGTGGACTACAATAGATTTATGCCTCACGTATGACTTGGACTAGAAAGGCATCTAGGATCCTTCCCAATTCTGAATTTCTACAATTCTACACATTTGCGTATCTACTAGTTTTAAATTCTTTACTACTTCTATGTTTTTGTTTCAACAGAAAATAGGAGAGACAGAAGTATCTTTTCACCTACCTCCAAAATAAAAAATGAAGAGACATTCTCTAATATATGGCAACTTATTATAACATGCCTCTTTCGAAACTGACAAAGAAAAGGACAAACTTGGCATGTTTCCAGAAGTTTCAACAGTATGCAGTTTTGCATTCTTTGTATCAATTACATATAAAAGCAATTCCTCTACTCAAGCTGGTAAAATACTAGGGAATGAGTGTCCCTTATCCCTCACTCTGCTTAATGACACTGTCATGTCTGGGGGCAGTGGCCCTAGGATGATTCCCCTAGAAGCTCTGACGGTGGTATCTCAGGGTATCTACCTCTTCTTTATCAATACAGCCAGAATAATGTTGACATATCTCAAACTAAGGTTCATAAAATTTTGCTTGGCCACATCTGTTACCCTGTTCCATCTGAAGATCAGGTAGGCCAATTAGACTTGAAATAGAGGTTAAACATTTATTCACAGTGAACTTCAGAAAAAGGTCACGGAGGCCCCGGGAAAGCCTCGTAGAAAGTGATGTTATCTCAATCTTTTTATATTTTTCATTTTAGAGATGAAGACTGATTTTCAAAACAAGTTGAGATACTGCCTAATAAACGTTTTCCTAGAACTTGGAAATAAAGGGAGAAAATTTCTCTCATTGAAACGAAGATCAACATACAAACTGATCTGTGTGCTGTTTTAAGTTATCTGAAAGACACATGGACTCACCAAATAATTTCTGATTATGATTTGCCTTCTCATATTGGGATAACTGCACTGATTATTTGGATTTCAAGCCTTGTGAGGGTGATTTCTGGGGTTAAATTAGTTGGTTTACTGTAATTTGATTGCCCAGGTAATTGGACCAGAGGAAGAGAATATCCTGACAATGTCAATTCAAGTATTCTAGTCCATCTGACCGGTTTCCCCGGTTTCTCAGCGGAGTCAGCTTAACCGCATATGAGAGGCTGAGTAACTTGGTTTTTAAAGTTGAGGGCAAGAGCCTACAACATGAAACTAAACTAAAGAAACCAATATTTTCAAACATCACCTTTAAATAGACGCCTTCCTACTCTTAGCTGAAGTTCTTTCAGAATGGTGAGACATACCCCGAACTCCACAAGGACAGTGATGGAACAGAACTGAGCTTCTGGATCTGTAAAAGTCTACCTCATGCTGACAGCATCACTGGCAGCTCTCAGGTACTCTGGGGCGAAGGAAACAATGCTGTGATATGTACTTAAACTCTGGTTGTTCTGCTTCTGATAACATTTTGTAACCTTTGCTAACTAAATCAAGAACTTTATCTAACCTTAGGGTGTGCAGGAAGGGAAGATCTCTTTGCACCAATCAGCAAAGCAGCAGTGAGTTTCTTATGTAACAATACTATCTGTCATGGATTGAACTGTGTCCCCCCAAAAAATGTGTGTAGCAACTTGGCTAGGTCATGATTCCCAGTATTGTATGATTGTGTAACATGATGTGATTTCCTTATGTGTTGTAAACTCTATCACTATGATGAGGTTATATGTGATCTCCTTATGTGTTGTAAATTCTATCACTGTGATGAGGTTATGCTGATGAGGTTTATGAGATTAGATAGTGTCTTAATGCAATCTCTTTTGAGATATAAAAGAGAGAAGTGAGCAGAGACACATGGGAACCTCATACCACCAAGAAAGCAGTGCCGGAACAGAGCACATCCTTTGGACCTGAGGTTCCTGCGCAGAGAAGCTCCCAAGCCAAAGGAAGACTGATGACACGGACTTTCCTCCAGAGCTGACAGAGAAAGCGTACCCCTGGAGCTGATGCCCTGAATTTGGACTTGTAGCCTACTGGATTGTGAGAGAATAAACTTCTTTGTAAAGCCATCCACTTGTGGTATTTCTGTTATAGCAGCACTAGATGACTAAGACACTATCAAATCAACACTGCTTCTTTTTATTTTTTATTGTACTTTAGATGAAGGTTTACAGAACAAATAGTTTCTCATTAAACAGTCAGTACACATATTGTTTTATGATATTGGTTAACAACCCCACAACATGTCAACACTCTCCCTTCTCAACCTTGGAGGACCTTTTTTTTTTGTGAAAATATACATAGCCAAAGTTACACCATTACAAAAGTTTCTACATGTACAATTCAGTGATATCGATTACACTTTCCAGTTGTGCTGCTATTCTCACTATCCTTTTCCAAATTATTCCATCACCATTATCTTCAACTCACTGTCCCCTAGGCTTCCCATCAAACCTTTTGAGTTGCTGTTGTCAATTTGATCTTGTATAGATAATTCTTTTTTTTTTTTTTTGTACTTTAGATGAAGGTTTGCAGAACAAATAGTTTCTCACTGAACAGTTAGCATACATATTGCCCTCTGACAATGGATAACAACCTCATGACATTCAACACTGTCCCTTCTCAACCCGGGGTTCCTTATTACCAGCTTTCTTGTTCTCTCCTGCCTACTAGTCCTTGACCCTGGACTGCTGTGCCTCATTAGTCCCGTTTTGTTTTGTGAGGCTGTCCAATCCCCAGCTGTACAGTGAACTTTGGGAGTGACTTCACCACTGAGCTAAAAGGGTGTCCAGGGGCCATACTCTTGGGGTTTCTCTAGTCTAAATCAACACTGCTTCTTAACCTCCCGCATGACCTATCAGAGGATTAAAACACTTGCTCAGATTTCTTTCCATGGTGTTTCTTGTTCCTGCTTGCAATGCCCCTCTGCCTTGCCATTAAGCGCCCTCTTTCTATCTCAGGTAATAATTCAATCCATAGTTTACAGTTAAACATGATGACATTTCTTTCTAGTGATAACTGTATTTTCTCAGTTAACTGCTGTTTTTATGTGTTATACAGCAAAACTTGATTTTATGTGATAATCTTGGTTTCAAACCATTCTGTAAAAATTTATCTTTAGCCGTACTAAGGTAACTAGCATCACTGCATCTCTGTTATCAGGGTGATGGCATCAATTTGAGTATGCAGAACTATCTGCACATACAGTTGTCACAAATTATTATGTCACATGATTAAAAATCCAGATAACCAGAATCCTACTATATTTACACCCCACAAAACAATGTTCTGCCATTCAGCACTTTATCCACCAGAAAATCCTGGAAGCCAGTATTTAACTGGCAAAAGGGTCTGTGGTAGACATATTATTTCCAAATAAGCTGAGTCAGTCGATTTACCTCATTTAATTATTTTGGGGACTTGAGGAAGGGGAGATAAAAATTATTCTACCATATGAACTTTTCTTATAGATTGCTATCAGCTCCTCAAAGACAAGGACCATTTAGTTTACTAAAATAGCCAAATTTCATGGTCTAGCCATTTCAATATATATAAATATATCTGAATATACAAATGCATAAATTACATGTAAAATTCAATGTTTTTCATTTATAAAGTCAATTAATCAATAAGTAGTTAATAATCAACTATACAAGCCCATCATTTCCCATGTGGAGAAAATAAGAAAAAAAACCTTTAAGATGAATTCACTATCTAAACAAACATACAATATGGCGACTAAGGTAAGACAAATACAAATTAAATAATAAGTGAATATGAGAATGTTAGTACTGAGTATTAGTGCAAAAACTCCATTAAGGATTGCCTGCATTTCTTTTCCATGTCAGTAAGTCGTCATCTCTTTGCTGCACGCCTTCCTTTTACACTTCACTTCTTTCAAACCTGATGTTTATTATTTGTGTAATAGCCCAAATATTACAAAAGTCGGGTTTCCAAATAACAACAACCATTTATATAAATCCAAAAGGGAGACAAAGTTTATTAGTGGTTACCAGAAGCTGGAGGAAGGGGAAGAGGGAAATGGGGAGTTGTTATTTAACAATCATTTTTCACCTTCTTTCTCCAAGAACAAGTGATTACAGTTCAAAATCAACACAGTGAAATAGTGATCTGATTCTAAATATACAACACTGAAAACATTCCAATTTATCAAATGATCTCTAATTTACACAATGGCACAAAATTATGGAAAAGTCAAACTGAGGAGAAATATCAGCAATGTATAACTCAAAATTTACAATTATACATTGAGTAGTCTATAAAGACTAAGTTAAGGAAATGCATTGTCTTCACCAAAGATCCAGAAAAAGGAAAAAGTCTTCCACTACAGCAACAAAGATTTAGTAAAACTATAAAGTCTCCCTGTCTTTGGACAAGTACCCAAATATAAACCATACAACAATTTTTCAAGGGACAGCTCACTGCTCAAATAAAAAAAAAAATTGAAGACTGCTGAATGCTACAGCTAAATAAAGTAGTACACCAACGTTTATTCCAGCACTTTTCATAGTAGCCAAAAGGAATTAACAATGTAATGTACAACAACAGATGAATGGATAAACAAAATGTGGTACATACAATGAAATACTGATCAGTCATAAAGGGAAACGGCATACTGATACATGCTACAACATGGATGAAACTTGAGAACACCCGTGAGTGAAATGAGTCAGTTACAAAAGGACAAATATTGTACCACACTTACATGAAACGGAAACCCTGGTGGCATAGTGGTTAAGAGCTACGGCTGCTAACCAAAAGGCTGGTAGTTCAAATTCACCAGCTGCTCCTTGGAAACCCTATGAGGCAGTTCTACTCTGTCCTTCAGGGTTGCTATGACTTGGAATCGAGTCTACAGCAATGGGTTTTTGTCTTTTTTTTTTAAATATGAAATATCTAGACTATGCAGATGCATAGAGACAAAGTGTATTAGTGGTTACCAGAAGCTGGGGGAAGGGGAAGAGGGAAATGGGGAGTTGTTATTTAAGGCGTGTTGAGCTTCTGTTTAGGGTAAGGGAAAACATTTGAAAATGGATCGTAGTGATGACTGCACAACATGGTGAATGTATGTAATTGTCACTGAACGGCACACATAAAAATGGTTAAAATGATCAGTGTTTTTTGTTAAATGTATTTTACCACAATACAAAAAAAAAAAAAAAAAAGATTTTGGATAGCTCAAAATCATCAGGAAAGCTACAGAACTAGGCTTGGAACCTGTAATTCCTAAAATCACGTCACAGAAGTGATTCAGTGAGGAAACCAGTGCTGCCTGCACTATAAACACCACTGGCATGAGACTGTAGCTAAAACAGCTGCCACTGCTGCCTTGGTAACTTCAATCTTGCTGCCATCTCCACTCCCACCAGAGACTTCTCCATGGTCTCTGCTTCTTTGCAAAATTAGCTCTTAATTCAAATTCAGGAAGTTTAGATGGCAGAGCCTAAGTCATGTGACAATGCCCTAGAAACAAAAGGACTGGAAAGAACATTTAGCATTTTCAGTTTTTACGGTAACAGAGAGGTAGGCTCTCCTTTTACCAAGATTCATTAAGTGCGGGATTCTCCAAATACAGGATGGGGTCTCAAGTGAAGGGCAGCCTGAAAGAATATTAAATATCTATCTTTTTGGCTATCCAGTATCACCCTATATCCTTGTCTCCAAAGGAACTGCTGAAGCACCCAGAATGGTTCCGGAGCCTGCCTTCTCCCTTAGACACTCTCCTAAGAAAAACCCACAGCCCTGGCTTTCCTTCCAGTCTCCAAGACTTTAGAAGGAATCTGGCAACAAGAGGCAGAAGTGCTGCAAGTCAAAGGCCCTAAAATATGTAGAACTTGGCTGAGTGGAAGAAGCAGCGTAGCGGGTAGTTTAAGAACCTCCTCTTTTAGTCTGGGAAGACTCTTTCAGTGTGGGAACTTGTTAGGATAATGAAGTACTCAGCAAAATTGTCACCTGTAACGTCTTGAAGGAGCCCTGGTGGTGCAGTGGTTAAAGTGATCGACTGCTAACCAAAAGTTCAGCAGTTTGAAACCACCAGTCGCTCTACAGAAGAAAAATGTGGCAGTCTGCTTCCATAGGGATTTACAGCCTTGGAAACCCTATGGGGTTGCTATGAGATGGAATCGACTCGATGGCAGTGGGTTTGGTTTTTGGTTTGAGGGGGTCTTGGGATGTAGACTACATGTAGACTACATGTATTAGAAGAAATTAGAAGGAACAGCACAGAGCTATAAATAGGCAAGGCACGTACTAGGATAAGAAGTTCACTGTGGCTATAGTGCAGGCGATATATTGCAGAGTAAAATGCAGCGTGACGGCAAAGGTAGGCTGAAGTTAGGTGGAATATGGATTTTATTTTATAGGTAGTAGAAGCCATTAAAGGGTATTTTAGAAACGAGATGACTAATTTAAAAAAAAAAAAGTTGGTGGTAAAATAGCTATTTAGGTGACAGATAATAAAAATGGGGGTAGAGGGTACAGGCAACAAATATAAGGTACTTTGGAACAAAAAATTGGTTTGACTTATTGATATTTGGATATGGAAAGAAGGTTAGAAAAAAGTCAAGTGCCAAAGTGCCAAGTCTGATCAACAGAGTGGAAGATGATGATGTGATTAACTGAGATAAATAAAAGCAAATCTGGTGGATGAGGAGGGGGTCTAAATATGCTGAATTTGAAATACTTGCAGGATATTCAGATGGAGAGGTTCCATATGAAAGAATGTTCTGGAGCTTAGCTGGAAGAGACATGGATTTGAGAATCAGCAGTAAATTGCTGTTAGCTTAAGATACAAGACTAGATGCCAAGGACAGAAACCAAAGGAAACACCAACATACAAGATCCTGAGGAGCAATGGAAGAGGAGATGAAGAAAGAAGAATTAGAAAAATGTGGTAGTCAACAGCATCCAATACTACAGGGATATTAAGTAGGATAAAGATTGAAAACAGGCCCTTGGACAACAATTAAGAGGCCACTGGTGACCTCTAACAGTGCAGTTTCAGTAAATCAAAATGGACTGTGGTATGAGTAAAAGTTAAAAGCACTCAGTATGACTTTCAAAAGGTTAACTGTGAAAAAAAGGAGAAACAAGGTGGTAGTTTAGTGAGAAAGACAGGGTCAATAGAAAGGGTTCTTTTGGAAGTAGGGACCCTTTGGCATATTTTTGGGCAAAGAGAAAAGAATGAAGAAATAATTGAAGATGAAATCTTCAAGGAATACACAAATACACAAGAAGAGTTAGAAAGGATTTAGGATTACCCCTTCTGTAAGAAGAAAAAAGGTGGTATAAACAGAGGGAAGGAAAATGATGAAAATCATGGCTGATGTTGGGGGCAAGGGGTGTTCTGTTTGGGGCAGAGGTGGTGGAAGGCAGGAAGTAATGACAAAGTCTAGTTCTATGGGAATGTCTAATTTAAGTGGAGAGCAGTGTAAAGTCAATGAAGTAGAGAAGGTTAAATAACTGAAAATAAGGTGATGTCTATTTTAGAAAGGAGATAAGGGTTTATAAAACATTGAGGGTTTTAGAAAGAAAACTTTAAAAAAATTTATTTCTTGGGAAGTGTTTTATTAAAGCATTTAATTTAGAGAAAATTCTATGAAAGAAAATATCATTTAAGGTAGTATGTGACTGTCAGAAAAATTAAACGTTTTACTTAAATATAATCTCAAAATGCAGAAAATCTGCAAGAATAAAAACATTTCAAAGACTCTATACAACCAAAAAAATACATGTAGGATATATATGTATATGTATATGCATGTATGTGTGCACACATATATATCCATATATATAATAAAGCACACATGGGGCATAATTACAGGTATTTCTTGTTGTTTGTTGTTAGATGCTGTCAAGTCGGTTCCAACTCATAGCAACCTTATGCACACAAGAACAAAACACTGCCTGGTCCTGCGCCATCCTCACAATCGTTGTTATGTTTGAGCCCATTGTTGCAGCCACTGTGTCAATCCATCTCCTTGAGGGTCTTCCTCTTTTTTGCT
>NW_004443972.1:3564044-3595153 GCF_000243295.1 Trichechus manatus latirostris | reverse complement strand
GCAACACAGTCCCTCGGGGAGTTTGGATCTGTCCATGGGGCCTCCATGACCTTTCCTTGTACAGGTTGTGTTAGTTTCCCCTGTATTGTGTACTGTCTGACCCTTCACCCAAGATACCACTTGTCTATTTAGGCAATATTCTTTAACACCATAATTCAAAGGTAAAAATTCTTCTTCAGTCTTCCTTATTCATTGCCAGCTTTTGTTTGCATATGAGGTGACTGAAAATACCATGGCTTGAGTCAGGTGTTCCTAAGTCCTCAAAGTGACATCTTTGCTTTTTAACACTTGAAAGAGGTCTTTTGCAGCAGATTTGCCAAATGCAACACGTTGTTTGATTGACTGCTGATTCCATGGGTGCTGACTGTAAAGTAAAATGAAATCCTTGACAACTGCAATTTTTTCCTCCGTTTATCATTATGTTGCTTACTGGTCCAGTTGTGAGGATTTTTGTTTTCTTTACGCTGAAGTATAATCCATACTCTTTTAGTTCAACATTTCTGATATTCACTTTAGCTGTTCTATCTTCAAGAGCAAGTTTCAGAGTCTCTTCTGACATCCATTTTGGTCTTTTCTTTCTTTCCTATCTTTTTAATGACCTTTTGCTTTCTTCATGTACGATGTCCTTCCACAACTCGTCTGGTCTTTGGTCATACATGCACAGTGTTCAATGCGTCAAATCTATTCTTAAGATGGTCCCTAAATTCAGGTGGGATATACTCAAGGTTGTATTTTGGCTCCCGTGGACTTGCTCTAATTTTCATCAGTTTCAACTTGAACTTGCATATGAGCAATTGATGGTGTGGTTCCACAGCTGGCCCCTGGCCTTGTTCTAACTGATGATATTGAGCTTCTCCCTTGTCTTCATAGAAGTAGTCGACTTGAATCCTTTGTGTGCCATCTGGCGAGGTCCATGTATACAGTGGCCGTTGATGTTGTTGAAAAAATGTGTTTGCAATGAAAAAGTCATTGGTCTTGCAAAATTTTATCATGTGATCTCCAGCGTCGTTTCTATCACTGAGGCCTATTTCCCAACTACTGATCCTTTTTGTTTGTTTCCAACTTTGCATTTCAATCAATAGTAAAGACATATGCATTATTACACCCCTAAAAATGCTCACTGAGGCCATGGTATTACCCAAAAATACTTGGATAACAACACTAGGAACAGAATTGAGTGAAACTCTGATGTTTACATGATTGGAATGAAAAGGAACCAACAAAGGAAAGTGAGAAAAAATAGGTCATGAGAAGTAATAAGAAAACCAGTGGGAAATGAACTGTATTCAAGAAAGCAAAGGTGAAGACAGTTTCAAGAAATAAAGAGCATTCAAATAAATAAGATAAACAGATAAGGACTAAAAATAATCACGGCATTTGGCAACAGAGGTTTTCAATAATGACTTCATTGAAGTAGTCTCCACAGACTGACGAGGGCAGCAGTTTTGCCTCACTCTATCTTTTATGTCTTTCTATATCAGCCTAATAAATACCAGTTTAACCATAACTTCATTCCTTTCCCTGAGAATACTGGCCCCAAAACAAGAAAAACAGAGATTTGCGAACCCACAGATTACACACTTGGAATGAGGAGAGCCCTTTGGTGTCTTTAATCCTTGGTTCCAATAATAGGACAATTATCTTATTCCTATGACCAGGGACTGATTATCCAATAAGAAAGGTACGCAAGGGCTTACTTGCACTTACTTATCTGTAGCACACAATTTCACCACAGCCCATGTGTATATTGCTTGTTAAACCACCTCTATGACAAAACCTCTACCTTTATCTGCATTGCTCAAAGCAGATGCTATATTGCTTTGAGTCTAACCAGTTGTTTTAGGGTCTAGAAATTTGTCCCTGAGCAAACAGAACTAAAACAGGAAAGGATAAAACTGGATGGTGCTTGTTTATAGGCTGAACTGCATCCCCTCAAAATGTGTGTCAACTTGGCTAGGCCATGATTCCGAGTATTGTGTGACTGTCCACCATTTTGTCATTTGATGTGATTTTCCTATGTGTTGTAAATCCTACCTCTATGATGTTAATGAAGCAGGATTATAGGCAATTATGTTAATGAGGCAGAACTCAATCTATTAGGTTCTATCTTGAGTCAGTGTCTTTTGAGATATAAAAGAGAGAACGCAGAGCAGAGAGATGGGGGACCTCATACCACCTAGAAAGAAGCTCCAGGAGGACAGCACATCCTTTGGATCAGGGGTCCCTGTGCTGAGAAGCGCCTAGACCAGGGGAAGATTGATGACAAAGACATTCCCCCAGAACAGAGAAAACCTTCCCCTGGAGCTGGCACCCTGAATTTAAACTTCCAGCCTCCTAGACTGTGAGAGAATAAAATTTCTGTTTGTTAAAGCCATCCACTTGTGGTATTTCTGTTATAGCAGCACTAGATAACTAAGACAGTGCTGATTATATGTAGAATGTTAACTGTATTGTCTGTATTTTATGTTGCTCTTGAACACAGAGTAGCGAAAACAAATTGAAAAAATGATGAGGTAAAAGCTGAACAGACGATTTCAAAGGGAGGCTCAAGAAGACAAAGTATTATAAGAAATGTGCAAAGACCTGGAGTTAGAAAGCCAGAAGGGAAGAACACGCTTGGCATTTCTCAAGCTGAAAGAATTGAAGAGAAAATTCAAGCCTCAATTTGCAATACTGAAGGACTCTATGGTCAACATATTGAATGATGCAGGAAGAATCAAAAGAAGATGAAGGGAATACAGAGTCCTTGTATAAAAAAGAACTGGTTGATGTTCAACCATTTCAGGAGGTAGCATACGATCAAGAAATGATGGTAATGAAGGATGAAGTCCAAGCTGCACTGAAGGCACTGGCAAAAAACGAGGCTTAAGGAACTGACAGAATACCAACTGAGATGTTTCAACAAATGGATGCAATGCTAGGAGTGCTCACTCATTTATGCCAAGAAATCTGGAAGACAGCTACCTGGCCAACTGACTGGAAGAAATCCGTATTTGTGCCCATTCCAAAGAAAGGTGACCAACAGAATGAGGAAATTATTGAATAATATCATTAATATCACACACAAGTAAAATTTTGCTGAAGGTAATTTAAAAAAAAACAAACAAAAGTTCTCACAATTGGACCAATAAACAACATCATTATAAATGGAGAAAATATTAAAGTTGTCAAGGATTTCATTTTACATAGCTCCATAATCAATGACCATCAGCAGTCAAGAAATCAGATGACATATTGCATTGGGCAAATCTGCTGCAAAAGACCTCTTTTAAAGTGTTAAAAAAGCAAAGATGTCACTTTGAGGTCTAAGGTGCACCTGACCCAAGCCATGGTATTTTCAATCACCTCATATGCAAGCGAAAACTGGCAATGAATAAGAAGACTGAAGAACTGATGCCTTTGAATTATGGTGCTGTTGAAGAATACTGCCTATACCACAGACTGCCAGAAGAACGAACAAATCTATCTTGGAAGAAGCACAGCCAGAATGCCAGAATGCTACTTAGAAGTGAGGATGGCAAGACTTAGTACTTTGGACATGTTATCAGGAGGGACCATTACCTGGAGAAGAATATCATGCAAGGTAAAGTAGAGAGTCAGCAAAAAAGAGGAAGACCCTCAAGAGATGGACTGACACCATGCTGCAACAATGGGCTCAAACATAACGATTGTGAGAATGGCGCAGGACCAGGCACTGTTTTATTCTGTTGTATGTAGGGTTGCTGTAAGTTGGAACAGACTCGAAGGCACCTAACAACCCAAAACCCAAACCAAATCCATTGCCATCGAGTTGAATCCAATTCATAGTGACCCTATAGGACAGAGGAGAACTGTCTCATAGGGTTTCCAAGGAGCAACTGGTGGATTTGAACTGCCGACCTTCTGGTTAGCAGCCATAGTTCTTAACCACTGTGCCACCAGGGCTCCCACCTAACAACAACTACATGTTTATCTTGCCCCCACTTAGGTAATACGCTCCACAAGGGCATGACCTTTTGTCACCTGTGTTGTTCACTTGGACACTAAACAGATAATACCGACGGAATGAAAGGAAGTAAATTGCAGAAAATAGAGCTGAAGGCTTTTGATGATGTAATCTCAGTCATCATGAGTAATTTCTGAGCCATCATGCAAAATAGTAAAATACTAGAAGGCTGAAAATAGCCAAATAAATATCCCAATTTCCCCTCAACAAACATACATAAATACAATGAAGCGGGAAGAGGGAGAAGAAAAAAGGTAGATCCTACAAAGTGAAGACTTACTAAGTTAAGGTCATCTCCTCTTAATATTATTAAAATAGAACATTAAATAGACCCAACATGTTTAGAAGGAAGAAATCATCAAAGGTTCGCATGGCTCTATCATTACCAATTCAAAAGAAACAAGGTATCACTTACTAAGGGAGTTATTAAATAGGGGTAACAAGCAAATTCTGTAAACTAATGCAGCTAGATTTCTTATCGAAGTGTATGTATCCTTATGGCTGAATGACATGTGGGTTAAACACTATTGCTGAAAGAATTTGAAAACATATCCAAAACTGCTGATTAACAATTCTCTGTCCACCAGGAAGGAGGTCTCTAGAAGAAGGTCTTAAGACTCTGACTTGGAGCCTTGCTTCTTTGACATTACCAATGACTTCCAAAAAGACACAGAAGGCATACTTATGAAATGATGATAAAATCAGAATAGGCAGAGAATCAAAGATGACAAAATTCAAGAATCAAAGCCATCTCAATAGTTTGATACTAGTTCAAAATCAACAAAGTGGAATTTTATGAAAACAAAAAGTTTATTCACTATATTCAGCCTAAAAAAGAAATTACAGAAATAGAGTTTACCATAAGTAGACTCTACAAAGTAAGCACAGTATACAAAATCTGGGAATAACACTTCCACTGTACTCTGTATATATCACATTGTATCAGAAGTTCTATATTAAATTCTAAGCATCATTATTCAATTAGAAATAAAAACAAACTAGTGTTTTCAGGAAGGTAACTGGGATCAGAAGAGAACAGGAAACTAGTGGCGAAGTGGTCAAGAGTTCGGCTGCTAAATGAAAGGTCAGCAATTCAAACCCACTAGCCGCTCCTTAGAAACTCTATGGGGCAGTTCTATTCTGCCCTATAGGGTCACTATGAGTTGGAATCAACTCGACAGCAACAGGTTAAGAAACTGCACTTTATTTTTCACTAAACGGGTTTTGTGACACAGTCACATTTTATTTAACATGTTTAAAATGATTTTGTGATTGATATTAATTAGCATCAGTTTTTCATCTGCTTTAATACTTAAATACTTAATCTAGTACTTAAATCTACTAAATTTTCTTTTGGAATAGGAGACAAGAGGCAAACGAAGAAGGAAGGAATTACTCTCTAGGCTGAAAGTAGTGATCAGAATAATATTCCTACAGAACAATATTCTCTGGCTGGATCCAACGTAGGATTATCAGGAAAATTTGCATCTGAAAAAGAAAACCTTAAACTCTATTTGAAGGCAGTGACCGAAACTCTAGGAAAACAACAAGCACTCATTACAATGAATATCAAATCTGAGAATTAAAGCAAATTTCCAATAAATAAAAACAAGTAAAACAAACAAAACAAGTAAAACAAACAAACAATCAAAAAACCAATAGGTTGTATTTACAAAATTCAGTTTTCAATGTATTTCTTTCGATAGTACATTGGATATTATCTTCCATCAAAAGGGGGGGTAGGGAGGGAAAACTGGTAGAAAAGCTAAATATGCAGCAAAGTCATTTTACAATGGAAAAGTCTGGGACATTTTCCAAAGAGCTAGTAATGCACCAGCGATTTAAAGGACTTAAATTGGTGGATGAGGGAAAGTAACAGATTCGTATGGGTAAAGCAGGAAGTTTGAACAGTCTAGTGTAAAAAGATTATTTGCAAGTCTATTATATCTGTAACTTCTTAGTACATGAATAATAATCAGCATATTAATATACTACACAGTTATGGCAACAATGATTTTTTAAACAGTTTAGTTTTTAATCTGATCAAAATATCAACACATGATCATTATAATAATAAATCTGGAAAACAAAGAAAAAAGAAAAAAAACAAAAATCACGAATATTCCCAGTACCCATCTAGAACCATTGTTGGCATTCTGTTGTACTTTCTTTGTCTTTTTTCCTATGCACCTGTATAAATATAAATGCTTTAAATAAACCTCATGTTTCTACATAAATAATTCTGTTCTCTGTTTTTGAAATCTAACATTATATAACAAGCAATTTCCCATAGCACTAGATATTCTGCAAAATAAACATTTTTAATGGCTATATGATATTCCACCCTACAGATAACTTGTCATTTATTCTGAACAACCCTGTTCGAAGATCTTTGACACCGTCACTATACTTTTTTCTTAAGAACAATTCCTAGAGGTGAGATTACTAAATCAAAGGGTATAAACATTTTAAGGCTCCTGTCATATACTGCCTAACTGTTTTCCATAAAGGTTGTACCATTTTAAATTTCCAATACCGTGTATGAGAACATCCCACTAAAGAAAATTCTTCATTAGCGTGTGCATTTTCTTCTTCACTTGAAAATATAAATTCTGTACCAATAATTAAAATTAGAATCCATTGAAAGTGATAATAAGAGTACTTTAATATAAACCTGAGCAACTGAGTATATCTGATTTGATATGACTGCTGCGGGGACCCAACCAAACAAATTTAATTACTGAA
The DNA here is from genome assembly GCF_000243295.1 of Trichechus manatus latirostris. Lineage (NCBI taxonomy): Eukaryota > Metazoa > Chordata > Mammalia > Sirenia > Trichechidae > Trichechus > Trichechus manatus. The sequence goes on along the minus strand of NW_004443972.1, from coordinate 3,588,423 downwards.
GCACCGAAAAGACAGTCCTATGAAAAGAACCAAGGAGACATCTTAACATTGTACCTAGTATTACTTATATATCCAAAGGAGAAAAAGTCAGAACAGTACTACTCTTCATACTCCAATTCAAAGAAACTATGCTTTAAGTATACAGTTTAAGGGATGTTGTAAACAGAAATTGTAGGGTAGCCAGAAAAGAAATTCAAGAGACAGTTAAGTACAATGTACTCAGGTCTAAAGAAAATGAAATAAATAAATAAAGCTGTTAATTGGATTAACTGTAAGGCAAGAGGCATTTTATGTGGTACAGTACCTGATTAGAACTGGCTTTTTCAAGTCTGTCAATCATAATTTCAAATTGCAAAGGCTTTATTTCCATCTTTCTGTTAAGTCTGTTTAATAAGGTCTCATCTTCTGAATCCATATCATAATCTGGTTGCTCGTTGTCTAGATTAAAGGCTAGAAAAGAAAAAAAAAATTTCTTCAAACTGAGGAAAAATTATACAGTTATACAATGTTTATCATATTTAACCATAGAATACTTCTAAATGACCAAAGAGGAGCTCATAATCAAACATCGAAAGACTGGTTTCAGAGTTAATTCCACAGTGGAAGATATAATAAAACTCTGATTCATACATAAAGTTTAATAGAACGCAAAAAGAATAATTAAAATTAATTTTATTTTAAAAATAAAGTATAAATATATGATAAAATGTAAAATATAAAGTAGCAATTATTAAAAAGATGATATATACCAACACGGTTTGGTACCACAATGAGAATATATGGAACAAAATCAAGAATTCGGAAATTAATTCAAGTACATAGTAGATGACGGAAATGGCATTTTAAATCAGATTATTAAAAAAAGAGAAAAAAATGGCAGGGGGTTTGCTGGCATGAGACTAGACATCCAAATACAACTGGATTCCTACTCACTCCTAACGCCAATAAATGACATACTCAACAAAACTTCATAGTAAAAATATAAAACTACTAGAAGAAAACTACAGGGGAAAACATTTTGTATGGGTACATACAAACTCAGAAGGCATAAACCTGATCAAAAATGGATTAATTTGACTATATAAAAATTAATAAATTCTATAAGGAAAATTTAATAAAGTCAGAAGACAAGAAATTGAGGAAAAAAATAATTCGTAAATAAAAGACTGATTTTCTTAAATATCTCTTACAAATTACTAAGGAAAAAACCAATAACTCAACTGAAAAATTAGCTAAGGATGTGAACAGATATCTTAGTGGAGAAGAAATACCAATGACTTTTAAACATTAATCAAATGCTTAAGCTCATTCATAATTAAATAAATGCAAATGTAATAATGAGATCTGTTTCACTCATCAGATCAACAAAGGTCAAAATCTGATAATATACTATTTTAGAACAAAAAGGGGAAGGAAGTCCTCTCAAACACTAGGAGGAGGTTATAAACTGGTATTTAGTTTAATTAAAAATACACGCTTTTGAACCATCTATATGGGATCAAACTGACAACAGCAACTCGAAAGATTACAGTTGCCCTTAGGGGACAGCGAGTTTATGTTAACAGGGAAGGAACAACTCAGAAAAGGAAGGTGAGAATAGTTGTACAATTGGAAGAATGTAATTCATGTTACTAAATGGTACATGTAAATACTGTTGAATTGGTGTATGTTTTGCTACGTATAGTCTCAACAACAGCAAAATAAATAAAATTAAAAAATATATATATGCTTTTTGATTTGGCAATTCTAACTCTAGGAATTTATTCTATACACTCACACAGAGACAAAGATACACACAAGGATAACTTTTGTGACATTGTTTAAAGAAGCAAAAAATAATAAATAAGCAATGTATGGGGAATTAGTTAAATAAATGAGGTTTATACATAAATGGAATACACTGAAGCCCTGAAAAAGAATGACATCAACTTATGCATACTGATATGTACTGAAATCTATCCCAGAGAACATTAACTGCAAAAAGCTAAAGTGCAGAACAGTGTATACAGTGCAGTAAGATTTGTTTTTTAAAAGGGCAAAAGATTATATACATATACATGTAAATGCACAACATACTTTGGAAGAATACACAAGAAACTGGTAATAGTTCTCCACTTCAGGACTGGGTGACTATGTTTCTTTAATAATTAATTCTTAAAAATATATGTAAAAAAGGGGAAAAACCTAGAACACTGCAATTTATGTGCTGAAATCACATGATGAAATCTAGTGCCAGGCAATCAAAGAGATTACAGTTACTGACAGGATGGTTATTTAAAGGTTGCCCGTCTATCAAAGTGTAAATGAATATTCTACAGTCATGCCTTTAAAATGTCCTAGTATTTTCAGATTCAGCACAACATTCTTAAAGGTAGCTCATAATACAGTAATAAGCTGTGTATACCTCTACAATTTTAGTAAAATCAGTCCCCCACTACAGACATAATGATGGACTTAAAATATTTAAAGGCAAAAATAACTGATTATAAAGCAAATGACTCTCTCTCAAAAATCTGAACTCTGATTGATTAAAATAATTATACCACTATATAAGAATAACAAAAACAAAAATAATACATTAGTTAACACTTATACACTTATATAGCATTTATGGGCCAGGCACTGGTCACTTACTATGGACCAGGCACTGTTCAAAGTGCTTTATACATCCTAATTTTCACAACCACCCTGTGTGGTAGGTAGCATTTTATCTCCCAATGAATTTTACATTTGAAAGTTTAAATTTTTTAAATTGTACTTTAACTTGTATCACATACTACACAATAAAGTTAATCAAAGAAGTTATAGCTATAGGTGAACTAATCACACAAATTTTAAAAAGCTGATTCATTTAAAATATTACTGAAAATAAATTTCTTCCTTATTCTTATGTATTGTTTTCATTCATTACATGATTATCAATAATTCACAATTAATTTTTTAAAAAGTCAATCAAACCTGTATCAAACTCAATAAGAAATGATGCAGATCACAAAACTATACTGATTTCTAAAATTTACTCTTCCTTCTACAGAGGTGTTGTATTTGTAAAAGCACATAAATGACAGTGCAATGATCTGCCTTTAGTCACGGACTAACAACAAATAGTCAATAAAACCAGGTAGCTCATACAGCTAAAAGATTTTTTACAGAAAGAGAGACTTTAATAGTATTGAGTTAGCCCAATATACTGAATTTCTATGTTAATAAGTTTTCAAAAGTTCAAGGGCAAGGTATAAGTTTTACATGACCATCTTTCACACACCTACATACTCTTACTCACCTCTCGTTCCTCCATCTCCTATCTGCTCTATCTTCTTATTCTATTCTTACAAAAGCCAGCACCCCAGCTTGTGAGGAAGGGGAAGGGGCAAGAAAAGCTGGGAAATAGTTTAGAAAAATTAACAGTGAGAATTTATAGGAGATGTGACAATGTGTTAAATCAGAACCAGGGCAAAGACTTGCACTAGCACTATTAAGTATTCTAATATTACCGTTTCTCTTTTCATTCAAGAACTATACAAAGAGTATCATTATAGATTTAATGACCATTAAATCATTACAGATTTCCTTCAAACCCCTAGTGTTTTATCTGTACCTCTTTTTACCTCATATTATATTGATCGTCTTTTCTACCAGGCAAAAAGACAAACCCCTTAAAAGCAATGATTACTTTAGTCATACTTGTATACCCTCTGCACAGCACTTAAGGAAAAGAGAGTGGGTACTAAAAGCTACTGAATAAAAACAGCATTTAAAAAATATATACATACAGGAAGAGATTCTCTTAAGTTACAAACAGAATGCTTTCTGTAAGTTTACTGGCACTTCATTTTTGAAACCCACAAAGTTTTCTTATATTAAAAAAAAAATCTTACACAGAGTGGGTTATTTCACAGGCAGTACACCAAACAAATAAAACATCCTCCTCTCCCAAAAAAAGGGGAGGAGGCAGGTAGTAGGATTGACAATTTATTGACGTAGTTGATCAACAGAATTAAGAAATGAACCAGTTAATTAAGGACCTATGTCTGTGTGTATGTGTAGACGATTTCCTGTGGTGAGGTTAACTGAGCAATAAAAGAGAAAAAACGAGGGAACTTAAGAGTGTGTGTGATCACTATAAGAAAGAAAAAAAAGGGAAGGAAAGTAGATCAGAAAGTTCCCTGTACTAGCCTTCAGGTGGCCACCACTGCACAGATGCACCAGCTTCCATGTACGTAGAAAGTAGGTGTAACCTGCAATTTGCATATAATATACTGCATTCACAAACTGACAGGTTAAAAAAAAAACAAAAGCCAAACCAGCTGCTGGTGAGTTGATTCCGACTCACAGCGACCCTACAGGACAGAGTAGAACTGCCCCATAGGGTTTCCAAGGAGCACCTGGTGGTTTCGAACTGTTGACCTTTTGGTCAGCAGCTGTAGCTCTTCACCACTATGCCATCTGCTTAGAGAACACAAAGTCTGTCTAAAATTAGTAAAGCAAATATTACTTCTAGTTAAAAGTACTCTTCAAAGTCCCTTAAGGTCCCTAGAGTGCCATTTACTTGGCCACATTTCATATACGATTATCTAATAGGCACAGACATCTAATAGAAGGAAAAAACACAGAATCCAGCAGAAGAAATAATAAAAGAAGCTTTCAGATTAAAAGGGGTTTACCAAGCGTGGTGCAAAATGAGTGGCAAGCAATCCAATGCTGCACATATGCATGGACTGGTTGCTGAGTCTTTCATGTTATGTCTGTTACATAATGTATGTTTAAGGGAAAACATTTACTCTCCACATTTCCACTCTACTCGCCAGAACGGAAAAGTATAGGAAGAACACCTTAAGCTTCTCCTCATCCCTTCATTCTCTCCTCAGTCAAAGAAGTGACTTCAACTGACTGGTGAACTTGAGAGGAGGACCTAATTGATTCAATAGCTTCAGGGTGCACATTTTCTCTTGGATCTTCCTTCCTTTGGAGGGGCTGTATTTTGTCTGTCCACTACGTGGTAAGCACAGGGGCAGACTCTGCTGCTGTAGGATGAGATCTGCTCTGTCAATGACTAGCCAATAGTGGGTAACTGTGCTTAATTTAGGGGTTAAATATTAGAAAGTCCTTTTAACACTACTTTTATTACTAATGAATCTGGAATTTTATATGTCTATGCTTGTTGCTCAATTAGTTCCAAAATAGAAAAGGAAAAAAAAAAACTTATTTATTGCTCTTCTACAGCCCTAACACTGTAAACTGCACTTAACAACTTATTTTATAAGTGGCTATACTTTTTTGACTCCAGAATATTCAATTTTTCTACTTCAGTCTCATTCATATGGCTCCTAAGACTACATACACTTGACACTCAGAGTTTATTTCACTCACCTTCCTTTCTCTGGTTATTTACAGAACTATGATATAACAGTACATGTGGCACAAGCACCGTCTAACACAGAATGTAAACCAACTGAAAGATTTTTTAAATTCAAGGCTTTGTAATAATAAAATATGTTAATTACTGTGTCTGCCTGTTCCTGGACCCTGCTCAGCCATATTAGACATCATGTGACATTCCATCCCACAGGAAACTGTATCATAGATGGGCAATTGACCCTCAAACAATCAAACCACAGGTGAGCAGTGACCTATGAAATAGTTCAGCACTTAGAGTATTATCTGGGCCAGATTCTCCAACAGAAATTTGAGCAGAGAGACAACCTTTGGTTAAATAAAGCAGTATAAACGCTTATTTGTTTTTCCTCCTGAAATCTCATTAAAACAAAGCAAAGGAATCCCCCTCCCCCCGCACCATGGCATAAATCCTCTGAGGTAAAGAGAATGAGTAGTTGGAAATTATCAATCAAATTTTCAGATCAGCAGACGAAAGAAAGCTGAAATGTAAAATGTATCGGGGTTGGGGGTGAAGACAACAAGAAGCAGGTAACTCCCTCTCCCCGTCCTAAGTGTTGAAATCAACAGGTACTCTCTTGGAAGGGTGGAGAGGGGCACTTCTGAAAATAGGAAGACAGGGTGAAAATCTTTATGTGGATAATTAGCCCTTTCCCTCATCCAGGGTAGCTACGCAACTACTTTTCCCACCAAATGGTAAAAGACTGAAGGGTTAATCTGGAAAGGTTGATCCATACAGCCTGTGGACTCTGGAGCCTTAGGCATGACGAGGGCAAGTGTAAGGCTCAATACCAAAGAGCAAGCAGATTAAGTGAAAGTTTACATACTGAACCATAAAATCCACCACTGCCATCCCCTACCCAGTCACCATTCTCCAGTTTAGCTACAAAAACCACCAAGAATGAGATGGAAGAATTTCCCTCTGGAAAAATCTCAACAACAACAAAAAGAAGTGAGGCCAAGATGGCTGAGTAGTCAGAGGCTTCCAGTAGTCCCTCTTAAACAAAGACCTGAAAAAACAAGTGAATCGATTATGTATGACAATCTAGGAGCCTGGAACATCAAAGGCAGAAGTTGAGGAATCGGACTGAGTGGCAAGGGGAGGGACAGACAGTTCAGAAGCAGCAAGGAGTTGCCAGACCTGACCCAGTGGGAGCCAGCATCCTTCAGGCCGGATCGTCTGGTGTGCGTGGTGTGCAAAGCAGTGACACTTCGTAGGCGTTTTCCACATGGGGAGAGACCGAGAGGCAGACAGTCTAGTCGGGCCTCCAGAATCAGTGAAAAGCACTGCTCAATCGGCAAAAGATAAGCACATGTGTCTGACCTAATGCATGGATCAAAAAACACCCCCTTTTGAAAAAATCTCTCTCCCATTTATCTGCCCCCTCCCTGCTATGCAGAGTCCCAGGCCAGCCTCAGTAACTGCCGTGTCCTCAGGCCAGAAGGTAGGACCCGTCAAGTGCCCTGAGCCATTCTCCCAGACTTCGAGAGGGAACAAATTAACAAACAGGAAAAAATAATCTGCCAGCTTCCCTAAGCCAAGAACTCAGGGTATGCATACCTCCTTTGTGTAGGCAGAGGAATAAAGGGTCCACAGACTCTGAATGCCTTTTATCTCTGCACAGACCTGTGTGGGCCCATTTTAACAGCATAGGCTCTCATTAGCAAAGTACAAGGGGGTATATACCTGAAGCCTAACTTCAACTGTATCAGCTATATGATGGAGTGGCAGGTTCATGACATCTGACACTGTTCTGCCCATTAAGCAGGGTCCTCACCTACCCACATCAGGGGCCTGAGGACTGGTACCTCCACACCACCTAGCCACCTGCGACAGGAAGGCAAGAATAAGTGGTGCCTCTCAGTCCTTACAGCCAACAGCACTGGGTGCCCACAGTCTGGCTGTAAAACCTACCTGCTTATGTGCTCTACGGAACAGGGATATGCTTTCCTCCCAGACACTCAGGGGCAGCCATCAGCCCCCTGCCTTGCTCAGTGTGTGACCCCCTACTGCAGCCAGATACCTGTGCCTACACCAATCACCCCTACCTGTCTAGGACTGCAGGTGAGAGTCTGCACCACACACTTGGTGACCCACTACCTGGACACTTGAGTTGAATCCATATAAGAACAGTAAACTGACTCCTGGGTTCACATACCTAATAACAGAAATAACCACCTGGTGACAAGATGTTAGAGCTTCAAAAGCACCAATAATCAAACTAGCTCACACAACCAGCCTATTTGGGCATAGCAGAACAAAACAAAACAGCTAGCACACAGTAAGCAAACAAAATAAATACAATGACGTACTGATGGCTTGGAGACAACAGTCAATATCAAATCACATAAAGAGGCAGACCATGATGGCTTCAGCAAACTGCCAAAATAAAGAATCTAGAAATTTCCAGAGGAAGAGAACTTCTTGGAATTATCAGAGGTAGAATACAAAACATTAACATATAGAATTCTTCAAGAGGATCAGGCAAAACGCAGAACAAGCTAAAGAACACAGAAAGTAACAGAGGATCTTAAGAAGGTTATTCAAGAGCATAATGACAAATTTAATAGGCTGCAAGAATCCACAGACAGCAATCAGAAATCCAGAAGATTAACAACAAAATTTCAGAATTAGACAACTCAGTAGAAAGTTATAGGAGCAGAATTGAGGCAACGGAAGTCAGAATTAGTGAATCTGAAGATAAAGCACTTGACATCAACTTATTTGAGGAAAAATCAGATAAAAGAACTTTAAAAAATGAAGAACCTCTCAGAATTATATGGGACTTTATCAAGAGGAATAACCTATGAGTGACTGGAGTACCAGAACGGGAGGGATAAAGGAAAATACAGAAAGAGTTGTTGAAGATTTATTGGCAGAAAGCTTCCCTGATACCATGAAAGATGAGAAGATATCTTCCAAGATGCTCATCAAACCCCACATAAGGTAGATCCCAAAGGAAAGTCAGCAAGACATATTATAATCAAACTTGCCAAAACCAAAGACAGAGAATTTTAAGAGTGGCTAAGGATAAACAAAAAGTCATCTACAAAGGACAGTCAGTAAGACTAAGCTCAGACTACTCAGCAGAAACCATGCAATCAAGAAGGCAATGGGATGACATACATAAAGGCTTGAAGGAAAAAAACTGCTAGCCAAGAATTATATATCCAGCAAAACTGTCTCTCAAATATGATGGCGAAATTAGGGCATTACCAGATAAAAAGAAGTTCAGGGAATTTGTAAAAACCAAACCAAAATTACAAGAAATACTAGAGAGAGTCCTCCAGGTGGAAAATCGATAACAGTTAACAACCCAAGACTAGAACACAGGACAGAACAACCAGGTAAAAACCCAGAGAGGGAAGTCACAAAACTTAATAAAAGCTAAAACTCTGAAAACAGGGAAACAGAGATGTCAATATGTAAAAGATGACAACATTAAAACAAAAAAGAGGGACTAAAGAATGTCATCATAGATTTTTCATATGGAGAGGAAGTCAAGGTGATATAAAGAAATAAAAGACTGGTTTAAACTTGGAAAAATAGGGGTAAATATTAAGGTAAACACAAAGGAAACTAATAACCCTACACATCAAAATAAAAAACAGGAGAAATATAAAGACTCAGCAAATAAAAAATCAACAACAATGAAAAGAAAATACATAAAGAAAAACAATTCAGCACAGAACAATAAGTGGAACAAAGAAACTGTCAACAACACACAAAAAAAGACATCAAAATGACAGCACTAAACTCATACCTATAAACAATTACGCTGAATGTAAATGGACTACATACACCAATAAAGAGACAGAGAGTGGCAGAATGGATTAAAAAACATGATCCATCTATAAGCTGCTTACAAGAGACACACCTTAAAGACACAGACAAACTAAAACTCAAAGGATGGAAAAAAATATATCAAGCAAACAACATTTAAAAAAGAGCAGGAGTGGCAATATTAATCTCTGACAAAATAGACTTTAAAGTAAAATTCACCACAAAGGATAAGGAAGGACACTCTATCATGGTTAAAGGGGCAATACACCAGGAGGACATAATAAATATTTACGCACCCAATGACAGGGCTCCAAAATACATAAAACAAACTCTAACAGCATTGAAAAGAGAGAAAGGCAGCTCCACAATAACAGTAACAGACTTCAACGCACCACTTTCGGTGCAGGACAGAACATCCAGAAAAAAGCTCAGTAAAGATACGGAAGATCTAATTGCCACAATCAACCAACTTCATCTCATGGACATATACCGAACACTCCACCGAACAGTAGCCAAGTATACTTCTTTTTCTTTTCCAATGCACATGGAACATTTCCAGAATAGACCACATATTAGGCAATAAAGCAAGCCATAACAGAATCCATAGCATCGAAATGTTACAAACCATCTTTTCTGACCATAAAGCCATAAAAGCAGAAATCGATAACAGAAAAAGCAAGGGGGAAAAAAAAATCAAACACATTGAAACTGAACACCTTGCTCAAAAACAACTGGGTTACAGAAGAAATTAAGGATGGAATAAAGAAATTCACAGAATCAAATGAGAATGAAAACACATCCTACCTGAACCTTTGGGACACAGCAAAAGCAGTGCTCAAAGGTCAATTTACAGCAATAAATACACACATCCAAAATGAAGGGTCAAAATCAAAACATTAACCCTAAAACTTGAACAAGTAGAAAGAGCAGCAAAAGAAGCCCTCGGGTGCCCTAAGAAACAAAATAATATGAATTGGAGCAGAATTAAAGGAAATATAACAGAAAAACAATTGAAAGCATTAACAAGACCAAAAGCTAGTTCTCTGAAAAGATCAACAAAATTGATGAACTAGTAAGCCTTCACTTGAAGTACAATTAAAAAAAAAAAAAAAATTGATGAACTACTGACCAAACTGACAAAAGAAAAATAGGAGAAGAAGGAAATAACCCGAATAAGAAGTAAGATGGGCGATATCACAACAGACCCCACTGAAATTAAAAGAATCATAACAATACTATGAAAAATTGTACTCTAACTAATTTGAAAACCTAGAGGAAATGGACAAATTTCTAGAAACTCACTACCTACCTAAACTAACACAAACAGAGGTAGAACTAAATAAACCTATAACAAAAGAAGACATTGAAAAGGTAATTTAAAAACTCCCAACAAGAAAAAGCCCTGGACCTGGTTTCACTGGAGAATTCTACCAAACCTTCAGAGAAGAGTTAACACCACCACTACTAAAGGTATTTCAGAGAACAGAAAAGGATGGAATACTCCCTAATTCATTCTATGAAGCCAGCATAACCCTGATACCAAAACCAGGTAAAGACACTACAAAAAAAGAAAATTACAGACCAATATCTATCATGAAAACTGACGCAAAAATCTTCAACAAAATTCTAGCCAACAGAATTCAACAACATATCAAAAAAATAATTCACCATGATCAAGTGGGATTTGTACCAGCTATGCAGGGATGGTTCAACATTAGAAAAACAATCAATGTAATCCATCGCATAAATAAAACAAGACAAGAACCACCTGATCTTATCAACTGATGCAGAAAAGGCATTTGACAAAGTCCAACACTCATCCATGATAAAAACTCTCAGCAAAATAGGAACAGAAGGGAAATTACTCAACATAATTGAGGGCATTTATATAAAGCCAACAGCCAACATCATCCTAAATAGAGAGAGTCTGAAAGCATTCTCCTTGAGAACAGGATCCAGACAAGGATGCCCTTTACCACCATTCTTACTCAGCTTTGTGCTGGAGGTCCTAGCCAGAGCAATAGGGTAGAAAAAGAAATAAAGGCATCCAAACTGGTAAGGAAGAAGTAAAAGCATCTCTATTTGTAGATGATATGCTCTTATACACACAAAAACCCAAAGAATCCACAAGAAAACTACTGGAACTAATAGAAGATTTCAGCAAAGAATCAGGATACAAGATAAACATACAAAAATCAGTTGGATTCCTCTACACCAACAAAGAGAACTTCAAAGAGGAAGTCACCAAATCAATACCATTTACAACAGCCCTCAAGAAGATAAAATACTTGGGAATAAATCTAACCAGAGACGTAAAAGACCTATACAAAGTAAACCAGAAGACACTACCGCAAGAAACCAAAAGAGACCTGCCTAAGTAAGTGGAAAACATGGATAGGAAGACTCAACATTGCGAAAATGTCTATTCTCCCCAAAGCGATCTACAGATACAATGCAATCTTGATCCAAATTCCACCGGCATTTTTTAATGAGAATGGAGAAACAAATCACCAACTTCATATGGAAAGGGAAGAGGCCCGGGAAAAGTAAAGCATTACTCAAGAAGAAGAACAAAGTGATAGGCCTCACGCTACCTGATTTTAGAATTTATTATACCTCCACAGTAGTCAAGACAGCCTGGTACTGGTACAACAACACATACATAGACCAATGGAACAGAATTGAGAATCCAGACATAAATTCATCCACCTATGAGCAACTGATATTTGACAAAGGCCCGAAGTCTGTTAACTGGGGAAAAGACAGTCTCTTTAACAAATGGTGCTGGCATAACTGGATATCCATCTGCAAAAAACTGAAACAAGACCTATACCTCACACCATGCACAAAAACTAACTCAAAATGGATCGAAGACCTAAATATAAAATCTAAAACGATAAAGATCATGGAAGAAAAAACAGGGATAACGCTAAGAGCCCGAATACATGGCATAAAGAGAATATAAAATATTACTAACAATGCACAAACACCAGAAGAAAAACTAGATAACTGGGAGCTCCTAAAAATCAAACACTTACGCTCATCAAAAGACTTCACCAAAAGAGTAAAAAGACAACCTATACTCTGGGAAAAAAAATTTGGCTACGACAAATCCAATCAGAGTCTAATCTCTAAAATGGAGAAGATACTGCAAAACCTCAACAACAAAAAGACAAATAACCCAATTAAAAAATGAGCAAAGGATATCAACAGGCACTTCACCAAAGAAGACATTCAGGCAGCTAACAGACACATGAGGAAATGCTCACAATCATTAGCCACTAGAGAAATGCAAATTAAAACTACAATGAGATACCATCTCACTCCAACAAGGCTAGCATTAATCCAAAAAACACAAAATAAAAATGTTGGAGAGGTTGCGGAGAGACTGTCACACTTATCCACTGCTGGTGGGAATTTAAAATGGTACAACCACTTTGGAAACTGATTTTGCACTTCCTAAAAAGCTAGAAATACAAGTACCATACGATCCAGCTATCCCGCTCCTTGGAATATATTCTAGAGAAATAAGATTCACGTGAATAGATATATGCCCACTCACGTTCACTGCAACTCTGTTAACGATAGCAAAAAGATGGAAACAACCTAGGTTCCCATCAATGGATGAATGGCTAAACAAATTACGGTATATTCATACAATGGAATACTACGAAACAATAAAGAACAACGATGAATCCGTGAAACATAACATGGAGGAAATCTGGAAGGCATAATACTGAGTGAATTTAGTCAGTCGCAAAAGGACAAACACTGTATAAGACCACTATTATAAGAACTCAAGAAAAGGTTTAAACACCGAAGAAAACAGTCTTTCATGGTTACGAGGTTGGAGAGGGAGGGAAGAAGGGAGGGGTATTCACTAACTAGATAATAGACAAGAATCATCTTAGTGAAGGGAAGGACAACACACAGTACAGGGGAAGTCAGCACAACTCGACTAAACCAAAGCTAAGAAGTTTCCTGAATACAACCAAACACTTCCAGGGGCAGAGTAACAGGGGTGGAGGTCTGGGGACCATGGTTTCTGGGGACATCTAGGTCAACTAGCATAACAAAGCTTATTAATAAAATGTTCGCATCCCACTTCGGTGAGTGGCGTCTGAGGTCTTAAAAGCTAGTGAGCAGCCATCTAAGATACATCCATTGGTCCCAATTCACCTGGAGCAAAGGAGAATGAAGAACACCAAACACACAAGGAAAATATTAGCCGAAGAGACAGAAAGGGCCACATAAACCAGAGCCTCCATCAGCCTGAGACCAGAACTAGATGGTGCCCGGCTACCACCAATGACTGCCATGACAGGGAACACAACCAAGAGTTCCTGATGGAGCAGGAGAAAAGTCAAGTGCAGAACTCAAATTCACATAAAAAGGCCAGACTTAATGGTCTGAGAATGGAGGGATCCCAGAAGACATGCCCACCGGACTCTGTGTTAGCCCAAAACTAAAACCATTCCCGAAGCCAACTCTTCAGACAAAGATTAGATTGGACTATGGGACATACAATGATACTGAAGAGAGTGCTTCTTAGCTCAAGTAGATACATGAGACTAAATGGGCAGCTCCTGTCCAGAGGTGAGATGAAAAGACAAGAAGGGTCAGGAGCTGGTTGAATGGACATGGGAAATCCGGGGTGGAAAGGAGAAGTGTGCTGTCACATTATAGGGAGAGCAACTAGGGTCACCAAACAGTATGTGTACAAATTTTTCTATGGGAAACTAACTTGAATTATAAACTGTCACTTAAAGCACACACACACACATACACACACACACACACACAAAAGACAGATAACTGTCCCCACTCAAATATAAATTGGCAGGCAAGTAATTCAGATATCTGAGAAAAGATAGAGAACAAAACAAAAAAGAACGCACAGGAAACAAAAACAATGCAAGAGGAAGGAAAAAAAAATATCCTTAGAGAGCTAGGTATTGAATCCATGAAACAAGACTAGAAAAAGGATAATATATAAAAGGAACACTTAGGTAACAAAAAATTAAAACTGTAAGAGCAAAAAAGAATAACATTAGATTTCTCAACAGCAATACTGGCATTAGAAGACAATATTCAAAATTCTAAAGGATGAAGATTTCCATCCTAAATTTCTTTACCCAACCAAATTATCAATCAAGTATGAAGTTAGAATAAAAATAATTTCAGGCATGCAAGGCCTCAAAAAAATTCACCTTCCATGCACCCTTTCTTAGGAAGCCACTAGAAGGTGTTCTCCGCTGGAAGGAAGGAAGAAAGCACGGAATCCAGGAAACTGGCAAACATGGAATAAGCGATGAAATTCCCAAGATGATGGGTGACAACCATGCAGTAAGCAGATGAGCAACCAGTCCATAATACAGCAGCAAAATGAATGGCTCCAGGAAATATGTCCAAGGAAGAAATGAAACTAATAAATTACCTGAATGACTGAATATATTAAGAGAGTTACAACTTCTGCTGGAGGGCTGGGGGTGAATTAATGAAAGGTACATAGAAAAACAAGCAAATATAAAGATAAGAAAACTATCTCCTTTGGAAATGAATACTTAAAAACAAGAAAATGCAATCACTGTTAAGTACCTGGCTCAGCTGTTAATATTTATATGATAATATATACACTGAAAGCTGATTTAATAAGTACAGTAGAAAAATGGGGGCAGGGAAAGTGTGCTGAGTAGAGAACAAAAAGAAGTGAGAAAATAAAATTCTCATCTTAAACAGTAAAAAGTCCAGAGATAACACTAAAAAAGTTTTTAAAAAGTAATATAAGTCTATTATTTAGAAATATGAAGACAAGTGAAATAAAAAGTAAAAGATTTGAAAGTTGTAGCCTCTGGGAGTGAGGAGGAGACTGCTCTTTATGAAAAAAATTAATTAAACCTAATGATACAGGTATTAATTTCATAAAAATATAATATGCAAAAAAAAAAAACCACTATGACAATAAGAAAGATAATGATCGGAGCAAAGAGATGAAAAGACGCCATTTATTACAACATGGCCATGGAAGACCATAGCTGTGTAGTAGAAACTAGGAGGAAAAATGAAATGTTAACAATTCCAGTTCCAGTTTACAAATATCCTAACAATTTAAAATCCTTACAATAATTCCATTTTTTTAGCTTTAGTTATTGAGTGATATCCAACATGGAAATCAAAAGTGCCTATTTAAAACATGTCACTCTTTGCAAATAAGTTTCCACAAGGGTCAATAATGTTTATTTCAAGGTTTTTATGGGTTCTCTAAGACAGAATTTTATTTTTTCTTTGATTTGCTTGTAGCCCTAAAATATTTCCAGTTAGTTTCAAGCAGCTTAATAAAATCTTAATAAAAGGCAGCTGCTGCTTTTAAGTACTGTGAATTACTATTATTTATAACAATGGTTACCATTTATACAGTTCCTACTATTCTTAAATGTATGCTTTACATTTTCTCTAATCCTCACAAAACCATGAAATTAAGGTATTTGTATCTTCATTTTGCATACAAAGAAGTTTAATTAATTTGCATCAGGTCATATTAAACAGAATTTGAACCTAAGTTTGTTGGATTCCAAAGCCCATACTATTTTCCCTGTACTCTACCTTGCGTAAAAGGAGTACACATTTATATCCCCTCCTATGCTCTCTGTGGTTTTTATGTCTTTTGTTGTATAGAAATATTAAATTTTAATAAAGTACAATTTATCAATCTCCTTTATGGTTTCTGCTTTTTGACTTAACAATTCTTTATGTTTAGGTCATAAAGGTATCTTCACATATTTTCTTATGAAAAGTTGAAGATCTATCTCCCTTTCATATTTAGTCTTTATTTTTTTTCCCATATGGACAACCAACTGTCCTAGCACTATTTATCAAATATTTCTATCCTTTCCTCACTGACTTGTAATGCCTCTATGGTCATATATTAAATTTCCATATGCATGTGTTTTTAGCCTCTTTTTCTGTTCCATTGGTTTATTTATTGATCTTTGACTAAAGGATCATATTCCAAGGCACAAATTTTAAGAAAGGGTTAACTAAAAGGAGAAGGAAAGAACAGAAGGGGAGGGGTCAGGGGTAGCAACTAGGCTTCTCTGACTATATCTTGTTTTATAGATATGACTCTGGAATCACATAAATATTTTACATAATTATGAAACAAAATTTTGAAAAGAAACTCCTAAAAATAAAAGCTAAATGGGACAAATAAACTCAATTATTCATTTGGGTTCTATTTCAAGTATCTTTAAAATACAGTAAAGTGACTATACATTTCTAGTGGAATATACCCTAAGGATAAAAAGCAGAAACTAACCAATCAACAAACAATAAAACCTTAGCCTGTTTTCAGTAATTATACTGTTGGTGAAAGTGTTAGCATTAATATTCTAAGACTGTTGTGTATGTCATGTAGGATAAGACATATGGGAATTATGTGGATGTCACTGAGAACTAATATATTAGACATGGAAGAAAGTTGTAGGTGCATTACGTTAACTAAAACCCTGTAATCTTGAATTTGAGTAAGAAATGTTAGTATGAACTCGTAATATATTTTATCTTTAATATTTAAAAGTAGGTATTTCCCATCTCAGGTCCACGAAAAAAACTCAGAAAACAAATGGTCAACCCAGTAACAATGAGTACCCTTCGTGCCCAGATGGTTAAGTTTCTAAATATGATTTCTCACTTAAAGGAATCAGAGCTCACTGGAGAAATGACTGATTTCAGATCTGGGCCAGGAAATACACAAGGAACATTTCAGCTTTCTTGCTTTCTGGTAGAGTCATGGCAAAAGGACTCAGGAGTTAACTTGAAAAATGAGTATCAATAAGGATAATAATGCAATGGATTGAAACAGAAGAAAAATATGTGTAAATCCATGATTCATAATGATTCTAAAACAAAACAAACACCCTCATACTCACTCACCTTTGGAGGATACTAAGAAACTAACCTCCATCTGACATAAAGTACGTAATTTTTGGTTGTCTTTCCTTTTGTGATGTTAGCAACTATTAATGATCACTGTCTTGCTTGATCCTATTCATTAGGGACTGCAAAATAGTGACATTCTATCATGTCTTCTTCATTTACTTTAGCTGAAATACTTCTATAAAGAGATGCATCCCCCTCCTCAACTATTTAGAGATGCTGGGGTACAGTTCCTAGAAAACGCAGGATAAGTGCTTGATTACTGATTAAGAGAGTCTTAAGAAACTTATTAACCAACTTCAACATGCTAAGTTTTCTGGATCTCAGTTCACAACAGTTCTGAGGTGTGTGTAGTCAAACTGCTCTATTTTCTGGATCTCAATTCAAAAGAATCAACTGTCTTTTAAAAAAAGAAGAGCTAAAACAGTTCACATTTACAGGACAGCCAAGAAACGTGCGCATGGACTAAATATCTGATAATGGTATTGTGATTATGTTGAAAAAGGGAGGCCCTTGTCCTTTGGAGCTATATAATGAAATATTCCCAGACAAAATGATGTTGGATTGACTACAAAATCATGGAGGTGGGAGAAACAGGTGCATATATAAGGAACAATATTGGCTATGTGTTTGTAATTACTGAAATTGAGTAATGAGTACCTGGGATTCCATTATACTATTCTTTCTACTTTTTTTACTGTGGTAAAATATACCAGTTTTCATTGAATCAATTCTGACTCACAGTAATCCCATGTGTGTCAGAGTAGAACTGTGCTCCGTAGGGTTTTCCTTTTTATAAAAAAAAAAGATTGTTGTAAATATATACACACAAAACAACATTTGCCAATTCAACGTTTTTCAGGTGTACAATTTCCAGAGGGTTTTCAATGACTGATTTTTCAGAAGCAGATTGCCAGGCCTTTCTTCCAGGGCACCTCTAGGTGAACTTGAACCTCCAACCTTTTGGTTAGCAGTCGAGCACATTAACTGCCTACACCACTCAGGGACTTCATGGTAAAATATACTTTTAATCATTTTTAAGTGTATAATTCATGGCATTAAGTACATTCACAGTGTTGTGCAACCACCACTACCCATTTCCGGAACATCTTCATCATCTCAAACAGAAACTCTATACCCACTAAGCAATAACTCCCCATTCTCCCTTCCCTGCAGCCCCTCGCAACCACTATTCTACTTTCTGTCTCTATGAATTTGCCAATTCTAGACACCTCATATAAGTGAAATCATATATTTGTCACTTGTCCTTTTGTGTCTGACTTCTTTCAATTAGCATAATATTTTAAAAGTTCATCCATGTTCTAACATGTATCAGAATTTCATTCCTTTTTATGGTTGAATAATATTCTATACGTGCACCACATTTTGCTTATCCATTCATCTGCTGATAGGCACTTGGGTTGTTTCCACCTTTTAGCTACTATAAACAGTGGCATACTACTATGAACACAGCTACTGTAAGTCCCAGCTTTTGGAAATGTTCCATAATAAAGTGTTTAAAAAGATAAGTATCTAGAATATATAAAGAATCTCTTTAAAAAAAACACTAAGAAAATGATCCCAAGAAAAATGAATGAGAAACTGAAGAAGTAATTCACATAAAAAGATATTTAACCTCACTTGTTATCAGTGAAAGACAAATCAACAAATATCATTTTATACATATCAAATTGACAAAAATCAGAAAGTTTAACAATGACAAGTGTTGGTAAAAACATGAGAAAACAAGAACTCTCACATACTCCTGGTGAAAATATAAACTGGTAAAATTAGTTTGGAGAGCAATTCTGCAATATCTAGTAAAGTTAAACATGCATCGTCTATGAGACTCAGCAATTCTACTTTTAGGCCTGTATCACAGAGAAGCTTTCACAAGTGTGGACAAGGAGACATGTACAAGGCCATTCACTATAGCATTAGTCACAACAGCAAAAAATTAGAACACCAAATATCTATATGAGAACAGATAAACTGACATATAGTAACACGAAATCATATTTATGAAACAAAAACTTATCAAAAACATGCACAAGAATGTTCATAACAGCTTTATTCATAATAGCCAGAAACTAGCAACAACCTAAATGTCCTTCAACAGATGAATGGTTAAAGAAACCGGGGTCCATCCACACCATGGAATGTTAGTATCAGCAATAAAAAGGATCAGACTATTGAAACATGTAATAACTGGAACAGACCTCAAGGGAATTATGCTGTCAAAAAATGCTAATCCCAAAGATTACATGCTATAGATTCCATTTGTACAATTAATATCCTTGAAATGACAAAATTACAGAGTTAAAGGTAGGCTGTTACTGTTCAACTCTACTCCATTAATAGATTAAGAATATCCTGTAATTAAGCAGAAGTAAAAGTACAATGCAACTTTACAACTCTTTTTAGAATTAATACCCTTAATAATTAAAGTATATAGCAAGCACAGTTTTTAGTTAAATAAAGAAGAGTCAACTATGAACAATAAGTAGAAACTATAATAGCATATTGCTAAAAAATAAATAAATAAAATAAAAAAGTGCTTCTTTCTGTCTTTCTCTGAAGGCTAACACCTCCCATTTAGGAGATGCCACATCTATTTCTATCGTATTTCTTAGGACTGATCTGTACCCAATGTGCCTTTGATTTATAAAACCTGAAGTCATAAAGGTTTCACTAAAGTCTGGGGAAACCTTTCAAATTACTCATAATGAAAAAAAAAAAAAAGGCAATAATAACCATAATCCAGCCCGTTATACTTAGAAATAATCATTTCTATTATTCTTTGTATCCATATATATATGCAATTCTAATTTAAAGCAAAAAAAAAAAAGAAGTTATAAATGGCCAGGGGTGGGGGCTTGTTAAATAACAGACAATGATGTCATTAATGATTTCTTTTCCTGTATGTCTTACCCATCTGAGATAAGAAAATTATTCTAAGCAAGCCACTAATGGATTCTAATTGTTTATTTAAATAGTTGGCCTGCAGCTTGTTTTTGGTAAGGTCCATAAAAATGTAAAAAATCATTTTTTTTTTTTTTTTTTACAATTTTAAGGGTTATAAAAAACAAAACAAAAACGGATGAAGAGGAAGAAGAATATGTCATAAAGACCCCAGAGCCTAAAATATTTACTATCTGGCCCTTACAGAAAAAGTTCACTGGCCTCTGGTCTACATTAGTAAGGAAAAAAGGATTATTTCTGAAAAATTCAGAGTATGAAAGGTAAGCAAAGACTGCTAGGAAACCACCATTTTCAAAATTTCACTCTTTGGGGTCGTTTCTTCTCTTGACTACATCACCCATCCACAAAGAAAACAATCTACATGGCAGGTTATCAAAAGATATTGTTTGAAATACTCTTAGGGATGTGGGCTAACAGCAAGAGATTTACTGTTATTTTTTTGAAAATGAAATCATCCTTAATGACTGCCCAGCTCTGAAAAGCTCAGGTCTGAACGTGGCCAGAAATTTATTTTTGGGTCTCTGAAGTCACTTATTTTTTTCTGAACTGAATAAAAATTAACAAGAGCTACTGACTGATATTTGAAATTGATCACTATAATTTGATTTATATTAATATTATGAGAAAGTACAGATGTTTCTGCTCTGCTATAACATGAGTTCCTAAAAAAAAAAACCCTTTATATGCAAAACTGTAATAAAAAAATAACAGGCTTCTTGGAAAAAAATAGTGACCAAAAGCTATGCAACTTTGTTATCAGAGACCAAACAAACAAAAAATGCTATCAAAGATGGCTCCGGGTGGCTTGCTACTACCTGAGGAGATACTAAAAATGCACAAAAATAACAGAATGGAATTGCTAGCTTGTAGGCCCTGAGACAACAGAGACTGTAACAGAGCTCCTGGGGCTGCTGTTAAAGTGTGCCCAGGCAGAAATGCAAACTGCCACTAGTTAAGAGCTGTCCAAAGCTGGGGCCGCACTTTGAGAAAGGAACCCTAAATACTGGCACTCATTTTTAATTTTCTTGAAGTAGAGGTGAAAGGTTCTTACATGTGGAGCAGCCAAGCTGAAGCCTTTGTCCTTTCCCCACTATAAAAAAAACCAGGACAACTTCCACGTAATATTGATATCGTTCCACCTTTTACCAATCGTTACTGATAACTGGTATTACAGAAATATGGGAAGCATAAAACACTGTACAATAAACCTCTATTAAACAAAAACCCTAACCCATTACCGTCGAGTCGATTCCGACCCATAGCAACCCTATAGGACAGAGTAGAGATGCCCCATAGGGTTTCCAAGGAGCAGCTGGTGGATTCAAACTGCCGAGCTCTTAACCACTATGCCACCAGGGCTCCAAAATCTGTATTACTGAGGAGTAATTTTATCTAGATCACCTGTCCTGATATTATTTTCTTATAAGATCCTAAATGATCCAAATTCTCTGTATCATTGCTCTTTTTGTAAATAATTAAACGATATATTATTTATAAATCTTACCAATCATTAAATGAATGAGAGCAATGTATATAAAAGTATTTTACATGTAATCATTTACATAATTACATAAACATCTATAATACTCTTCATGTCCAATTTGAATCCAAAGGGCTTTATTCCATAATTTCCTCCTACCATTTCTTGTTATTCTGCCAAAAGTATGGAGATATTTAGCACTGTCTAGAAATAATACCTATATCTTACAGGTATCATAGAAATAGTTTACAGAGTGAATAAAAAGATACCTGTAAAACGTATCAAATGCCTGGCTTAGAAATAATTCAATTTATTAAGTGCCTACTTAATGGCTCAGGTACAGAGTTAGGTACTGTAAATGAAAAGAGGAATCCCTGACTTGGAGGCCTCATAGTCCCTCATTTTAAGAATAAGAGTATTGACCCTTACTGAGAGAGGGATAGAATTTTGTGTCATCAAGGTTTTTCTCACACTTGCACACCTTGTGGTCACTGGACTTACAACACTTCATCATTCAACAAGGTTACACTGTATCCTTTTAATTACTTGATTATATTCAGTTTAGGTTTCTTCTGTCTCCTGATTTAGAGGAGCAGACTGGCTACATATGTCACTGTTCTTTCGGTTAGCTGCAGTAAAGAGGTTAACCTGGGTATATAGGTAACAGTCTTTCCGAATTTTAGTTATTTGGAAGGAAACTTTACCACTGATGGGCACTGTGTGCTACTGATGAGTACAATGCAAACTCCCTTCCAAAAGAGCAAACCCCTTTAAAACAAGCCCAGCAATAATCCCGGATGCTCTTTCTTTCCTAACAGGTCCAAGGCAGAATGGCGCCAGCAAAGAAAGAGAAACAGAAAGGCCATTCTGCCATCAAAAAGAGAATGAGTAGAGAATACACTACCAATATTCACAAATGCATCCATGGAACATGCACCTCACACACCAAAAGATCTGAAAAATTCACCACGAAGGAAAGAGGTGGAAATACCAGATGTCTAGATTGCTAACGGGCTCTACGCTGTGTAGAACAAACGGTAGGAATGCTCCTCTACCACATGCGGGTACGGTTGTTCAGAAAATACAATCAGTATGAACATTTGCTAAAAAAAGTTGTATACATTTGTCATCTATGTACATATCCTAATTTTCAAAAACTTGCAGAGGGACAGCACAGCAATTAAATCCAAAGACCATGGGGCTTTGTATTTCCTCTTTCCAGCCAGCACAGAGTGAAAGCCATTTTTTAAAACAATGGGCAAAGCTAGGGTCATCAGTATGGTCTAAAATGCATCTAGTAACAAGCTGGTTGCAACAAGATCCTAGTGAGAAACTGCACCGTGCCCATCAACAACATACAAAACCCAGCAGTGGTAAAAGTCATACTATACGCTGTTCCCAAGTCACAAGGGCAAAGCTTACTCCCTGAGGAAGAAGAAATTTTAAACAAAAAACAGTCAAAAAATTCAAAAGAAATATGATTAAAACTAAAACCTTCTGGAGGTAGTGTTCCAGTAGGGCAAGCTTCTTGAGAGCACAGCTTCAAGGCCTGGCCAGTGTGGCCAAGTGGACAAGCAGATAGCTACCATCAGAGAGCAAGAATCTGGAGTTGCATAAAAGGAAGATCAAGGCCCAGCGAGGCCAATCTTCCTCCCTCCCATCCTAGATCATGTAATAAAGTTGTCTATTGCTTAAAAAACAACCAAACAAAAACCTAACAGTCAATACAATAAGAAAAGGCTAGCAGATCTAGCTTGAATACTTTCAGTTAACGAAAGCGGATAGCTGTATTGTTTGACAGCTGTTTCTTACACTGAGTCAAAATCTGCCTTATATATGTTCTTTTCTCAC
Organism: Trichechus manatus latirostris; assembly: GCF_000243295.1. NCBI lineage: Eukaryota > Metazoa > Chordata > Mammalia > Sirenia > Trichechidae > Trichechus > Trichechus manatus. The sequence continues at coordinate 3,564,997 of NW_004443972.1, read as the reverse complement.
ATCTCTATTATGTTTACTTTTAAATAAAGAAAAGTAAATCTAAAAATTTGCTCATCCACACAATTCCCCCCACCTCCAAATATGAAATGGCAACAAACAGAAAGCAAAACGCTGAGATATTGAAAACAGTTTCACAACTGTATAAACAAAAACTGGCAACTCCTGATTTTAAATGTTTTTTATCATCAAAAAACTATTTTGTTTTTATTAACCCCAAACCAAACTCGTTGCCGTCAAGTTAGTTCTGACTTACAGAGACTCTACAGGACAGAGCTGAACTGCCCCATAGGGTTTCCAAGGCTATAATCCTTACAGATGCAGACTGCAGAAAGACTGATGGGTTTGAACTGCTGACCTTCAGATTAGCAGCTGAGCATTTAACCACTGCGCCACCAGGGCTCCTCCAGCTTTTATTAGGGAACTTTTTTTTTCCTTAAAGTTGTTGTCTTCTGGAGAGGAATCAAGGAAATAATAAACAATAAAACCCTGGTGGCTCAGTGGTTAAGAGCAACGTCTGCTAACCACAAAGGTCAGCAGTTCAAATCCACCAGGTGCTCCTTGGAAACCCTATGGGGCAGTTCTATCCTGTCTTGCAGGTTTGCGATGAGTTGGAATCGACTCGACAGCAACTTGTTTGGTTTTGGGTTTTTAAACAATATAGGTAGTGATGATGAGGATGATATTTACTACATACTTTCAGGGTCCTTCCCTCATAAGTGAATTTTTCTCTTAAGTTCAATACATATTACTGAGTCTATAATGTGCTAGGTACTACCAACAGAAAGATGAAGCGGGAGGGGGAATATGTCCAGAGTAAGTGCTTCCTGAGTCTTAAAAAACATTCTGAATAGGGACTCCGGCAAGATGGCGCTCTAGGCAGAAGCACCACGCCGTCCCTCCACAACAAAGATCCGATAAACTAAGCCAAACAGAGAATCAACAATCCTGAAACC
>NW_004443972.1:3488254-3555469 GCF_000243295.1 Trichechus manatus latirostris | reverse complement strand
AAAAAAAAAAAAAATTTTGAATATATGTACAACTTGCCAAGAAGAAGGCTAGAATAAACAAAAGATATGCTGCGAGATCGAGACTCAGTTAGCTTTACATAACAGTTACTCTTCCCTAGAAAACGAGAGGGGGCACAGGGGTAAAAAATCTTTAAAATTATTAGTTCCTAAGGGTAGCCACATACTAGAACCCAGATGTTCAATTAATCACATTAATTCTCTTTTCTCATGTTTTGGTGGAAAAACAGCAGGTGTGGGGAAAAATTATATAATTAAATACGGTTACTCAAGCAATATTTAAAAGTAAAAATCTATGTCATAAAATAAAATTCGGTTAGTTCTCATTTTTAGAAAGTATTTCCTTACTCCTGGAATCCATTTTCAAATTTTCCCCATCTTTCAAATATCCTTTTCTTCCCTCCCCCTTCCACCTTTTCTCTTTATAGTAAATCACACTAAAAAAAACAAAAAAGCAAGTTAGGTGAAGATCAAACATCAGGTAATTTACATATTAATACAAATAATCAAAAGTTACAGGATTTAGAGCTAGAAACACCTTATCTTACAGTTGGGAAACAGAGGTTAAGAACCTTGGTGAGTTGAGCACAGCTTTCAGGATCTTGACTCATAAAGCTCACGATTTTTCCCATTATACTCAACAGGAGCTTAATTAAACACTTCTAACCATGACAGCAGTAACGAAAAAGTCTTTGCATTGTCAAAGGGAGCAAAGATATACATAAAAAAAACGCTGATTTTGTTTGACTTCGGACTTACATATTTAAGCTTATACATTACATTTAATAACCAAAGATAATAAAGAATGATTAATCCACAAGTAAAAGAAATAATTACAAATTGACTAAAATGCATTTAAAAACAAGATACTACATGCCTGGTACATCAGGCCTTCAAGCATTTGTTTTTAAAAAATTACAATAAAAAAGAACAAACTCTAACATACTCTCCCACTTAAAGTTATTCCAGGTCAAGAAAATTTCCAACATTCAGCAATGAATTATCAATGGTAATTTTTTTTAATGTAAAAAGAAACCACATCTATCTTTATACAAAAGCCCCTCATTTCATGTATCTTTACATTTCCTAAATGTTTACTTCTGGAAACTAAATGCCAATATCCAGTCCCTTTGATTGCAGGCAATAAAGAAGACAGAAGTATAAGCACAACTTGTTTCTAAAGGCTCTTCTTTCAAAGTATGAATAATACCACTTTCTAAAAGTGCCACTCACTTAAAAACTCGCTGTTCTATCCCCTCTTCCAACTCTGTATTTCCTCTCTTACACAGCTTCCAAAACTATGTTTGCTACTCCAGTGAGCCTAATAACAACAAACAGTGGCCATACCTCAAGTACTACATGTTTAACAGACTCTCTTCTAAATAAGGCTATGTACCAACGCCACACTGAACTTTTCTGAAAATCACACTAGTATGCCAGACTGTTTTTCCCCTAATCTTCCACTGAATTTTGCCTACCAAATCTGAATTAACCTACAGCTATGTGTGCTCTACAATAATGGTTGGCTAAGCTATAGGGTCGCTATGAGTTGGAATTGACTCGATGGCAATGGGTTTGGTTTTTGGTTTTTTTTTAAGAAACAAAAGGAAAACAATCACTGAGTAAAACTAATTCCTTAAAATTCATTACTAGGTCCTGGATACCTATGGGGTTTTGATCCCTCACTCTGTATCTACTTCATCACAGAAGAAAGTTCCCACTTGGCTACAGGTGATTAATTTATGAACAAGCATTAACCCAAGCTGGGCAATAGTCCCTCTCTTTCCTTTCTTGGTTTGGGACTAAATCTGAGGTGATCTCTTCAACACAGGAGATGTAAAAACACTTGGAACTGCAGCTTCAGCTGTGTTTTGCACCTTGTAGCACAGGGCTAAAAGAAAGCTGGGGAAGAAAAAAGGGGTAAGAGGACAGAGAAAAACAGAGAGAATAGAGAAAACTGCCTGAGTTTCCAGTTCCTGATTCCATCCCTTCCTGAAGGCCTCCTGCATTCTTCTCAGGTTCCATGAAATATTTTTGTAATCTTTCAATAAATCCCCCTATCCCTTTTTGCTTAGGGTAGCTCAAGTAGGCAGGCATTACTTACAAGTAAGAATCCTAACATATTTTCACCCCTATCTCAAAAACTATGGCAATCCACTACTCAGTGATAAAGAAAAATGAATTCTCGGAACATCTTACAACATGGATGAAACTGGAGGACATTATGCTGCGTGAAATAATTACACACCCACAAAAAATTGTATGTTCTCACTTTTGTGAAATGACATGAATAGGTCAATATACAGAAACCAATGTTCATTAGCGGTTACCAGGGGTGGGAGCTGGGGGGAAGAGAACGAAGTACTTCTTAGGTGGCAGTCACTTTTTTTTTTTTTTAATTTCACTTTTTGGTTAAAGTTCACACAGCAAGTTAAGTTCCCATTTGACAATTTCCACACAAATTGTTTATGGATATTATAGTTACATTTATCACAATGTGTCAACATTCTCTTTAGTTGTGTTCAGTTTGTTTCCTTTCCAGTACTCTAGTTTCCCTGCCCCTTCATCTTCTCATCTTAACTGTTGACCTTTTGGTCCCATACTGATGGTTTTTAAGTAGTCACTTTCTGTTTATAGAAACAGGAAAGGTGGCACCAAATACAGGTGAAGTTTGTGCAGCATAACCAATACAACTGATGTCAATAAGCTGTACACAGAGAAAAAGGATGAATGGACAAATGCAAATTTGTATAGGTTTTCAAACAATTAACAACAACAACAAAAAAGTGAGGGGGTCCTACAGATGCTAATACTAATTAGAGATAACCAGTCACCTCATGGGAATTTGTTTTCTTGGTTTGGGGGCTTAGGGCTGTGGTCTCATGGGACAATCCAGTCAATTGGCATAATACAGTTCTTAAAGTTCATGTTCTACCTCCCTGTATGGTGAGTAGTGTCTGGGGTTTTAAAAGCTTACGAATGGCCATTTAAGATACAACTGGCGTTTATTCATCTGGAACAAAAGGGAAAGAGGAAAGCCCAAACATCAGAGAAGGAACTGGACTATAGTATTAAGTGTCTACATGAACCACTACCTCCTCCCCTTTGACACTACTGAACGTCCTGATTAGGAATATAATAGAAAATTCTGATAAAAAAGGGAGAAAAACGTGAAACAGAACTTCGAATTCTTAACGAACCCAGTTTACTGGTCCTACTGAAGCTGGAGGAGGACCGAGACTATGGCCCTGAGGTGCCCTTCAAATCTTGAATTGAAACTATCACCTGAAGTCACCTTTAAACTAAGTAACAGTTTATCCCAAAGAGAAAAAGATTGTTATTCTTGAGTATTGTGTTTAAAAAAAAGAAAACTCTGAAAATTACTTGTGTATGTCCATCATTAAATTTATACATTATTGAGAGAAAAAAAAAAAAAAAGAAAAATCTTTGTAATACCAAAGCTTCAACAACTATTTTAAAGCAGAGACGAGAAGGCTGGGGGGCAGGGAGATTAAGTAAACGGAAGTCAAACAACTAGAACAGAAATAAGGAGAATACTGACACAATGTGAATAATTTAACCAGCATCACTGATCATTATGTCTAGAAAGTGTGGAATGGGGAGTGGATTTTACTGTGTATATTTTCACGAAAAATAAAATTAAAAGACAAACAACTATGGCAATCCAGTTCCTCCAGGCTCACATGTCTCTCAGTACCCTCATCTTAGTCTATATTTCTAATCATACATCCTAGTGTTTCCCAGCACATACCAAAATCCAAACCAAACCCGTTGCTGTCGAGTCGATTCTGACTCATAGCGACCCTATATGACGGAGTAGAATTGCCCCATAGGGTTTCCAAGGCTGTAATCTTTACGGAAACAGACCGCCACATTTTTCTCCTGCAGAGCAGCTGGTGGGTTCAAATCACTGATCTTTTGGTTAGTGGCCAAGTGCTTAACCACTGTGCCACCAGGCTCCTTTCCCAGCATATACCTGTTACTTAATGAGACCATTTGCTTTCTGATCTATGAATAATTATACTCATTCAGGCTCCCATGCCTTTACTCACTCATACTCTTTCCCACACAGAGAATGCTTTTCCCTTTCTCTTCCACCCTTGTAAGCCCTCCAAGGCCTACCTAAGTCAAGTCCCAATAGTTTAAGAAAGGCTTTCCTAGATATTTCACTCAACATTTAGTATTTACAAGATATATAACTTATAAAATATATTACTTACTTAAGCACTCAATTACATACTAACCTGTACTACATACCATTTCATGTATATTTGTTGCCCCTAAGTACATGATAAGCTCCTTTTTCCAGCATCTCTCCCCACACCTGTCACACGACCCAAGTGCCTTGTACGGTTTGAGGCCCTTATTTCAATTCAGGGTGAACTATTACAAGATGTGATATCTTAGGTTTTTTTTTTAAAGCTCACGACATAAATTATTTGCATTCCTTTAAAACAAGGAGTAAGCAAAGTTGTCTAATCAAGAATAAAATAAGAATAAAATATTAAGACTGAGCTGAATACTAACAACAGCTTTATTAATAGAGAGTGGGTTCTAAAGAAAGACTGATTTGCCATTTTCTTTTGTAAACAAAGAGAATAAAACAGGTGGCATATGGCTAGCTGGATGACAAAACGAGATAAAGAAACTATAAAAAACATTTTGGTAGTAATAAAATAAAATCCGCTTATCAAAAAAATGTAGAACAAAATTCAAATTCACAAAAAAAGACCAGACTTACTGGTCTGACAGAGACTGAGGAACCCCTGAGACTATGGCCCCTGGACACCCTGCTAACTCAGAAATGAAGCATTCCTGAAGTCCAGCTTGCAGATGAAGATTAGATGGGCCTATAAGACAAACAATAACACATGCAAGGAACGTGTTTTTTTTAATTCAGTCAAGCATATGAGACCAAAATGTGCAACACCTGCCCAAAAGCAGAGACGAGAGGTCAGGAAGGGACAGGAAAACCAGACGAATGGACACGGGGAACCTAGGATGGAAAGGGAAAAGGGGAGAGTGCTGATACATTGTGGGGATTGCAACCAGTATCACAAAATATTTGTGTATAAATTTTTGAATGAAAAACTCAGCTGCACCGTAAACTTTCACCTAAAACACAAAATTAAAACAAATAATATTTTAGATATTAAGAATCCATTTATCAGAAAATGTATTAGATGACATGGGGCAGGCTGTGGGTGGGTAGGGAGTTGAGGAGGAGATAGCAATTAAGGTAACATTAGGGACTACGTGGCAAACTACAAAATATTGCAGAAAGGATTTAAAGATGAATGATATATCATGTTCATGGACTGGAAAACTCAATGCTGTTAAGATACCAATTCTATTCAAATTAAAGTATAGATTCAGTGCAATTCCAATCAAAATCCCAGTAGGTTTTGTTTGAGAAAATGACAAGCTAACTCTGAAATTCGTACAGTAGAGCCAAGGAAAATAATCTTGCACAACAATAAAGTTAGAAGCCTTACACTATTTGATTTTAAGACTTTTCTTGGTATCTTGGTTTGAGTTCCATTCTAAATCTTGCCGAATCTCTTCCACAAAAGGAGATGTAAAAGCTCTGGGACTATAGCTTATACAGTCATAAAAGACAATGTGGTATTGGCATATAGATAGATCAAAGGAACAAAACAGAGTCCAAAATTAGATTCATACATTTACGGTCAGAAACAGCAGTAGGAGCAAAGACAGGAAAGCAGAGGAGATATACTTAATTACAAGAGATATAAATTAACAATCTTGAGAATGTACAGGAAGCTATCTGATTCAAGTCCACCTTTGAACAGTAGAACAAATATTCATAATCATTAAACCACTTAAGTTGTATGCACGTATATGTCTATTACTTTTAAAATGTAGAGCTACATAGTTTGAGTAAGTCTAGCATCAATAATGCTACTGCCTATCTAAATCTCAGTTAAATGGAACCTAGTATACACTAAAATGAGCTCTGAATCGGCAGACCTTTGTACTGGAAAACACCTGGTGGGCTTGTTAAAACACAGATTAGTGGGCTTGATCCCCTAGAGTTTCTGATTCAGTAAGTCTGCAGTGAGCCTTGTGAATCTGCATTTCTAACAAGTTCGCAAGTGATGCTGGACCATATTTTCAGAACCTTTGTGAGTTCAGAGCAACGAATATAAACTAAACTCACAATCTTTGCTCTATAAAATATTATAAGCTCCACTTGTGCCTAATGTGAAATACACTGAACTTTTAAAATTTGAATAATTTTAAGAACCCCAGACTTCAAATACCTTTCAAAGATAGCTAATGACAAGCTAAGGTACCTCAAAGTTCAGAAGCAACCCAAGCACCATCCCATGCTCTGCCTGGAGCTCTCCAAGGTTCTGACGTAGCCTCTAAGCATAGCAGTTCTCAATGTTGTACCAAGAGTTCCTGAATTTTGATTCTCCTAGATTTCCTAGAATCCTAAGATTTGGCCAGATCTCTTGTTCACAGTCCCCCTCCCCCATTCTACAGATAAAGTGAGGGGCAGAAGAGTTCAAAGCCACCTTCTACAAGGTCATGTAATGATATAAGTCCCTCCATCTACTAACTGCCAAAAAAAACTCAAGGTTTATACCATAATCAAGATTATTCCTTGTCTTTTTACTGACTAGCCAAATGATTACATTCCTCTTCCACTTCGAAAAATTCACATTTTTCTATAAATAACAATTACTACTGGCCAAAATTAGTGGCAATGATGAAAACTATGGAAACCACAGGCCATGAGAATGGGCAAATGGGTTCTTATAATCTATCGGGTGGAAATTTTCATAATTAAAGAGGGGATAGAGCCTACTGGTATTACACAGGACTTAGGGGACTCAATAAACCAAACCAAACCCACTGCCATGGAGTCGATTCCAACTCATAGCAACCCCATAGGGTTTCCAAGGTTAGAAATCTCTATGGAAGCAGACTGCCACATCTTTCTCCTGCAGAGCCGCTTGCGATTTCAAACCACCGGGATTCAACAGTGATCAAAAATGTCAGGTAATGAAGATAGTGGTCCTGTTCCAAAAAAAAAAAACCAAACAAACAAAAAACCCACCACGTTGCTGTTGAGTCGATTTTGACTCGTAGCGACCCCACAGGACAGAGCAGAACTGCTCCATAGTGTTTCCAAGGAGAGCCTCGTGGATTTGAACTGCTGACCTTTTGGTTAGCAACCGAACTCTTTACCACTACACCACCAGAGTTTCCATAGTCCTATTATTCTCTATTTATGCTTTTTCTTAGTTTTCTCTCTCCTCCAGGTCCCCCTCCCCCAATTTCTTTCTAACAACCAATAAAAAACTGGGCCAAGAGCAGCACTAGACATTTCGAGAAGATAAAATGCAAATGGTTGTAAACATATGAAAAGATATTCAACTTCATTTATAATAAGAAATCCAAATTAAAACTATACTGAGAGAAATCTGAGTAGCATCTGGGATTTAGTTAATAACGGAACCAATGTTCGCTTCCTAGTTTTTACAAAGGAACCACACTAATGTAAGATGGTAACACTAGGGGTAACTGAAACTGGGTGGTATACAGGAACTCTCTGTATTACCTTTGCAACTTTTCTATAAATCTAAAATTATTTGAAAACGAAAAGTTTATTAAAAAAAAGTACTATACCAAAGTATCTAATTTTTCACCTATCAGAATGACAAAATCTCCAAAATGCAAAAAATAACTCTTTTGATCAGGCTGTAGGGAAATAGCACTCTCACATATTGCTAATGAAAGTACAAAATGGCATAATTCCTATAGAAGGCAATCTCTATCAGAAATATAAATCATTTGACCAGAAATCCACACTTGTGGAATTTATCCTACAGATATTGTAACTGCACCTTTATGAAACTGCATATGCTTATGGTGATGCACTGAAGCACTACTTATAATCACAAAAGACTGAAAACAAGCCAAGTTTCCTTCTATAGGAAAATGGATAATAAACTGGCACACCCACACAATGGAATATTATGCAGCAGTAAAAAAGAATGAAAATATGGAATTATTTCCAGAATCTATTTTAAGCAAAAAAAAAAAAGGCAAGAAGCAGAAAAGAACATATAGTATGCTACCTTTTGTGAAAGAAGGTGGGGTATAAAATACAAATTCCTATGTGCTTAAATTTACATAACGAAACTCTAAAAGAATACATGAACTGATAAAAATGGTATAACAGGACCAAGTATAAGAGGAGGGTGGGCGGACTGGAGGCTATGTAAGAATGAGGTTTTTAATATAATTCTTATTTTGGAACCATTTTAAGGCATTATTTATTTAAAAATAAAATAATCTGTTACTTTGTGGATCTAAAAATGATTCTGTGTTTTAAAAAAATATTCTGGGTCAGTGGCTGCTATGCACCACATGAGATTCTCACATACTTTCTGTTCAAATATATTATCTTTCTTGTTTAACTCTCAAGCAATCATTCAACTAGCATAGAAGGAAGGCAAAAAGCCTCACCTAGATACTGGGTTTTAGGTAGTACCTTAGTTTAATCAGCGCAAACTAATTTAAAATAATATTTACATTAAGAATATAAATTCTATTAAGAATATCTAATAGTATAAAATAATAAATATATCATAGAAAAAAGAGCATATCTCCAGAGACTACTAAATGGTCAGGAACTTGAGAAAGAAGTTAAAGAGCACCATTCTTTCAAACAGATTTGTTGTTTTAATGCTAGCAACATACTCAATGGACAAGGAAATAAACTCTGTATACAAAAGATAGCAGAATGATTTGAAACAGAAGTCTTAATAGACTTAAAAAAAACCAAATTTGTAAAACATAAATTGGGGGAAAGGAGTAATTTTTCACTAAAACGACTCTTTGCTAAAGATTCTACCAAATGTTCTTTTCACCAAATCATCTTTTATGCCCTACTGGGGATATAAAGCAGCCCTGCTGGCACAGTGATTAAGAGCTCAAGTTACTAACCAAAAGGTTGGCAGTTTGAATCCACTATCCGCTATGAATTGGAATCCACTACACGGCAACGGTTTGCTTTTTTTTTTTTTTTTTTGAGGGGGTTTGGGGATAGAAAACATCTCATTTAAAAACAAATATTTTAACCTGAATCAAGTCATGAGGAACATCAGGCAAACTCAAATTGAGGAGGATTCTCCAAAGTAATTGGCCTGTATTCTGCAAAAAGGTCAGTGGCATGAAGCATAAAAAGACTTAGAGATAAAGAGACATGACAACTGAATGCAATGCATGATCTGGGATTTCCTTTGCTATTAGGACATTATTGGGACAAATATTAAAATCTGAATAAGGTCCAGAGATTAGATAATTGTATTTTATCAATGATAATTTCCTGATTTTGTTCACTCTGCTATGGTTATGTAAGAGAATGTCTGTAGTTTTAAGAATGTCTGTAGTTTTAAGAAACACACACTGAGTATTCAGAGGTAAAAGAGCATGATGTTTGCAACTTAGTCTTAGCATCAGAACGAAAATAATGTGAGAGCAGGAGCGAGAGCATGGAGACAAAGAGTGAACGAGAAAGCAAGCATTGTTAAATGATAACATTTAGTGAATCATGGAGAAGGATATAAGAATTCTTTGTACTATTCTTCCAACTTCTCTATAAATTGGAAATTAGGTCAAATTAAAAATTTTAATTAAAATTACGTCAAAATAAAAAATTCATAAATGCTTAAGTCTTCTCAGAACTCATCTCGTATTCTAATATAAATCTAAACCAGTACTAAAACATAGGTACTCCTATTGTACATAGCTGTTTCATTAGAGATTAAATTCTATACTCCTGAAAATTAGAAAAGTTAATGAACATTTAAATGTATTTTTTGTTTAACACTGTATATGAGGCACTACTAACACAGTGCCAAAATAATCAAAGAGGAAAGTAACTGTCTAATAAAGTAATATTGTTAACTAACAAACTGACCAAGTGCTTAGCAAGAAGAGGCGAATTTGCAGCTAGCTTCTCACTCATTATAAACTCTCCTCTTACTCTTCCATACCATCCATGTTCTCTTCAAAACAATCTATCTGACATCACAATTCCAGATCTTTCAGAAATGGTTCCAACAGTCAGCAATAAGATTCCCAAATTCCTAATGTAACACCTTGGCCAACAGTTCCTGCTTCAATATCTTCAATGCCTAAAAATTTACTATGGATGTCTCTAGAAAGAGCAGCCAAACAGTTACTACATAGAAATGGAAATTCTTGCCTGAGGCTGGAATAAAACATTGATTTTCTTTGTATATTCAAAAGTGGTACTACACATAGTTGGCCAACCAACACTGATAAATGAATGCTAAAATAAGCTGCAACAAAATATTCGCCAATTCTGTAAACTATTATCTTAAAATTACTACATTTCAGAGCACAGTACAAAACCTAAGATATTTTGCCTGAATTGAGGTAAACATAAAAAGAGACTTTTCTTAAAAAGGGGTTTAATAATTCATAAATGAGTAATCCTCAAGAAAAGAACCCTGGTAGCACAATGGTTAAGTGCTAGGCTGCTAACTGAAAGGCCAGAGATTCCTGCCCACCCAACAGCTCTGCAGGAGAAAAGACCTGGTGATCCCGCAAAGATTACAGCTTAGAAAACCCTATGTAACAGCTCTACTCTGTCCTATAGGGTCGCTATGACTTGGAATTGACTCAATAGCACACAACAACAAAACAATCCTTAAGGAGCATAAATTCTAACAGAATTTTTTTTTATTGTGCTTTAAGTGAAAGTTTACAATTCAAGTTAGTTTCTCATACAAAAATTTATACACACATTGATATGTGACCCTAGTTGCTCTCCCTATGTGACAGCATACTCCTCCTTTCCGCGCCAGATTTCCCATGTCCACTCAACCAGCCCGTCCCCTTCTGCCTTCTCATCTCGCCTCCAGACAGGAGCTGCCCATTTAGTCTCATCTACTTGAGCTAAGCAGCACTCTCCTCACAAGTACCATTTTATGTCTTATACTCCAGTCTAATCTATGTCTGAACAGTTGGCTTCGGGAATGGTTTCAGTTCTGGGCTAACAGAGTCCAGGGGCCATGCCTTCCAGGGTACCTCCAGTCCCAGTCAGACCATTAAGTCTGATCTTTTTACTAGAATTCAAGTTCTGCACCCCACTTTTCTCCTGCTGTGACAGGGACTCTCTGCTGTATTCCCTGTCAGGGCAGTCAATGGCGGTAGCCAGGCACCATCTAGTTTTTCTGCTCTCAAGCTGATGGAGTCTCTGGTTTATGTGGCCCTTTCTGTCTCGTGGGCTAATATTTTCCTTGTGTCTTTGGTGTTCTTCATCCTCCTTTGCTCCAGGTGGGCTAGGACCAATTGATGCATCTTAGATGGCCACTCGCTAACTTTTAAGACCCCAGACGCCACACACTAAAATGGGATGCGGAACATTTTCTTAACAAACTTTGTTATGCCAACTGACCTAGATGTCCCCTGAAACCATGGTCCCCAGACCCCTGGCCCTGCTACTCTGTCCCTCGAAGTGTCTCGTTGTATTTAGGAAACTTCTTAGCTTTTGGTTTAGTCTAGTTGTGCTGACTTCCCCTGTATTGTATGCTGTCCTTCCCTTCACCTAAGGTAATTCTTATCTACTATCTAGCTAGTGAATACCCCTCTCCCTTCCTCCTCACCCTCATAACCATCAAAGAATGTTTTCTTCTCTTTTAACAAATTTTTAAAAAGCATCTGGGTAACTCTTCTCTGAAACTGCCTTCAAAACAATCCTGAGGAAAAAAAACAGTCTAACATTTGTATACTCAAAAATCTCTTTTAAAGCAAAATATTATCAAAGTTATTGACCAGACCTGGCTCAGAATGGGCTTTCCAAAATTAAATAAAGTCTAGTCTATCAAAACCTCAGACATTTTGCCTTAATTGAGGTAAAGATAAAATAAAACTAGGCCTTTTCAAATATTTACTACTAATTAAAGTCATGTAAAACAAGAATGGGCCATAAAAAAAATTCCAAAGAAGAAAAGATTTTTAAAGTTTTTAAAAAGGCAAAGTCACGGATGCAAGTAGTGTTAGTAATAATAAAAACAAGTCCTCCCCCCAAAAAGAAAAAAACAGCTGCCATTGAGTAAATTCCAATTCATGGCAACCCCATGTGTGTCAGAGTAGAACTGTGCTCCATAGGGTTTTCAGTGGCTGATTTTTCAGAAGTAGATCAACAGGTCTTTCTTCCAAGGTGCTTCTGGGTGGACTCAAACCTTTAACCTTTTAACTAGTAGCAAAGTGTGTAACTTGCACCACCCAGGGACCTAATTGTTTCAATTAGATGAAATTTGTTATTGTATATCAACATCAAAAAATAACTAATCAATAAAAAAGTATGAGGACTATGTCATGGAAAAAAGTCTAAACATTAAGTGAAAAAAAGCTGAAAACAAAATTACATGTACACTTTGACAATAACTATACATAAATGTATTCGGGCAAAAAAACATGAATTTTAATCTTTTAAATTTAAAAAATTATATTAAAATTATCCTGACAATGAAGGCAAACTAGAGGGAAAAAATTTCCATCGTTTGATTAAGTATATATCGTTCCAAAGACATTACTTTCACAATGTCATTCAACTCAGAAGTTCAGTGATACTACTTTGAAAGAATTAACACTCACATGAAGAAACAAAATCTGGGAGATGTCTTCTAAAATATCAGATGTGAAATCTGATTGTTAACTTTGATACCGTCACTTCATGTATTAGTATAGTTAACGTAATTAGGTTTAAACAGCAGTTTTTTTTTTAACCATGATTTCTGGCTGAAGCTACTTTCAGGGGTCAGGCAGGCTCTAGGCTGGTAAGTATTAACAAGGTGAACTCATATTAATGATCTCACCTTCGCTACGTTCCTACCTTCAACGGGACACTTACATTTTATTTATCCAAAACTTATCATTGCTAAACTACTGCTAGTAGGGAAAGTGCTTTGAGAGGTTTTAAATGACAACTATGTAGTGGTAAATGTATAGAGAGTAACATCTTACTTGAGTATTAGAATCTAAGCCCGAAATTGTATTTGGTCAAAAGTATCCCTATATTAGAATACGTAAAAAAAATTTATCATTAATTCTGTTATTATAATGGTATTGTGGTTATGCTTGTTTCTTAAAAAAGAAACAAGTCCTTATGTCTTAGAGATACACACTACAATGTTTATGGGTAAAATTAAATGAATGTCTGAGATTTGTTTTAAAATATATCAGTTTTTTTTTTTTTTTTTTTAAAGGTATGGGGGATAAAAAAACAAGAAGTTGGTTGAGACTAGGTGAGGGGTACAAGAGTTCCTTGTACTAGTCTCTTTATCTTGAAAAAAAGAAAACTATGAAGCAAAGTAAAACAACAACAAGGAAAAACACATTAAAAACTCTTAAGATCACCAGGACATATTCAGGAGCCTATGGCTAAGTTCAGAAGTTTAAGGCTTTCCCTGGCCACAATGTGCAATTCTGGGCTTACTTATCCCACTGCTGTTGTTCCAGTTCCTGAAAGTAGCCAAACACCAATTCTACAGGAGGTTACGAAAACAAACAATCAATCAAACAAACACCAAACCCACTGCCTTCAAGTCAATTCCAACTCAAAGCGACCCTACAGGACAGAATAGAACTGCTCCACAGGGTTTCTAAGGCTGTAAATCCTTACAGAAGCCAACTGCCACATCTTTCTCTTACGGAGTGTCTGGTGGGTTCAAACCTGACCTTTCGGTTAGCAGCCAAGCACTTAACCACTGCACCACAAGGGCTCCTCACGGGAGAGGTAAGAGTGGTCACATATCATTGATTCATTAGGAACAGGGATTCTCAAATTTGAATGCACACCTACAATGCATGTTTTAAAAGCTAGGTGAGTAAGAATCAAGTCGACAGCAATTTAAAAAAACCTCCAAAGACAAGAATCCTGAATCTTCTATTTAAAAAGAAAAAAAAAAAAAACCCATAACAGGTGACTATGATGCAATAAAGCCAAGAATAGGGCTTTGAGAAATTCCCCACCATTCAAGAGAGTATCAAGGTGACTAGAGCTCCCCAGAAGATACTTTAGAAGACATGGCTCTATAATCAAACAAACAGAGGTAACTGACAGAAATCGAAGGAAAACATGTTGCTGAGAGAAAAACAGGATAGGTTTTCTATGACTAAAGATGAATCTTTAATAATTAAAACTTCAGGATGCATTGAACGACCACAATTGATACACCCACCACAGATACTGTTCTAAAAATAGACAATAAGTAAAACCAAAACACCCGTTGTCGTCGAGTCAATTCCAGCTCATAGCGACCCTACAGGACAAAGGAGAACTGCCTCATAGGGTTTCCAAAGAGCACCTGGTGGATTCGAACTGCTGACCTTTTGGTTAGCAGACAAGCTCTTAACCGCTAGACCACCAGGGTTTCCAGATAACAAACAAGTAGAATATTATATTTTAAGTTTCTTAAAAATAGGGACTGTGCTTAATAAATGTGCCACACACAGTCTTGCACCATTAAATGATTAAAAGCATAGGAAGTGTGCTATAGGGGGAAGAGTTCAAGAAATCAGAAAACCTGGAGTCTTGTCTTGTGTCTTGTATAATGTTCACACCTGTTGAGTGAAAGTCATTTAAGCTTCCTAGCTCTTGTTACTATTTGTGAAATGAGGGGATTGGCCCTTCTAGAGTAGTTTTCACTTGGATCAACAATCAACGCCCATGGAAGCAGCAGTCAAGAAATCAAACAACATATTGCATTGGGCAAATCTGCTGCGAAAGACCTCTTTCAAGTGTTAAAAAGCAAAGACGTCACTTTGAGGATTAAGATGCGCCTGACCCAAGCCATGGTGTTTTCAATCATCTCATGCGTGAGAGAAAGCTGGACAATGAATAAGGAAGATCGAAGAAGAATTGATGTTTTTGAATTATGGTGTTTGCAAAGAAGATTAAATATATCATGGACTGCCAAAAGACTGAACAAATCTGTCATGGAAGAAGTACAGTCAGAATGCTCCTTAGAAATGAGGATGGCGAGACTTCATCTCAGGTACTTTGGACATGTTATTAGGGTTGTGAGGATGGCACAGAACCAGTCCATGTTTCATTTTGTTGTACACAGGGTCACTATAGGTCAGAATTAACTAAATGGCACCTAACAACAATGCAGTAGTTCCCAGCCTGGTTAAGAATCACCTGGAGAATTAGTTAAAAATTCAGATTCCTAGGTTCCACTTCCAGAGATGCTGAATCATTAGTTCTCAGATGGGGGTGGACAAGTTGTACAAGACCCCTTAATTTTGAGTTTGGGTTAGACTAAACAATTTCTACGGTCTCTACAAGCTTTCAAATTTTCTGAATCTTGTTGGAAAATGGGAAGAAAAAAAGGTAAATTTTCATCTTCTTCTAATTCCAAGAAAAAGCTATTTTTATATTAGGTAAACTTAATAGCACAAGGTTTTGATTTTCTGTTTTGCTGTAGTAATGACAAAACTTACCTAGCAGCTTTAACACTCCAAAAATGAAGTTAGGGTTGGAATGCACTGAACACATTCCCTCTCATTACCAAAGCAAAAATTCTTCTATAGCTTAGAAGTTACTAAAATAATACAATAGTTCATAAAAATAAGTCAGCTGATTCTTTGAAAAAAAAAATCAATATAATTGATAAACATCTAGCCATGCTAACCAAGAAAAAAAGAGAGAAGACATAAATTACTAACATCAGAAATGAAAGCGGGATCATTCCATGGATATTAAAAGGATAATAAAGGGATTATTATGAACAACTCTATACCCACAAATTTGATAACTTAGGTAAAATAGACAAATTCCTACAAACTACCAAAACTAACTAAAGAAGAAATAGAAAAGATGAACAGACTTATAACAAGAGAATTAATCAATAATTCATAAACTTTCAAAAAAGAAAGCACCAGGCTCAGATGATTTCACTAGTGAACTCTACAAAACACATAAGGAAGAAATATCAATTCTGTACAATCTCTCCCAGAAAACAGAAAGAGGGAATACTTCCTAATTCATTCAGTGAGGCCAGAATCACCCTGATAGCAAAACCAGATAAAGATATTACAAGAGAGGAAAACTACAGACTAATACCTTTAGTGAACATAGAGGCAAAAATTCTCAACAAAATATTAGCAAACCGAATCCAACAAGGTATGAATAGAATTATATACCACAACCAAGTAGGATTTATTCCAGGGATACAAGGCTGGTTCATCATTCACAAATCAATTACTATGTAATCCAACATAGCAACAGGCTAAAGAATGGAAATCATATAATATCAAAACATGCAGAAAAAGCATTTGACAAAATCCAACACCCATTCGCAATAAAAACTCTCAGCAAACCAGGAACAGAGCAACTTCCTCAACTTGATGAGAACATCTACAAAAAACCTACAGGTAACTGCATACTTAATTGTAAGAAACTAGATGCTTTCCCTCTATGATGGGGAACAAGGTAAGGATGGCTTCTCTCACCACTCCTCATCAACATCATACTGGAAGTTCTATGTAATGCAATAAGAAAATAAAATAAAAGGTATACAGATTGGGAAGAAGAAATAAAATTGTCTCTGTTCACAGATGATATGACTATCTAATATGTAGAAAATCCCAAAGACCTCACCAAAAAAAAAAACCTCTTGGAACTAGTAAGTGATTACTGTAAGGTTACAGTATGCAAGGTTAATATACAAAAGTTAATTGTTTGCTTATATATCAGCAATGAACAATTCGAATTTGAAATTAAAAACACAACACCACTTACATTAGCACCAAAAAACAAAAAAAAAAAGAAAAATCCTTAGATACAAATCTAACAAAATTTCTACAAAATCTACTTGAGGAAAAATACGAAACTCTGATGAAAAACATAAAAAACCTAAATAAATGAAGAGATATTCTGTGTTCACTGATAGGAAGACAACATCATTAAGATCTCAATTCTTTCCAACTTGGATCTATAGATTCAATGCAATTTCAGTAAAAATCACAGCAAGTTTTATTCATAATCGTCAAAATCTGGAAATCACGTCCTACAACACGCGTATGGATAAACAAAATTTGGTATATATCCATACCAAACCTAAAACCGCACCCATTGCCCTGGAGTTGATTCCGACTCATGGCAACCCTTTAGGACAGGGTACAACTGCCCCACACAGGGTTTCTGAGGAGCAGCTGGTGGATTCGAACTGCTGATCTTTTGGTTAGCAGCCAAACTCTTAACTGCTGCGCCACCAGGGCTCCACAATGGACTATTATTCAGCAAGAAAATGAAATGAGCTATTAAGCCATGTAAAGACACGGAAGAACCTTAAACGCATACTGCTAAGCAGAAGAAGCCTGTCTGAAAAGACTACACATACTGTATGACATTCTGGAAAAGGCAAAACTACAGGAAGTATAAAAAGATCAGTGATTGCCAAGGGCTTGAGGGAGGGACCAAAGGAAGGAGGAATAGGTGAATGACTGGAGATTTTTTGGATGGTGAAATTCCTCTGTATGATACTGTAACGGTGGAAACATGACATTACGCATTTGTTAAAATCCAAGAACCAAGAGTGAATGTTAACGTAAACTATGGACTTTAGTTAATAATAAGATATAGGTATCAATATTGGTTGGTTAATTATAACAAACGTACCACACTAATGCAAGATGTTAGTAACATAGGAAACCGTGTGTGTGTATGTGGGGGTGGGGATATCTGGGAATTCTCTGTACTATTTGCTCAATTTTTCTGTAAACATAATACTGTTTTAAAAAATAAGTCAATTAATTAAAAAAAATAAGCCTAAAATCTTTTTTTTTCCCCCTGAACTGCAAATCCGTATTTTACTAATATGGCAAAACCATAAATAATCTGGGTCTAAAACTCCTTAAGTGGAAATAACAAAAACCTTCAGTATTGGCTTTCCTTCTTATACACTCCTGCCAACTACTGAGGGATAGAAAATTAATTCCTTGTTATATTTGACAGCTTTCAAAAATTATTTAATGACATGGGAAAATGCTGAGTAAAAAAAGCAAAAGCCACCAATACATACACATACACACAGAATATAACTCAAACCTGTAAAAATACACACACAGAAAAAAAGGGAAGGAAACAACTTTTATCTGTTGCTTATCTTTGGAAGATGAAATTTTTTTTTTTTCTGCAATGAACATTTCACTTTTCATTATAATCTGAATATAAACATCAACTTCTCCAGAAACAAAACAAAATCTACTTTCTTAATTTCTATCACAGAAACACAAGGAAGATTTTTTTTTTTTTGGAACATTTTATTGTGCTTTAGGTGGAAGTTTATACAGTAAATTAGTTTCCCATTCAATAATTCACACACAAACTGTTCCATGACATTGGCTGCAATCCCCACAATGTGTCACCACTCTCCCCATTTCGACCCTGGTTTCTTCGTTTCAAATAGTCTGGTTTCCCTGCCCCTCCCTGTCTTCTCATCTTTGCTTTTGGGCAAATGCTGCCCTTTGGGTCTCATATACTCGATTATTCTAAGGAGCACCTGCCACACAAGTGTTACTGTTTATTTTATAGGCCTGTTTATTATTTGGCTGAAAGGTGATCTCCCAGAATGTCTTCAGTTCCACGATAGAAGGGTATCTTAGGGCTACAGTTTTAGTGGTTCCTCCAGTAAGTATGGTCTTATTTATGAAATTGGATTTTGTTCTACATTTTTCTCCCACTCTAATCGGTATCTTCGATTGTGTTCCCGGTCAGAGCGGTTGGAAGTGGCAGCTGGGTACCGTCTAGTCCTTCTGGTCTCAGTCTAGTATAAAGGAGATTCTTAAACCAGCGACGAGAAGCAAGCAATTTTCAATAAGGTCCATTTTAGGAAAAAAGTGGCTTCACTCAACCACACTGGGTGGTTGTTGTGTTGTTAGGTGCCGTCGAGTCACTTTCGACTCACAGTGACCCTATGTACAACAGAACGAAACACTGCTCAGTCCTGGGCCATCCTCACAGTCATTGCTATTTTTGAGCCGACTGTTGCAGCCACTGTGTTAATCCATCTCCTTGAGAGTCTCCTCCTCTTTTTTACTGACCCTCTAACTTTACCTTGCATGATGTCCTTCTCCAGGGACTGGTCCCTCCTGATAACACGTCCAAAGTACGTGAGATCAAGTCTCGCTATCCTTGCTTCTAAGGAGCATTCTGGCTGTGCTTCTTCCAAGACAGAATTGCTCATTCTTCTTGCAGTCCATGGTATAGTCAGTGTTCTTCACCAATACCGTAATTCAAAGGCATCAATTCCTCTTCGGTCTTCTTATTCATTGTCCAGCTTTCTCATGCATGAAGTGATTGAAAATACCATGGCTTGGGTCAAGCGCACATTAGGCCTCAAAGTGACATCTTTGCTTTCGAACACTTTAAAGCGGTCTTTTGTAGCAGATTTGTCAAATGTAATATATCATCTGATTTGTCGATTGCTGCTTCCATGGGCATTGATTGTGGGTCCGAGTAAAATGAAATCTTTGACAACATCAATCGTTTCTCCATTTATCATGATGTTGCTTACTGGTCCAGCTGTGAGGATTTCTGTTTTCTTTATGTTGAGGTGCAATCCATACTGAAGGCTGTAGTCTTTCATCTTCATCAACAAGTGTTTCAAGTCCTCTTCACTTTCAGCAAGCAAGGCTGTGTCATCTGCATATCACAGGTTGTTAATGAGTCTTCCTCTAATCCTGATGCCACGTTTTTTCATATAGTTCAGCTTCTCAGATTATACACTCAGCATATAGATTTGGAAAGTATGGTAAAAAAACACAACCCTGACACACACCCTTCCTGATTTTAAACCACACGGCACCCCCTTGTTCTGTTCAGATGATTGCCTCTTGGTCTATGTACAGGTTCTGCACAAGCACAATTAAATGTTCTGGAATTCCTATTCTTCACAATGTTCTGATGCACACAGTCGAATGCCCTTGCACAGTCAATAAAACAGAGGTAAACATCTTTCTGGTATTGTCTGCATTCAGCCAAGATCCAACTGACATCAGCAATGATATCCCTCGTTCCACATCCTCTTCTGAATCGGGCTTGAATTTCTGGCAGTTCCCTGTCGATGTACTGCTGTAACCATTTCTGAAATATCTTCTGACTCAATACTGCGAAAATGACAATTCTACCCAAAGCAATTTACAAATACAATGCAATCCCGATCCAAATATCAACATTCTTCAAAGAGATGGAAAAACTAATCATTAAGTTTATATGGAAAGGGAAGAGGCACCAGATAAGTAAAGCACTACTGAAGAATAACGTAGGAGGACTCGCACTACCTGACCTCAGAACCTACTATACAGCTATGGTAGTCAAAACAGCCTGGTACTGGTACAACGACAGATACACCGACGAATGGGAACAGAACTGAGAACCCAGATGTAAATCCATTCACCTACAGTCACCCTATCTTTGACAAGGGCCCAAAGTCCATCAAATGGGGAAAAGACAGTCTTTTTAACAACTGGTGCTGGCAAAACTGGATGTCCATTTGCAAAAAAAAAATGAAACAGGACCCATATCTCACACCATACACAAAAACTAATTCAAAATGGATCAAAGACCTAAATATAAAACCAAACACGATAAAGATCATAGAAGACAAAACAGGACCAATGCTAGAGGCCCTAATACACGGCATTAACAGGATACAAATCATAACTAACAACACACAAACTCCAGAAGATAAGCTAGATAACTGGGATCTTGTAAAAATTAAACACTTAATGCCCATCAAAAGACTTCACCAAAAGAGTAAAAAGAGAACCTACAGACTGGGAAAAAAATTTTGGTTATTACAAATCCAATAAAAGTCTAACCTGTAAAATCTACTGGAAAATCCAACACCTCTACAACAAAAAGACAAATAATCCAATTAAAAAATGAGCGAAGAAAATGAACAGACATTTCACCAAAGACGACATTCAAGCAGCTAACAAACACATGAGGAAATGTTCACAATCACCAGCCATTGGCGAAATGCAAATCCACAATGAGATACCATCTTACTCCAGTATTACTGGCACGAATCAAAAAAACAGAAAATAACAAACGTGGGAGAGGCTGCAGGACACTGGAACTCTGATGCACTGCTAGTGGGAATGCAAAATGGTATAATCATTTTGGAAAACAATATGGCACTTCCCTAGAAAGCTAGAAATAGAAATACCATATGATCCAGCAATTCCATTCCTAAGAATAGATCCTAGATAAATAAGAGCCATCACACGAATAGACATATGCACACTTATGTTCACTACAGCATTGCTCACAATAGCAAAAAGATGGAAACAACCTAGATGCCCATCAAACAAACTAAGGTACATACACACAATGGAGTACTATACAACGATAAAGAACAATGATGAGTCTGCGAAGCATCTCACAACATGGATGAATCTGGAGGGCATTATGCTGAGTGAAATAAGTCAATCACAAAAGGACAAATACTGTATGAGATCACTACTATAAAAACTCATGAAAAGGCTTACACGCAAAAAGAAACAATCTTTGATGGTTATGAGGGAGGGGAGGGGTGGGGATGGAGAAACACTAAATAGACAATGGCTAAGTAGTAACTTTGGTGAAGGGTAAGACAGTACACAGTGCTTGGGAAGCCAGCACAGCTTGTACAAGGCAGGGTTATGTAAGCTCCACAGACACATCCAGGCTCCCGAAGGGACCAAATTGCTGGGCTGTGGGCTGTGGGGACCATGGTCTCAGGAACATCTAGCTCAACTGGCATAACATAGTTCATAAAGAAAATGTTCTACATTCTACTTTGGGGAGCAGCATCTGGGGTCTTAAAAGCTTGTAAGCCACCATCTAAAACACTTCACTGGTTTCAGACCATCAGGAGCAAGGGAAAATGAAGAAAACTAAAGACAAACAAGGGAAAGATTAGTCCAAAGGACTAATGGACCACAACTACCACAGCCTCCACCAGACTGACTCCAGTACAACTAGATGGTGCCCAGCTACCACCACTGACTGCTCCGACAGGGATCACAATAGAAGTTCCTGGACAGAGCTGGAGAAAAACGTAGAACAAAATTCTAGCTCACAAAAAAAGACCAGACTTACTGGCCTGACAAGAGACTGGAGAAATCCCAATAGTGTGGCCCCCGGACATCCTTTTAGCTCAGTAATGGAGTCACTCCTGAGGTTCACCCTTCAGCCAAAGATTAGACCAGCCCATAAAATAAAACGAGACTAAAGGGGCACACCAGCCCAGGGGCAAGGCCGAAGGCAGGAGGGGCAGGAAAGCTGGTAATAGGGAACTCACGGTTGAGAAGAGAAACTGTTGACACGTGGTGGGGTTGGTAATCAACGTCACAAAACAATATGTGTACTGTTTAATGAGAAGCTAATTTGTTCTGTAAACCTTTATCTAAAGTACAATAAAATTTTTTTTAATTGCATATGATATTGTTCAATAGTTTCTGCATTCCATTGGATCTCCTTTCTTTAGAATGGGCACTACATAGTTCTCTTCCAGTCGGTTGGCCAGGTAGCTCTCTTTCAAATTTCTTGGCATAGATGAGTGAGCGCTCCCAGCATTGCATCCGTTTGTTGATACTTTTCAATTGGTATTCTGTCAATACCTGGAGCCTTGTTTTTTTGCCAATGCCTTCAGTGCAGCTTGGACTTCTTCCTTCTCTATCAGTTCTTGATCCTATGTTAGCTCCTGAAATGGCTGAACATTAACCAGTTCTTTTTGGTAAAGTGACTCTGTGTATTCCTTTTTTTTTTTTTTTGGTGTAGTGTTTTAGCAAAAATTTATTGTTTTTTTAATAAAAATATTCCTGTAGTTAGTTACAAAAACCAAATTCTTCCTAAGTCCAGCTGACATGTGTCAATATACCTACAAGGCTAATATTCTATGCTAATTTTTTAAAATTTTATTTTGTTGTTGATAATATACACAGCAAAACATACACCAATCTAACACTTTCTACCTGTATAATTTAGTGGCACTGATTACATTCTTTGAGTTAGGGAACATTCTCACCCTCCTTTTCTGAGTTGTTCCTTATTAACATAAACTCACTGCCCCCAAAGGTTCGTAACTACTTCCATTTTCTTTTGATGCTTCCTGGGTCATTCAATATTTTGCTCCTAGAATCCTTCAATATTGCAACTTGAGGCTTCAATTTTTCTTTAGTTCTTTCAGCTTGAGAAATGCCGAGTGTGTATTTCCCTGGTTTTCAAACTCGAGGTTTTGCACATTTCATTAATACTTTAGTTCTTCTGTTCTCATTGGGTAGGAAGCTGTATTTTCCTACAACTTCGGTTATTTTACTGACAGTAAGAATGTCAATGAGAAAACAATTATCAAAGCACAATATTCACTAAGATATTCTTTTGGACTGTTTGTAAACACCATGGAGGCTGCCTTTTAATCTTTCATCCTTTAAATCATTATTATCCATTTTAGCCTCTTCTGAATAGACATAAGAGATTCTGTAACCATGACTTTTAAAACAAAAGATGGGGAATATGAAGCCACTTGACCAATTCATTCTATCCAAAACAAACTTTATCATGTGGCAAGCACAGTGCTTGGGTTGGGGTTTTAGTAAAGAATGCCACACAACCCTTTACCAACTCGGGTCTCCTTCTATTAGGGCTGCAAGATTATCTTCAAAGATGGGTTGGACTTGGAGCAAGCCAGGACACTCAGACACACTAGAAGGGGTTCTCTAGCTGTCCCCTGTGACTTCTAAGAACCCAAAGGGCCTGGATGATCTTATTTAATGTGTGTTTGTGTGTGTGTGGAAGTGGCAACAATTTTTTTTAAAAAAGCTCAGCCTATACTGTTGCCTTAGTGGCTTTTCCCCTAATGTCTTTAATTTGCAAAACTTAAAAGGCTCTTTCAAAAATTGGCCTTGGCAAGGTCATGGAAGCTCTATAGGCACATCCAAACTCCCTGAGGGACCGAACTGCTGGGTTGAGGACTGTGGGGACCATGGTCTCGGGAACATCTAGCTCAACGGACATAACATAGTTTACACAGAAAATGTTCTACATTCTACTTTGGTGAGTAGTGTCTGGGGTCTTAAAAGCCTGTGAGCAGCCATCTGAGATATTCCACTAGTCTCACCCCTTCAAGAGCAAGGCAGAATGAAGAAAACTAAAGATACAAGGGAAAGATTTGTCCACGGGACTAATGGACCACAACTACCACCAGTGGACCAGTGGCTACCACCACTGATGGCTCTGACAGGGATCACAATAGAGGGTCCTGGACAGAGCTGGAGAAAAATGTAGAACAAAATTCTAACTCGCAAAAAGAGACCAGAGTTACTGGCCTGACAGACTGGAGAAACACCAGAGTATGGCCCCCGGGCATCCTTTTAGCTCAGTAATGAAGTCACTCCTGAGGTTCACCTCTCATCCGAAGATTAGACAGGCCCATAAAACAAAACAAGACTAAAGGGGCACACTTGCCCAGGGGCAAGGACTAGAAGGCAGGAGAGGACAGGAAAGCTGGGAAGGGAGCATTTTGACATGTCATGGGTTGTTAACCAATGTCATAAAACAGTATGTGTACTGTTTAATGAGAAGCTAGTTTGTTCTGTAAACCTTCATCTAAAGTACAATTAAAAAAATTAAAAAATTGGCCTTGGACCTTTCCCAAGGCTAAACTTCACCCCCTTTTAATAGAGCTCCTCACTTCTCTAAACAAAACCGTGAAATGTTAAGTGCCTCTTTTTATTACTCTCATGGTTCCCTTTTCAAGTTTTTCTCTCTTCCTTGGCAACTGCCTTTACCCCCATGCATAGTGCCCTTTTATTCATTACTCTTCTGCCTGGCCAAATCAGAAAAGTATCTTACAATAGTTATTTGCCTCTGTCTTTTACACGCAGGAGTCCCTTTTCTGTTAGCCAGCAGCCTAGCCTCTACTCTGCAATTATCCATCAAAAAAGGAATCATTTACCCATTCATTGTTGATTCTATTATCAACCACATTTGAATTGTAATGGATTTCTATCAATGGTAATGTGTATCAAATGTGTATCAGTATTTGCATCTTATAATAATGAGCCATGATGGACAGTATAATATAGATGGGGGGCAGACTCTGGAGCCTGACAGGTCTGCATTCAAATTCTGACTCTTCCACTTACTACCTGTATTACTTCAGGCTATTTATTCAACCTCTTATCTTTAAAATGAGGATAAAAACATTAGTTGCCTCATAGGGTTCCTCTGAGGAGTAACTGGCTTAAAATACATAAAGCACAACAGATTCTGGGCACAGAGGTCAGTAAATGCTAGCTATTTTATTACGCCTTTTACCCATTACTGTGGAAGGAAACTTTACTCTTCTATTAAAGCAGGCGGCCCATGAAACTATACTATTGGGGTAAGATGGGAAGGCAAATTTCCTGTAGTCTATTATGGTCGACAGGGAGACAGACAAGATGCTGAAAGGTGCCAACTCTCAGGAAGGTGCAGAATCTTCCATAGGAATGCTAGTTGCTAGGTGAATATGCTGAAGACTTATTCCTAGTAACTCCTATTGTACGATCATGTGTGCAGGGTTACATCACAGATCTTTTTTATGAAGCTGCACAGGAGAGAGTTCTAAATGTGTCAGGGTCAGGAAATGTGCACTAAAATACGCACCTATGACCAATCCTGCTTTTTTGCTTTGTCTATTCATTACACTACACCTAAATATGCACCCCTATGCATCAAATTTACCTCTTACTATGGTGTCTTTATTTTCTCACTGATTTCTTTAACCATGGTCTTTCATCTATGTGCTGTTATTTTATTCAAAGTTATCTCAAATAGTAACTTTTTTCTTTTGAACAGTCAACATGAATAAATGCATATACGTCCAAGGGGCACTCTCCTTTAACTCAGACTTCTCTTTCGTCTCTTACCCAGACTGCTAAATACTTATTTTGCTTTTCCCCCAAAACACCTGGCATTACTTTAATTAATCTTCTGGACTTTGGGCCTCTTTTTCCTGATTAGTAGCCACCCATACTGCTCTCCCACTCCAGCCCCAGAATGACAGCTTTAACCAAGGATAGAGGCAGTTAGACCAGCACAATCTTGAGAGGCAGGACTCTTAAAGCCAGCTGACTTGAATATGATTAGCCCTCAGGATCTGGCCTTGCTCACTGGATCCTAACCTGAGATCCAACTTCACCTGGAATGTTTTCTATACAAATATGATACAATCTCTTTCTATAAAGAATCCCTCAAAAGTGCTCATCCAGTTGTGGCACTGTTTTTCCAGTGTTTAAGTTATTTATTTAAATTGGTGATGTCATTTCATGGGATGTGAGCTCAGTATGTCTTCTTAATACACATCCATGGAAATTTTCATAAAATGATGGTTCTGAAATGCATTCATTAAGAAAAGGTTTACTATATAAACAGAACAATGCCCTTTATTTGGGATCCTTTCCAACTCTTTCTAATCAAAACATATTTGCCCTTACCAGAGAAAAGGGTTAGTTATCAACATTTGTTTGTTTAACGGGAAGAATATCAAATATTAACGACATTCCAAGGACAATGAGACCGGAGTGGATGTTACGCCAGCATCTGTCTCACTCTCGCTGAAAACTTAAGAGGAATACACGGGTCCACTTTATGTAGAATAAGTATAATTTTTCCTGTTTCCAGTGTAGACTTGACAACAGTCAGCTTTACTGGACTGAGAAGGAGCCAGCTTAAAGTGTACTAAGGTGTACAGCAGTGTAACACACAGACAGGAACTTTTCCAGTGCTTAAGATCTTGGCAGAAGACACAAATAGCAGAATTTCCTTTGATTGAGTTCCTCTCCCTGCTTGACAGACAATAAGAAGGAACTACCATGCCGTGCTTAAGCCTCGGCTGCTAACCAAAAGGTTGGCACTTCAAACTCACCAGTTGTTTCACAGAAGAAAGATGTTGCTGTCGGCTTCAGTAAAGATTTACAGCCTTGGAAACCCTAAGGAGAAATTCTACTCGGTCCTATAGAGTCACTATGAGTCAGAACTGACTCATTGGCAATGGGTGTTTTTTTTTTTTTTTAAGCATACCTACAGGAGGCCTGGTTAAGCGCTTGGCTGCTAACCGAAAGGTCGGCAGTTCGAAACCACCAGCTGCTGCTCCCGGAAGAAAGACGTGGCAGTCCGCTCCTATAATGATTATAGCCTCGGAAGTGCTATTGGGGGGCGGGGAGGTCAGTTCTACTCTGTCCTATAGGGTCACTATGAGTTGAAATCAGCTCAAAAGCAACCGGTTTTTACCATACCTATCCCCCATCTCCTTAATGCTCCTTTCTTTCAGCCAAGAAGCAGGTGAGATGATCTGTTTGTAGGTGTAATGCATTAAGAAAAGGAGCCAAACTCATTTCAAAATAAGAAACAGAGTTCTGCTTCCAACAACCACTTCATTGAAAGTTTAAAAAATATTTAATTGAGTTCAAAACTGTATACAAACTAACTTCAGAATACTTACGAAACAATGGTATCTCAAAGTCCTTCATGTTCTAAAATTTTGAGACATTTAACGTCAACTATAAACTATCATATTAAATAAATGAGGTAACAGGACAACAAATAAAGAACTTACTGCAATATAAACAAAGTTATTTCCTGAAGGAAAAGCATTTAGGTCCTGAATTTAAAGAAGCTATTAAACTCTAAAAGGAATGATAACATCTGGGTTGAGGTACCCAAAGTAATTGTGTTGTAATAGTAAGGAAAATGGAAGTAGCACTTTCTGCATGTTACACAACTGACCAGCATATGGATTCAGCCTAAATGAGGAATAGTTTGAGTACCTTGGATCATCAAAGACTAAATGCCTTCAAGATATTTCCAACCTAGTAAGAATACTCCAATGTGTTGTGATTAAGTTCCCCAGAATACCAATATGGATGACTCGCACTGAAAGTGACAGGAAGAAACAAGGATGTTTATCTTACATCCATGCCAGTCTGCAGTTACTCCACTCCCAACTCCCTGTTGGCAGACACTCTTTGCCCAAACATTACTGCTGAATTAAAAGAGATCAACTTTTAATTTCAAACTGAGATGTCACATAGCTGATCTCTCGATTCTTCATTTCACTGTATGCACTAATAATTTGTCTTCTATTTGATTCTGTGTACAATTTTGAGTCCTATAAGATTGAGGTCTCAGAAATGCCAGTGATCAATGGTATATATGTTTTTATTTTCCATCATTCATTCATCCATTCATCTACTCATTCAGCAATTATTTAACTGCACATCTAACCATATAGTAGGTGCTGTACTAGGCAGTGAAGTTGAAAGAAAAAATGTTTCTGCTCTCAGCGAGTTTTATAGACTAGTAAAGCAACAGAAGGGAAGCAATCACAACTGAAGGTGGTCTACGCCACAATGAAGGCATGCACAGTAGGGCTTAAGGCAAACAGCACTAAGAACTCTGCTTACAGCCATCAGAAAAAGTCTCCTAAGGGTAATCCTGGAGGTGAGGCTTGGAGAACAAGTTGTATTTTGACAAGTAGAGAAGTAAAGGGTTGTATGAAGGTACAGAAGCATCGGAAAACAAGACATAAGTCAATGAGTTGCAAGAAGCTCATTATTATTATGGCTTAAAGTGTGAAGGGTTGCAGGAATTAGGGGGAAAAAGTTTACTGAGACTGTAGTCTGGGTATGTACTGAGTAATGAACACACAACAGTGAATGAGATAAAGTTCCTGCTCCTGAGGAGCTTACAGTCTAGAAGAGGAAAAAGACCCTTAAAAACAGTGAATTTTAATGAGTGTCATAGTAGAATGCTCAGGGAAACATGGCTGTATAGGCACAAAGGAAGGCCTTATATATCATACAAAGGTGTTAAAATTTTATCCTATAAGCAACAGAAAGTCTTTGAAAAATTCTGAAATGGGTAATAATCATAATAGTGGCAATGTGCATGGTAGACTGGAAGGCATTAACACTAGAGCAGAGAGACCAAAAAGGAGGCTCTGCCAAAGTCCAGGCAAGCAACGTTTAACAGGCCTGAATTAGGCTACTCTACTGTGAAGCCCCATGGCAATTTTACAGTCTTTTCCCTAGCCAGGTAAATGGAGATTCTTTCAAATCTATCATTAAAAAAAAAAAAAAAAGAAAAATCCAGAGTGGTATTTTTCTGAAATTCCTTATATTTAAGGAGTTGGCCATAAGTTATACATAAGTTTAAAAAGCGAAAGGAAAAAAAAAAAAGCTTCCTTGAAAAAAATCTCAATAATAACATAAGTGTAAAAATTTAGTACAGATAACCTAAAGTCCAATAACAGGCATATGGGTGTGCAAAACATGGAATTATCAATTTGATGAAAAATTACATAAACATTTAAAATGATAATTTGAGACCTGAGAAACTTAAAATGTTAAGCAGAAAAGACAGAATAAAAACCTGTTACATGTAGGATGATATTGTATAGTACAGTATGTAGAATATATGTGCTGACAGATAAAAGAAATGAAAATAGTTAAAATAACTTCCTATTACTTTTATTCCATTTTTCACAGTAACAGAATAAAGTGAAATGAAAAAGCCAACACAAGGTATTTATTGTATCCAGTGGGTCTGACCCCAAAACCCAATTTCTGGTTCTTGGTTTAGAAAGATTTTTATAAATAGTCCTGTTGTCCAGCTATACTGTTATTAAAATATAAAAATATGATAATTTGGCTTAAGAGGAATCCTTAAAATTCCTACCATGAACAACTGTCTCCTTCCTAACTGATACAAAAAGGTAAGGCAAATTCAATAAGCTAAAGGGACTCAAAGTCAGAGAACACAGAGAAAACAAATTACAAATAATTACGTGTGTTTTTCTTGAATTCTTCAGGGAAATGAATCTATGGGAAATGATTCTAACACCTAAGAGTTTTTAAAAAGGCCATTTAAAAACAATTCAGTCAGTCAACACACATGCATTTATTGAGTATCTATAGACCAAGCACTTTTCTCTGATACAAAAAAATAAAATACAGTTCCTGCCCTCAAGGAGCTCACAGTCTACAAGGAGAGAATGATTACAAATAATTGCAATAATGTATTGTGAGTCCTCTAATAAAGGTAAGCACAAGATACTATGATAAACAAAAAGAGAGATAGAAGGAGAAAAGTTAGAGCAGGCTTCATAAAGGAGTTAGGTCCTAAATGAGCTGTAGGAAGGGAAGAAAGACTGGAATAGCACATGCAATTAAGTGTGGAATGTGAAAAAACAAGGCAAATGTGCGTACTTTTAAGTAGTCTCTGTCACACAGAAAGTGAGGTAAGAGCAACAGGAAATGAGGTTAGAGGAGGAGATGGAACAAATCGAGAAAGGCTCTGTAATCATACTACAGTCATGCGTCACATAACGTCCATGATGCATTCTGTGAAATAGGACTTTATGTGATTTGGACGTTGTGTGAAACTATATTGTAGGTGAACTTCCTTTCAGGCATTCACTTCCAGAATAAGGAGGTTTCGTCCATATTCAAAATTCACTGGGGCAAATAACCTCCCTCTACAATTAGTTTATCTAAGGTTTCAACAAATTCTTCTGCTGCCTTCACATCAGCACTCACAGACTCACCACTCACTTTCACATTATGCAGTGAAAAACATTTGAAGTGCTTGAATCACCCAGATCTAGCACTAAACTCGATATCGAGTCCTGCTTTTCTTTAAGCATCTCGAATAAGCTTTGTGCCTTAGCAATGATCATTAACATGCTCAGAGGGATTCGCTTGTGTGTTTGGTCCTTCAATCCACATCATTAGCAATTTCTCCATATCTGATACTGGTCCCTCTCACATTTTCGTTAGCCTTGTAGTTTTCATTGGAGCCGATCTTTAACAGCTTGGAGAATTTTTTGTTTTTGAGGATCACTGCGATTGTCCAGTGCAACATGCCTAAATCCGCTACATCCTGTTCTCCATCGGAATTTCTGAACTCTATTATAACCTTATGGGACCACAGACGTGTATGTGGTGGGACACTGCCCAAACAAACGTTATGCAGCGTGTGACCGTATAGAATTTCGGTGTTACTGAATTCTATCAAATCTAAACTGTCATCAATTTTGTAATGGATGCACCATTATTTTATGTATATTAAGAAAAAAGCTTTATGCTGGGGCCCTCTGAAATAGAATACCCATGAAAGAGAAAGAAGAAATAAACCAGCCATGTAGAAAGGGACAGCAAGGGGGAAAAAAATCTCTCTGAGAACTGAACCACAAGCAGGTCTGCAACTTGAATTAGAACTACCAGTGTGGTCCGAAAACAAACAAAGTAAGTGATGACTTTAAAGTAGTCTCAGGTTGGTGGTGTCCTCAGATGATGCCTGACAGAAACAAATGTAAATTTTCTTTAGAAGAACTAGACTTCAATCCAGGACAATAGTAATTTAAGGCACAATCTCATTTCAAAGATGAAAAATGTGCATCTTAGAATCAATACAAAGAATAGATTTTACAGTCAGTCTCAAATCTGGTGGAAATTCAGAATGACTTGGAGAACTTTTAAAAAAATGCCAGGCTGCATACCTAGAGATTCTCAGATGGGTAGGCCTTTAGGGAAGCCCTGGTATCTCAACTTTTACAAGCTTCCCAAGGCTTTTTTATTTTTATGCAATCAGACAAGATACCAATATACTAGCGCCTGTCTGCAGAATCAGCTGAAAACTCCGAATGCAGACAATGAAGAACAACAGAAAAGATTTTAAGTAAGAGCACAATTTGATCAGAATGACACTTTAAGAAGAATTTTGTGAATTTTGTGAAGACGATAGATTAGAAGAGAGTAAGGACAGGAGGCAGGGGTGAGGGAGCAGTAAATGTAACAGGAAGTTACTGAAATAGTTAAGGTAAGAAATGATGACAATCTAAAATAGTAACAGTAGAATAAAGAAAACACAGTATTGATGCAGCAAAATTAGATTTTTATAAAAACTAGATGATGGCAGAGGTGTAGAATCTGATTCTGAAAAATTTCACAAAACTCCTGGGCATTACAACCACTGGACCTTTAAAAATAAATCCTCTTTGGGTATAGTAATACACAACCTTTTAGCTGTGTAATAAAGTGTAAGTGTTATAGAAAAATCCCATACTACATAAACATCAAATATTCCAAATGTTACTAACACTCAAAATAATCTCCAAGTTCAGACATAAGCACGAGGGATTTCATTCTTTAATGTCTTACATTTCTATTAATCAGTGTGTATGAATCGAAAAATTAAATCTCTTTGGGAAAGAAAATGATTTTTACTGGTTGATAAATTTAAATTACAAACAGAAAACAATAAATTAACAAACTTACGCTGAATATGAATGAACTGTTTTGGCTGTTTAAACTCTCCTTTGTACAAGCGATTGTAATAGTTGACGTTGCTCTCTGCCTCAGGAACTGGAATGACCATGCTCTCTTTTTTTTCTCTAAACACTTGCTGTGCTGAAATAGCTCGCTGTAAATGATGTTCCTGGAAAATATAAAGCAGGCAACATAAGTTGTTGTAACAATATTAATTCAATGCAAAATTCTATTTAGAAGTTACTAAGTTAAATGGCTGCAAGAAAACATTGCCATTGCTCTCCCTTGACACTTGCGCTTTTATTGATATCCCCCTAGATGATTACATTTCTAATACGTAGAATTTTTTAAAAAGATTAATATAGTCATAAATTAGAATTTTAAATTTCGATTAAAAAAAATCAGTCTCATTTTCGAAATTAACTGAGGTGTCTGTCACCACTTTCAGATTAAGTGTAAATATGCAAACCACAGGAAAAGAATTTTAAGTTCTTCTACGTTTATATACTTGAAACTTCAGCCTTATAAAATTCTGAATCATTTAAAGAAAGATAAAATTATGTTCAACAGACTATATTATCAGGGCAGGATATATATATATATATATATATATATATATTTTTTTTTTTTTTTTTTTTTACAAAGGTTAAACAAAAAAATCCCTATAAAATATATTGAGGTTCTAATCACTTTTCACTACCGCCATCATTTACTGCAATAATCTCTAAATGTTTTCTCTACTTCTCCCTTGCCCCACTTTGGGCCTTTCCCAACAAAGCAGCTTTACCTTTTAGAAGGTAAATTAGGTCAGGTCACTTCCTTAGTGGATCCGGTATTCAGAGTAATAATTAAAATCATTACACAACTTATAAGGCCCTATGCTTCTGTGACCTCATCTACCTTTCTCCTCTCCCATCCTTCACTCTACCCATACTGTCTCTCCTTGCTGTTTATAAATATTCAAATGACTTGCTTCCAAACTATCTTCAAGTTTCATCTCACCAGAGAGGCCTTCTGTGACTTCCTTATCTAAAAGAGCACCCCCACTCCAGCACTCTCTATACTCCTTCCCAGCTTGATTTTTCTTCATACTACTTAGCACCATACACTATAGATCTTTTATTTGTTTACTGTCCATCTCCCCCTAACATAATTTACATTCCAAGAGGGCAAGGATTTTTGTTGGTTTTGTTTGCTTCTATATCCCTAGTGTAGGAACTACATTACCTAGTGATCGATGCACAGAAGCCAATTAATGAATAAATGAAATCTTTTTTTATTGAATTCTTACTATATGCCAGGCTACAGAAAACAGTTTACACATACAGAAACTGAGGCATAAAGATATTTAGTAACTTGTTCAAAGTCACATAGCTGTAAGTGACAAAACAGATATGAACCCCAGCTATATGTGTACAAAGCCAAAATTCTTAATTCTATCATATTATACCAATATATTTTTTTGAAGCTCTACAGAGTCTTAAGAAATCAGATCTTTAATTTCATTTAAGCTTTTAGGATATGTGAAAAGCTACTGTTCAAAAAGAATTAGTACAGTGATCTAAGAAGAAAAGTTTTGATACAGTAAAAAATAAATAAAACTGGAGTTTCATTATATGCAAAACACACAGTAGGTTAGTATGATTAAAGTATGCTCTAAACGGAAGGTAGGACAGATATCAAATAATGACGACAAAAGAAAGACATTAATTTCACTATCTCCTGACATTCATTATTAATAAAGCAAGCAAAGAGGTAGAGGATATAAAAACAAAGAAAAATAAGTAAATAAATAAATATAAGACTAAGTGAAGAAACAAGTTTCTTACGATCCAGGCAAGATAACAATAAGCCAGGACAGCTACAGAGATTCTCACAAATAGCATCAAGTTTCATCATATTCTATTAAGTTATACCTGCTTCCCCCAAATGTCACAAAAATAATCACCTATACTACATCATAGTCACCAACTATGGTATTTTGCCACACTAATTTAAATCAAAAAAGCACAAGAATATTAAAAAAAAAAAAATACTCTAAATTTTAAATGAATAAACAAAAGTCCAGGTATAGCTAAATGAATCTTTAAAAAAAGTAAAATGTGGCATGGGAAAAAGGACTTCCCTACTAGAAATTACAAAATATTTATAAAGCCACAGTAATTTTTTTAAAAAGTGCCAAAAGAACAAATAGTTTCCATTTATGTATGTATGTAGTTAACAAACACTATACAGCAATCACTACTGTATACTAGGTACTTTAAAAAACAAACACTATACAGCAATCAACATTGTGTACTAGGTACTTTAAAACCTTAACTCATTTAATGCTCCTATGAGATAGGTAACATTATTACCATTTTTTAGAGGAGGAAACTAAGATACAGAGAGGTTAAGTGATTTGCCCAAGATCACTTGGCCAATAAGCAGCAGAGCTACTTAAATCAATGTAACAGTAAACCTTTAAGACAGATCCATGTATAAATAGGAACTTAACATAAAATAAAGACAGAACCACATAATTAATGGGCAAACGCCAAACTACTCAAGATACAAAGAAAAACAATTACTAAATGCCCACCTTATGCCCACATACAAAAGTAGGTAAAAGATGTATTATATATCTGAACATGTAAGGAAACGCCATAAAGTTAACAGAAGAAAACAAAGGAAAGTATCTTCGTGCTGTAGGAGTAGAGAATGACTTCTTAAAAACTTTCATAAGTACAAACTATAAGGCAAAAAAAATTGATAAAATTTATTATCAAAATTAAAGATCTCTGTTCAATGAAGGACAGCATGGACATAGTTATTAATAAATTTATGACACTGGTTGAGGCTATTTTCAATGTCTGAAACCTGTTAGTGATTAATACCTAGAGTACACAAGAAACTGGTGCAGTCAACAAGACAGTAACCCGAATAGAAAAATGGATAAAGGACATAAACAGGCAATTTACAAAAAAGGAAACCCAATAAGCAATAAGCATGCGAAGAGATGCTCAAATTCATTAGTAATCAGATACATGCACATTAAAAGAAGATAATTTATATCAGACTGGCAAAAATTAGAAATGAGGATTAATGCCAAGTGTTGGCAAAGATGTGAGGACATAGATTCCCGCATGCATGACTATGGAAGTGCAGACTGTTGCTACTATCATAAACAGCAACCTGATATTAGTCAAATTAAACATGCATACTCTATGACCTGGCAATTCCTATCTGGGATATGTAACTCCAAAAAAATTTCACACAGATTGGTAAGTGGATATATTCAGAGAAATGGCGTTTGTTGTGGAGCAAAGGTAGAAGCAGTGTGGGCATCTGTCACTGGGAGAGTAAAGAAGTAAAATACGGTAAGATGCACAACACGAATACTATGCAGCAGTTAGTATCAACAGTCCCAATGTTGATACTGCACCATAATGGATCTTAAAAGTAGTGCTGAGTGAAGAAAAGTTGTAAAAAACAGAATATAACATGTTTATATAAATTAAAAATACATGTACATAAAACAGTATACATTTTGCCAGAAGAGATTCATCAAACATATCAGAGTGGCTGCTTAAGGAGGCAGGGAAGGGAATGGGAAGAGGGAACAGGGATAAAACAGAATAAATAAATTAGAGAGGCCTTAGAATTCGCTTTAAAATCCTGGCTTGGTAGAGTTGTGGTATCAGAGATAAGACTGGTCACGTTATTAACTGCAGAAGATGAGTGCATGGGGATTAATTATACTATTTTCTCTACTTTTGTGTATGTCTGATAATTTCCATAATAAAAATTAAAATATATAGAGAGGGAAACAGGTTGACAAGGGGAGGAGAGAGAGAAAGAAGGCCCTTGCAAGAACCAGAACAATGTACCATTAACTGACACATACGAATAACTCAACC
The DNA here is from genome assembly GCF_000243295.1 of Trichechus manatus latirostris. NCBI lineage: Eukaryota > Metazoa > Chordata > Mammalia > Sirenia > Trichechidae > Trichechus > Trichechus manatus. The sequence goes on along the minus strand of NW_004443972.1, from coordinate 3,519,158 downwards.
CTTTGCAACTAGGTTTCCCCTCAAATAAACTAATAAACAAATAAATGGATGAAATACACCTTTATATGATGACTCTCTGTATTATGGTTGTTGTTAGTAGCCGTCGAGTTGATTCCAACCATGGCAGCCCCATGTGTGCGGAGTATAACTGCTCCATAGGGTTTTCAAGGCTGTGTGACCTTTTGGAAGCAGGTCACCAGGCCTTTCTTCCAAGGCACCTTTGGGTAAGTTTGAACTGCCAACCTTTTGGCTAGTAGTAGAGTGCTTAACTGTTTGCGCCACTCAGGGATTCCAACTATGTATTATAGAGGTTTGTAAAACATATTTAGTTTTAAGGCTGAACAAAGATTAGTTTGCTCGTGCACTCCATGCATTCTAATGACCACAGATCAAAAATAACCCATTGCGATCAAGTCAATTCCAACCCATAGCGTCCCTGTTTATGGATGGCAGAGTGGAAGTGCCCCATAGGGTTTCCTAGGCTGTAATATTTACGGAAGCAGACTGCTACATCTTTCTCCGCAGAGCGGCTGGTGGGTTTGAACTGCCGACCTTACAGTTAGCAGCCAAGCGCTTAACCACTGTGTTACCAGGGTTCCTAGATCAAAAATATACCTCATTAATAAACAGTGAAGATAAAGAACTCGGCTGCTAACCAAAAGGTCAGCAGTTCAAATTCACTAGCTCCTCCTTAGAAACCCTACAGGGCAGTTCTACTCTGTCCTACAGGGTCACCATGAATTAGAATTGACTCAATAGCAACGGGGGTGTGTGTGTGGGTGTGGGTGTGGGTGTGGGTGTGGGTGTGGGTGTGTGTGTGTGTATTCTATAAGTAAAATCAAAGGGTCAACAGCTATTTTAATGCACAGATGAGAAGGCTGGGGTGGGGAGAGGGCAGGGAGATTAAGTAAACATAAGTAAATGGAAGTGAAACAATTAGAACAGAAATAACAAATATTGACACAATGTAAGCAATGCCACTTATCGTTATGTCTAGAAACTGGAATGGGTTTTCCTGTATATATTTTAACCAAAAATAAAGTTAAATAAACGATTAAATCAGCAAAGAATAATAACAAAAAAACCTAACTTACAACAAACGAATATGGGCATGCATCGCTTAACATACAGTCTGTAAAATAGGACATTACGCAATTTGGACGCTGTGCGAACACCATTATTATATACTTAGCAGAGCTATACAGGATACCTTTTGTTTCACTTTCAAATCACTATTTCTCCTTTGCCTCTTGCTGCTGCTATCACTAGCACTGGTTTTGCTGCGTTTGGGAGCCATGATGCACTTCACAGTAATATTTTCAAAAGAAAATTAAACAGAGGTAATGCTACAACACTCAAGAGACGTGCAATACAAGAAATTGGATACTGCTGCCTACGAGTCGAAGCATACACTGTTATACAGTAAACTTTTTATTTGTAAGTAGGAAAATTTCACATTAAAAGAACAAGACAAAATACAGTACAATACATACAGAAGCCAGTAACAGGTGTTTATTCTGACTGTCGAAACATACGTGTTATAGGTTATATGGAGCCCTGGTGGTGCAGTGGTTAAGAGCTCAGCTGCTAACCAAAAGGTCAGCAGTTCGAATCCGCCAGCCACTCCTTGGAAACCCTATGAGGCAATTCTAGTCTGTCTCACAGGGTCGCTATGAGCCAGAATCAACTCGATGACAACTTTTTTTTTTTTTTGGTTTATGGGTTGTATATATATTGTACCATTATATGCCTGGCAGTACAATTGCTCTGTATACAAAAGACATAAGATACATACGTTGCATGCGGGAAGGTGTTGCCTTCAGAATGTTATTACATCCACTACATTCCGTAACATCCACTACCCTCCTGTTCTCCGACAGGGATTTCTGAACTCTATTATAACCTTATGGGACCATAGACTTATATGTGATCAGATGTTGAACAAATGAACATTATGCATGCAGCGCATGACTGTATTCACATAACCACACTGAAAGAAGCAGGGAAGAAAAGAATTTAAGTTCTTTTGTAAAACAGTAACATATACTTCATGGAGTTGTAATGACTAAGTTAATAAAGTGCTGAGAAAGGCCCATGGCACATAAGAAGGGATGTTTATTATTATTTTTATTAAAATATATTATAAAGCTACAATAATCAAAATAGTGAAAATTTAAAATCAAAAGAAAAAATCAAAATTCTGACAATTAACACACCTTCTCTCAACATCCATTCGTAATAAAAACTCCCCAAAAGCAAGGAATAGAAAGAAACTCCATCAACCTGACAAAAGCAGGCGCCTACAGAAAACCTACAGCTAACATCATACTTAATGGCCCAAGACTGAGTGCGTTCCCCCTAACATCAAGAATAAGATTATGAGGTTGGAGCTCACTACTTCTAGCCAACATTTTACTGGAGATCCTAGCCCGTGCAGTAAGGGCAGAGAAAGAAACAAAAGCACGCATACTGGAAAAGTAAAGTAAAACTGTCATTACTTGCAGACGACATAATCATGTAGGGAGAAAACTGTTGGGCCATTTCTTATGAAATAAATATACACTTATCACACGACCCAACAATTCTACTGTTAGGTATTTACTCAAGAGAAGTGAAATGCGTGTCCACAAACCACTTGTACATAAATGCTGACTGCCATTTTATCCATAATAGCCAAACATCAGAAACAATACACGTGTCCATCAACAGGTGAGCAGATAAAAAAATTGTCATACTCATTCAAAGGAAAACTAATCAGCAAAAACAACGAGAGGGGGACAAACTACTGATATACACAACACAGATGAATCTCAAAAGTATGCTGAGCAACAGTCAGATACAAGTAACTACATATGGTATGGTTCCCTTTCTATAAGGTTCTAGAAGAGATAAAACTAATCTATAGTGATAGAAATTAGATCAGTGGTTGCCCAAGATGAGGGTGCAGCAACTGACCGCAAAGGGGTAAACTTTTGGGGGAAATGAAAATGTTTTATTCCTTGATAGGGGTGGTGGTTACGTAGTTGTATTTGTTTACTGAAACACATAGCACTATATATAAAATAAATGCATTGCATTGTATCTAAATTGTATTTAAATTAAGTCAGTTTTTAAAATCTAGAAAAAACTTGATATAAACAAAAATTTAACTTAAAACATGTTGGTAAGGTAGTATTTACAATACTGGTGAGAGGGTGATGAGTAAGTAAGGCACGTTCACAAATTAGTGCTACATAGAAGTGTAAATTGGTACGTCTGGAGAACAGTTTGGCAATATGTTTCTAAGCCTTGAACAAAAAACATTCCAACAGTTAACTCATTACTTACATAGTAATTAAAATAGGAAAAACCAGAAACAACCTAATTGTCCCAAAATACTGGAGTAATTATATCTCACTATAGCCATATGATGGAGCCCTGGTGGCACCAGTAGGTCAGCAATTTGAATCCACCAGACACTCCTCAGACACTCCATGGGGCAGAGTTCTACTCGGTCCTACAGGAGCACTATGAGTTGAGTTTGACTCGACGGCAACGCGTTTGGTTTTTGTTTTTTTTATATCCACATGACAGACTTTTATTAATGCCTTTTAAAACTTCATGAAAAATAGTTTAATGATATTTCAAAATGCTTAAATATTAAGTAGAAATAGCAGGAAACAAAAATCACATAGCAATGATAATCTCAAGTATAATGATACTTTATCATATGCATAGATGCAGAATTTTTAAAAACTTCTAAGTTGGAAGAAATGTACCAAAATATTAGATAGTGAAATTACAGATTGTTTCTATGTTCTTCTCTACACCATTCTACATTTTCTACAATTTACTCAAAGGGAATGTATTACAAAAATCAACCAATGCCAACCTTCAAAACTATTTAAATTGACCTGGTGTCCCTTTCAGAATCAATGAAAGGAAGAGGTAGAGAAAGATAGGGGGAGAAAAAAGGTCTCTGAGGTCTCTATCCTATTCTAATAAACCTGCATTTCTTCTAATACTAACTTTCTAAATTTGACTCTCAGTTCTGGCAGCATATTAAAATCACCTGGGGAGGTTAAATATGGACTGTATGGGAAACAAAAGTGGTCACAGAAACCAGTTAAAAGACTTCAGTTGCTGACTTTCACTACAACAAAGATGAAGTACATTCAGTGGAATATCATTCAGTCATAAAAAGGAATGAAGTACTGTGCATGTTACAACACACGAGCCTTGAAAACATTATGCTAAGCAGGGGCAGACTGTTCTACGGGCAAGGTAAGCACTGTGCCTACCTTGATTACTAGACCATCTGCAGTGAACAATTTCATGCTTTTTCACCACATCAAGGACTTTGCTTCTGGGTATGGCTGGTATCTCTCTCTCTCAAACCTATAGAACCTTCCTATAGAATCAAAGCCTCTTTTCAAATTTACAATCCCTGACATGGGCGGCTGACCCAGTAAGCAAGGTAACCACAGGCTTCCTTGTGCTTACTTACTAATCTGTAGTGAACAATTTCACATGAGTTTCACCACATCAAACGTGGTGACATCCATGTAAAACTGTTCACTACACATGATCTGGTAAGCAAGGTAAGCACCGTGCTTATCTTGTCTATTAGATAATCTGCCCCAATGCTAAGTAAAAGAAGCCTGACATAAAAGGCCACATACATGAAATGTCCAGAATAGGCAAATCCATAGAGACCTAAAGCACACTAGCGGTTGCCAGGGGCTGGAGGAAAAGGGGATGCCAAGTGACTGCTAATATGTATAGAGTTTGTTTTTGGGTGATAGAAATGTTTTAGAACTAGACAGGGGCAATAGCTGCACAACACTGTGAATATACTAAAAACGACTGACTTGCACACTTTAAAATGATGACTTTTACGTTACAAGTATTTTATCTCAATTTTTAAAAATTACTTTGAACAAAAAAAGGAGGCGGGGCCAAGGCAGAGTAGTTGGACAATTTCCGTGGTCACTCTTACAACAAAGACCTGAAAAAATGAGTGAACTGATTATATATGACAATCTAGGAGCCCTAAACATCGAAGGCAAAGTTGAGGAATCGGACTGAGTGGCTGGGGGAGGGAGAGACAGTTCAGAAGCAGCGAGAAGTTTCCAGTCCTGACCCGGCAGGAACCGGCACTGGCACCTTGCAGGCCGGATCAGCTGGTATATGCAGTGAGTCAAGCAGTGGCACTCAGGATGCGTTTTCCACACTGAGAGAGACCAGGTGGCAGAGAGTACACTCAAGCCTCCAGAACCAGTGAAAAGCACTGGTCCATCAGCAAAAGATAATTACATGCGTCTAACTCACCGCGTGGATCAAAAAACACCCCGTTTCAGAAGAACCTCTCTCCCATTTATGGGCCTGTTCCCTGTTCTGTACCAAACCCTGGGCCAGCTTCAGCAAATGCTGTGTCCCCTGGGCCAGAAGTAGGACCTGTCACTCATCCTAAGTAATTCTCCCAGCCTTAAGAGAGGGAATAAATTAACAAACAGGGAAAAAATAATCTGTCAGCTCCCCTAAGCCAGGAGCTCAGGGCAGGCATAGCTCCTTCACCTAGGCACAGGCATAAGGGGTCCACAGACGCTGAATGCCTTTCACCCATGCATAGACCTGTATGGGCCCATTTCAACAGCACAGGCCCTCATTAGCACAATACAGTAGGGTATATGCCTGAAGCCTAACTTCAACTGTAACAGCTATATGGTGGAGTGGCAGGTTCATGACATTTGACACCACTCTGCCCATTAAGCAGGGTTCTCACCTACCCACATCAGGGGCCTGAGGACTGGCGGCTCCACCCATGCCACCTAGCCACCCGCGACAGGAGTCCAAGAATAAGTGGTGCCTCCCAGTCCTTACAGCCAACAGCACTGGGTGCCCATAGTCCAGCTGTGAAAACCACCCACCTACGCACTCTAGGGAACAGGGACACACTTTCCTCCCAGACACTCAGCAGCAGCCATTAGCCCCCTGCCTTGCTCAGCGTGGCCCCTTACCACAGCCAGATACCTGCGCCTACTCCAATCACCCCTGCCCATCTAGGACTGTAGGTGAGAGCTTCCATCAGAAACTTGGTAACTGACTACCTGGATACCTGAGCTGAATCTATACAACAAAAGTAAATGGACTCCTGCGCTCACATACCTAGTAACATATCTAACTACCTGGTGACAGGACATCAGAGCTTCAAAGGAACCAATACTCAAACTAACTCACATGACCAGCCTATTTCGGTATATCAAAACAAAACAAGAAGCTAGAACACAGTAGGCAAACGTAAAATAAATATAATAACTTATTGATGGTACGGAGACAGCAATCGGTATCAAATCACATAAAGAGGCAGATCACGATGGCTTCAGCAAACTTCCAAAATAAAGAATCAAGAGATTTTCCGGCAGAAGAGAACTTCACGGAATTACCAGAGGTAGAATACAAAACATTAATATACAGAATTCTTCAAGAGAGCGGGAAGGAGATCAAGCAAAACGCAGAACAAGCCAAGGAACACACAGACAAAGCAATAGAAGAACTTAAGATTAGAGAAGAAAATAATGACAAATTTAACAGGCTGCAACAGTCCATAGACAGCAAACAAAAATCCAGATGATTAATTATAAAATTTCAGAACAACTTAATAGAAACTCATATGAGCAGAACTGAGGCAATAGAAACCAGAATTACTGAGACTGAAGATAAAGCACTTCACATCAACTTATTTGAGGAAAAATCAGATAAAATAATTTAAAAAAAAAAATGAAAAAATCTAAGAATTATGTAGGACTCTATCAAGAGGAATAACCTACAAGTGATTGGAGTACCCAAGCAGGGGAGGGTAAACAGAAAATACTGAGACAATTGTTGAAGATTTGTTGGCAGAAAACTTCCCTGATATCGTGAAAGATGAGAAGAAATCTATCCAAGATCCTCATCAAACCCCACACAAGACAGATCCCAAAAGAAAGTCATCAAGACATATTACATTCAAACTTGCCAAAATCAAAGATTAAGAGAGAATTTTAAGAGCTACTAGAGATACACAAAAAGTCATCTACAAAGGAAAGTCAATTTAAACTCGCACTACTCAGCAGAAACTAGGCAGGCAAGAAGGCAATGGGATGACCTATAAAAAGCCTTGAAGGGAAAAATTGCTAGCCAAAATAAATTAAAAAAAAAAATTGCCAGTCAAGAATTATATATCCAGCAAAACTGTCTCTCAAATATGATGGTGAAATAAGGGCATTTCCAGATAAACAGAAGTTTAGGGAATTTGCAAAAACCATACCAAAATAAAGGGAGTCCTCCGGTTAGAAAATCAGTAACATCAGATAAGAACCAAAGACAACAACACAAAACAGAGCAACCAGATATTAACCCAGATAGGGAAGTCACAAAAATAAATCAAAGCTAAAACACTGTAAATAAGGAAACAGAGATGTCAATATGTAAAAGATGACAACATTAAAACAAAAACAAAAAAAACAAGAGACTAAAAAATGCAGTCATAGATCTTTCAAACAGAGAGGAAGACGATATAAAGAAATAAAAGACTGGTTTAAACTTAGAAAAATAGGGGTAAATATTAAGGTAACCACAAAAGAAACTAATAATCCTACACATAAAAAACAAGAAAAACATAAACTCAGCACATACAAAATCAACAACAATGAAAAAGATGAAAAAAAAATAAAGAAAAATGACTCCGCACAGAAAATTAAGTGGAACAAAGAAATCTGCCAACAACACACAAAAAAAAACATCAAAATGACAGTATTAAACTCATACCTATCAATAATTACACTGACTGTAAATGGACTAAATGCACCCAATAAAGAGACACACAGTGGCAGAATGGATTAAAAAACATGATCCAGCTATATGCTGCCTACAAGAGACACCCTTAAAGACAAAAACTAAAACTCAAAGAATGGAAAAAAATATATCAAGCAAAAAACAATTAAAAAAAGAGCAGGAGTGGCAATATTAATCTCTGACAAAACAGACATTAAAATTCACCACAAAGGACAATATATAATGATTAAAGAGTCAATACACCAGGAGGACATAACCGTAATAAATATTTACGCACCCAACAACAGAACTGCAAAATACATAAAACAAACTCTAACACCATTGAAAAGAGGGACGGACAACTCCACAATAATAGTAGGAGACTTCAACACACCACTTTTGGTGAAGAACTAAATATCCAGAAAGAAGCTCAATAAAGACATGGAAAATCTAAATGCCACAATCGACCAACTTGATCTCACAGACATATACAGAACACTCTACCCAACAGCAGACAAGTTTATTTTCTTTTCTAAAGCACATGGAACATTCTCCAAAACAGACTACATATTAGGCCATATGTAGTCAAGCCTTAACAGAATCCAAAGAATCGAATATTACAAAGCATCTTTTCTGGCCATAAAGTCATAAAAGCAGAAATCTGTAACAAAAAAAGGAAAAAAAAAAATAAACACATGGAAAGACTCATGCAGACATGGCTGTGGCAGCATGCTTGTCCGTTTTCCCGCTCTTGCCTATTCTGTAATAGTCTTTGGACTCGGGCAGACATGGCTGTGGCAGCATGCTTGTCCGTTTTCCCGCTCTTGCCTATTCTGTAATATTCTTTGGACTCGGGCAGACATGGCTCTAGCAGCATGCTTGTCCGTTTTCCCGCTTTTGTCTGTTCTGTGATATTTCCTTGGACTCGGGCAAACACAGCTCTGGCAGCATGGTCGTCTGTTTCCCACTTTTGCCTTTTTGAATATATACTGAATAAAACTTCCTTTTTGCTTTACTAGACTTTGTGATGTTCTTCCCCTACAACAGTTAACGGCACAGTCATCAAGGATTTCTGGAGCTACGAATCCAGTCAACCTCGAGGAGACCTACACTGCAGAGCAGAAGCTAGCAAAGAGAGGTCCTATCTGGTGGACCCATGTGCTCCCACTCCATGTCCCTTCAACAATGACAGGTTGAGTGTGCTCAGAAAATGAACCTTTGCTTACTCTTTTTAGTTGTTTCTCATGTTTTCTTAAGCTTTGTTTGGCATATTTATTTGAAAAACCAGTTGTATGATTAAGGAGAATCTTTCTTAGATTTCTGCTTGATCATTTGATTAACAGTGACATTTAGTAACTCTTTCAGTGAACTGCAGTTTAGGTCCAGATTTGGATGTTTGAAACATTGAAGAGATAATTCTGTTTTCAAAGAGCTTTGAGTCACTATAAGCCGCAAAATTCAGCCATTTTGTGGCTCAGAGAAAACCTGGAAAACAGTGCTCTGCTTTGCCAAATTTGCAGGGAGAGGTGGCAGCTCTTGCCTGCTTTGCCAAATTCTCACGGGGACGGGGCAGCTCCTGATCTGTGTTATGAAATTTAAGAAAGAAGGGGTAGTTTCATACTTTTTTTATGATACAGTTTCTCAATAAAGAATCATAATGTTAAAATTAAAATCATCAGTAACTTTAAAGTACTTTCCAATAGGAAGAACTAGTATATTTACGGTCTAAAATAAAAGACTAGGTCTCTAGCCAGCAGAATGAATTAAGTTTAAAAAGAAGGAAACCAAAAACCTGAAGCTTACTGCTTAACATCTTTGATAAATGAGCCTAGATTTCCCCCCTACTACTGAGACACTGGTTTAGGGTTCATATTTAAAAACACTATAAACCCAATACACTAGAAGTAATTTTGAATTCAGTGACCACTATGGGAAAACGAACTCTCATTTGTGTTGTCCTTTAGGGAAATTTTGCTTGATGCTCAGGTTTTGTCAAAAGGTCTAATATTCCTCCATCTGAGGCTCTGACAATAAGTTTTATCTAGAACCTGTTTTTTCCATTGAACTGAGTTCATCTTACCAAAAACTGCTATATACACTTTAAGAAACTAGGATCCCCATATCCTTGCTTTACATGGTATTGTCTGGTGAGTTTCTGTGATTTTTCTGTCTCCTTTTGTCCTGAAAGAGCTTGCTTCTAGTGTAGAGTGTTGTGTCTAAGTTTGTCTTGTATGAGACTGGTGGTTATGGCTAAGAATTGCTGTTTTTTGTAAGGCCAGTCATAGAACCCGAGTTCTTTCTTCATCCAGAAAAAACTGCATCTTGTGTCTGTCTTACGATTGAGACTTTTAATAACTACTTGGAAAAATTTTGATATAAATTGTTCTATTTGAAAAGCACACAAGATCTTTTATGTTTTATACTATGTCAGTCTTAAAAGTGAAACCATTCTAAGTAACTTAAGCTAGATATTACATGAAATGTGTTTTAAGGAAAAAGGATAGTTTTATCTTAAAGTAAAAGTAGCAGTTCCAGAAGCCTAAAAAACAAATTAGTTATCTTTTGTCCTTCAAAATTCTTAGGTCAATTTAAACATATGTAAATGAACTGGGATGACACCCACAACCCCAGTCTTGCTAGCCAAGAACTGATGGATTTGTTTACAAAATTGCTAAATAGCTTCGGTATTTATTGGGTAGATAGCCTTTCAAAATGCCTCCATCAATTTAAACATATGTAAATGTATTCTATGAGTCAAGAGTGAGGGTGGGGCAAGATCAGATCCTCATCCCCCAGCCCCCAGTCTCCAAGGTTGTGTAGCTCCAGGGAAGCTTTTGAAAGAGGCTTTCCAACAAAGTGGAGACTCTTTTAAGACAAAAGATAAGAAAAATTGCTGCTTTGCTATAGTTATCAGGAACTGAATGGATCCCAACCATAGAATTGTAAACAAGTTCTATTATAGGGGAACTCTAAGAAGTCAAACAATAGAAATCACAATGAGACACACCTGAAGTGGCCTGGAAAAATGTTTCCATTCCCAGCCAGACACTTAACGTTATATCCATACCAATGAATTGGTCAATTGAGCAGAGACTTTGTGATTTCCAAAGCCAGTTGATACAATCTTTAAGGGATAAAATTAGATTGGGAAAAATATGAGAAATAGTAAAAGTGGAATGAAATCTTGGAATGTTTAAATACTTTTCTTTCAACAACAGCTACGTTTTATGGTATACAAGCTTAAAATAATCCCCAAGACATTTAAGGTAACTTATTGATGTTAAATTGAGTTAACAGATATTTGTCATAATTTAAACTTACATACTTTTGCTTTTTATGCCACAAGAATGTATATATATATATATGTCTGCTAACGAGTGTGTTCATTTTAAAGGAACGCACTATAAAAAATATGTAATAAAGGCAACGTTTAAGAGGTTTGTTGAGAAAGAAAAATTTATCTGATATGATCAAGTTTTATCTGACTAAAGTTTAATGGCTTAATTTATGAAATTTTTAGGAGTTTTAATGTTAAGTAGCATATAGAACAAAGAATTGGGCTTCTTGCTCTTAAAATAACAAAATATTCTTTGATTTCTGAGTTAAAAGGTTAATTTATTTCTGTAATCTTTAGAATAAGATTCCTGAGTCTGAATACTAAGCCGCATGGCTTTGAAACGAAAGTTAAGGTTTTTACTTTAAGATCTTTGGTTAAATAACTTAAGTATTGTTTCACAATGACCTATAATATTACTATTTCTTTATTGTTAACTTGGTCGCAACTTTATCTTTTTGAATCTAGCATCATCAAAGCCAATGGTTTGATTGAGGAATTCACATCATTTACCTATGAAGTTTTTTTTTATTACTATTCAGGTATCTAGAGATTTGATAATCTTAGTATATTCTTGGTATATCCTAACTATATGGTATTTTGTCTCAAGAGAATTATGTATTATACCTAAAGCTCTTTGAATATGGTTAATGGTTATATTTACAAATATTTTTTAATCTAAAGTTTTTTTTTAACTGATTTTATTTGGCCTTTACATTGAACTTGTAATTCATTTCTGTCAGGTCTTTTATTATTAAGAATATTATGTTTATGAATTAATCACGGCCATACTAAGTTTTGTCATCTGCAGGTCAGTTTTCACTTTGTTGATTTGCTGAAAATGTTTGACCAAAATATCTCAACAAAAAGATGGACTATGTTGGACTTGCTAAAAGGACTGTGACTATACTCAATCAAGATTTCCAAATTCCTATGCAGAAGCTGATGAGTTCACAGACTGCAACTGATCTATGATCTCATGGAACAGAAATTAACTACGTAAGACTGAGTAAACAAAAGGAAACTATGGGTTTTATGTGGGAATACTGCTGATATTTTGAGGTCTTATTTTCTGGGATATAAGAAACTATTTTCCTTTCTCCTAAATTATCTAACTAATCGGTTTAGATATTATAACTCTTGAATTAGAAGCTCCTGTTGGTAAACTTGGCAAAGTTGTAAAGATCATAACCAGAGAAGTATCTGAAATTTGAGCTATGATTTTACAAAACAGAACAACATTAGATTTCCTGTTAGTTCTCCCAAGAAACAGTTTTGTGCCTAAACAGACAAATGTTGCTGTATTTATATTAATATTCAGTCTGAGGTTTTGCAGAATATAGTTGCTGTTGAGGTACAGGAAAAGCAGTTACTGATGCTGCTTATGTATAGACTAACACCTCATGAGATTTGTTTCCTTGGTTCAGAGACCTTAGGGTCATTGTTTCATTCCTTATTTCAGATAATTGGCCTCATATTATCGTGTTTGTTTTACTTCCTAATTTGCTGTATGGTGCCTGGGATCTTAAAAACCAGATGATGCTCAATTACCATTTATTGAGCATTTTTGATAAAAGATTCTATAGCAAGATCAGGATTCAAAGGAAAGAATGATGAGAGAGTTGTATGTAATTCTCCTAGAATCCGGATTTCTGGCTTTTATGGAGCTTGGGGCAACCCACACAGGACATTGCCTTTGGGTGTCCTTTTGAACCTCGAGCTTTGAGAAAAAAACTGGTTCCTGAAGCCACTCTGAATCAAACAATGGTCCAGGTAAACTAGTAAAGACCATTTTGCTCTGGGCATTGTGCTTTTTTTTCTTTTTTTTTTTAAGAATTCAGTCTGTTTTAGGAAACTAACTTCAAAGATCAGACTGAGAGTTATGTTTAGCGTAAATCAGTAATCAGTTTAATCAGTCTTTAAGACAATGTCATATGAAATACCTGTCTGAAGTTTGTAATCAAGCTGTCACCCTCTCAGGATGCAGAAAATTATGTATCTTAAAGAAACTAGTTTCTCAGAGATCGACCTCATGGCTCAGACCTCATTTTGTCTTAGGTTCCACTTCTGCTTCTGAGAAAGTGATCCATGACTGACTGTTAATAGGTAAACAAAGGAGGGGCAGCTTGCCCTTGGAAAGAACACTTAGTATGTTTTAAACAGACCAAGTGAAGACCTCCTACAGGAGAGCTCCATCCTGTATTATCTTGCTAATCATGAATTCTCTCATGGAAAATTTGCTGTCACATGTAAATTTTTCTATATTTTCTGTTTCCTCTAGACAAACTTTGTGTACTCCTTATGGATATATGTTTCTGTGTGATAGATCCAACTATACTAATTGAAATGATCCCTTTCCAACTGATAGTGAATTTATGTGGGCAATCTCTTGTTTAGATTCCCGACAAATGTGTGGGCAATCCACTTTGAGAACTTTAAGATTAACTTTAGATATTCATAGTAATGATGCTAGTAATATTGAGGTAATATTAGTCTGTTACGCACTGTAAAATGAAAGTCAGAAGAAAACCCATTGGTCCAACACGCAGGTAGCTTAATTCCTACTTATGGTATAGTTGAACTGGAGAAATCATTAAGAAAGTATGTCAGTCACTATGGGACAAATAACACATGAGATAGAAGCACAACAGTGAGCTCTGATCTCATAAGCCAAGTGCAATGAGATAACAAACTAACCTTAGAATTTTTTTTATTAGTCCAAGAAAGGGTAGTCTGTGCTGTAGACAAGACAGATGTACAAATGGACAGCAAGCTACTTGGTTACACACTGTTAACACCCTTACAAACACCAGATTTGTTTGGTTGGTTACCATCAGGAATAAGTACACGGGCTAAATCACTACTGCAAAGAATAGTAATATTCTTAGTCTACATCCCAACAATATTAGGCGTAATAAAATTTATCCTCTACTGTCTTACACACCTAAAAGGCAAAGAAGGTCTCAGGCTAAAATGTTGATGTACATTGAGTCTGCTCACTCCGGCAATGTCACTGATAAGTACATTACTTTTACTTAATAACCTGGTGAAGAACCAGATGGTATCTGGCGGAAAACCAGCACTGTGAGTTTAAAGAGCCTGCAATGGCCTCCATCTAGGAGCTCGACTAAGTCCAGGTATTGATCATCAATGTGTTACCTCCAATCTCTGATCAAAAGAACGGAATGAGCTAGGAAATAATATTGGAATTATTATTCCCCTCCTTGAGCATAGAGAATGTGACCCAGCTCGAGCTGGCCTCACAAGGACTCACAATGACACATCAACTGGGACCTGAGGTATAAAGACAATAGCTAACATAATCTTATAAAATATCTTTTAGAGAAACTTTCACATAAAGCCAATCAAACAGAACACAAAAGACTTTCCACTGTTACCTTTTTCTATTAGCATTTAGTGAATAGAAATTTGTTGGGGCAATGAAGACCCTCCTGACTATCGTTACTGAAACCTACACCAATGACTGTTGAGAAACACAATTCAAAATGTAGGATCACAATTTCTAGTCAATCTGTGAAAAGGTAAAGCTTTTAATGGTTTTGCCCATTTGTAATGTTAATATATACTGATGATTCCGTAATGGTCTTTGGACTCAGGCAGACATAGCTGTGGCAGCATGCTTGTCTGTTTTCCCACTCTTGCTTATTCTATAATATTCTTTTGAATCGGGCAGACATGGCTCTGGCAGCATAGCTGCCCGTTTCCCACTTTTTCCTTTTTGAATATATGCCAAATAAAACTTCCTTTTTGCTTTACTAAAAAACCTAAATAAATAAACACACGGAAACTGAACAATACTTTGCTCAAAAATTACTGAATAAGAGAACAAATTAAGAACAGAATAAAGAAATTCAACAGAATAAAATGAAAATGACAACATATCCTACTAGAACCTTTGGGACAGAGCAAAAGCAGTGCTCCGAAGTCAATTTATAGCAATAAATGCACACGTCCAAAAAGAAAAAAGGTCAAAATCAAAGTATTAACCTTACAATTTGAACAAGAAGAGAGCAGCAAAAGAAGCCCTCGGGCACCAGAAGAAAGGAAATAATATGAACTGAAGTAGAACTAAATGAAACAGAGAACAGAAAAATAATTGAAAGAGTTAACAAGACCAAAAGCTGATTCTTTGGAAAGGTCAACAAAATTGAAAAACCATTGGCCAAACTGACAAAAGAAAACCAAGAGAGGAAGCAAATAACCCAAATGAACAAATGAGATGAGTGATATCAAAACAGACTCAACTGAAATTAAAATAATCATAACAGAATACTATGAAAAACTGTACTCTAACAAATTTGAAAACCTAGAGAAAATGGACAAATTTCTAGAAACTCACTACGTACCTAAACTAACACAAACAGAGGCAGAACAACTAAATAAACCTATAACAAAAGAAGACACTGAAAAGGTAATTTAAAATCTCCCCCCGCCCCCCGCAAAAAGCCCTGGCCCGGACTGTTTCACTAGAGAATTCTACCAAACTTTCAGAAAAGAGTTAATACCACTACTACTAAAGGTATTTCAGAGCATAGATAAGGACAAAATACTCCCGAATTCATTCTATGAAGCCAGCATAACCCTGATACCAAAACCAGGTAAAGACACTACAAAATAAGAAAATTACAGACCAATATCCATCATGAACACTGACACAAAAATCTTCATCAAAATTCTAGCCAGGAGAACAACATATCAAAAAAATAATTCACCATGATCAAGCGGAACTTGTACCAGGTATGCAGGGATGGTTCAACATTAGAAAAACAATCAATGTAATCCATCGCATAAATAAAACAAGACCAGAACCACATGATCATATCAATCGATGCAAAAAAGGCATTAAGTCCAACAAACATTCATGATAAAAACTCTCAGCAAAATAGGAACAGAAGGAAAATTCTTCAATATAATTAACGGCATTTATACAAAGCCAACAGCCAACATCATCCTAAATGGAGAGTCTGAAAGCACTCCCCTTGAGAACGGTAACCAGACAAGGATGCCCTTTACCACCACTCCTATTCAACACAGCGCTGGAGGTCCTAGCCAGAGCAATAAGGCTAGAAAAAAAAATTAAGGTCATCCAAATAGGTAAGAAGAAGTAGAAGTATCTCTATTTGCAGATGATATGATCTTATACACAGAAAACCCTAAAGAATCCACAACAAAACTATTGGAACTAAGAAAAGGTTTCAGCAAAATAGTAGGATACAAGATACACATACAAAAATCAGTTAAAAGTCCTCTACACCAATAAAGAAAACTTTCAAGAGGAAATCACCAAATCAATACCATTTATAATAGCCCCCAAAAAGATAAAACACTTAGAAATAAATGTTACCAGACACATAAAAGACCTATACAAAGAAAACTACAAGACACTAATGCAAGAAATCAAAAGAGATCTGCATAAGTGGAAAAACATACCTTGCTCATGGATAGGAAGACTCAACATCGTGAAAATGTCTATTCTACCCAAAGCAATCTACGGATACAATGCAATCCCAGGCCAAATTCCAACAGCATTTTTTAATGAGATGGAAAAACAAAGCACCAACTTCATATGGAATGGGAAGAGGCCCCAGATAAACTAAAGCATTGCTGAAGAAGAATAAAGTGGGAGGCCTCACAATATCTGATCTTAGAACCTATTATACCACCACAGTAGTCAAAACAGCCTGGTACTGGTACAACAACACATACATGGACCAATGGAACAGAATTGAGAATCCAGACATAAATTCATCCACCTATGAGCAGTTGATATTTGACAAAGGCCCAAAGTCCGTTAATTGGGGAAAAGAAAGTCTCTGTAACAAATGCTCCCGATCATTAGCCATTAGAGAAATGCAAATCAAAAACTACAATGAGATACCATCTCACTCCAACAAGGCTAGCTTTAATCCAAAAAGCACAAAATAAATATGGGAGAGGTTGTGGAGAGACTGGAACACTTATACACTGCTGGTGGGAATGTAAAACGGTACAACCACTTTGGAAATTGATTTGCTGCTTCTTTAAAAAGCTAGAAATAGAAGTACCATATGATCCAGCAATCCCACTCCTTAGAATATTCTAGAGAAATAAGAACTGTCACACAGATATATGCCCACTCATGTTCACTGCAGCACTGTTCACGAGAGCAAAAAGATGGAAACAACCTAAGTACCCATCAATGGTCGAATGGATAAACAAATTATGGTATATCTACACAATGAAATACTATGCGATGACAAAGAACAATGATAAATCCGCGAAGTATCTCGTAACATGGATGAATCTGGAAAGTATTATGCTGAGTGAAATTAGTCACAAAAGGACAAACACTGTATAAGACCACTAGTATAATAACTCAAGAAAAGGTTTACACCCTGACAGGGAACACAACAGAGAGTCCCTGATGGAGCAGAGAAAGGTGGGGTGCAGAACTCAAACTCTAGTAAGAAGACCAGACTTAATGGTCTGAGACTGGAGGAACCCCAGAAAGCACGGCCCCCGGATTCTCTATCAGCCCAGAACTAAAACAATTTCTGAGGCCAACTCTTTAGACAGGGACTGGACTGGACTGTGGGACATAAAGTGATACTCCTGAGGAGTGTGCCTCTTAGCTCAAGCAGATACAAGAGACTAAACGGGCAGCTTCTGTCCGGAGGTGAGATGGGAAGGCAGAGAGGGTTAGGAGCTGATTGACTGGACATGGGGAATCGGGTGGAAAGGAGGAGTGTGCTGTCATAGTATAGGGAGAGCAATTAGAGTCACATAACAATGTATGTATAAATTTTTATATGGGAAACTAACTTGAAATGTAAACTTCATTTAAACTACAACAATTAAAAAAAAAGAAAAGATTTAAACACAGAAAAACATTCTTTGATGGTTATGAGGGTGGGGAGGGAGGAAGAGGGGTATTCACTAACTAGATAGCAGATATGAATTATCTGAGGTGAAGGGAAGAACAGCAGAGAATACAAGGGAAGTCAGCACAACTGGACTAAACCAAAGGTAAGAAGTCTCCGGAATACAAACACTTTGAAGGACAGAGTAGCAGGGGTTGCGGTCTGGGGACCATGGTTTCAGGGGACATCTAGGTCAACTGGCATAACAAAGTTTATTAAGAAAATGTTCCGCATCCCATTTTGGTGAGTGGTGTCTGAGGTCTTAAAAGCTAGCCAGTGGCCATCCAAGATGCATCACTTGGTCCCAACCCATCTGGAGCAAAGGAGAATGAAGAACACTAAAGACACAAGGAAAATATTAGCCCAAGAGACAGAAAGGGCCACAAAAACCAGAGACTCCATCAGCCTGAGACCAGAAAAACTAGATGGTGCCCGGCTACCACCAGTGACCGCCCCGAGAGGGAATACAACAAAGAGTCCCTGACGCAGCAGGAGAAAAGTGGGGTGCAGAACTCGAATTCTGGTAAAAGACCATACTTAATGGTCTGACTGAGACTGCAGGAACCCCAGAAGACATGACCCCCAGACTCTCTGTTAGCCCAGAACTGAAAGCATTCCCAATTCTTCAGACATAGATTAGACTTGACTATAAGACATAAAATGATACTCCTGAAGAGTGTGCTTCCTAGATCAAGTGAGACACATAAGACTAAATGGGCAGCTCCTATCTGGAGGCAAGATGAGAAGGCAAAAGAGCTGGTTGAATGGACACAAGAAAACCAAGGTGGAAAGGAGGAGTGTGCTGTCACATTACAGGGAGAACAACTAGGGTCACGTAACAATGTCTGTATAAATTTTTGTATGAGAAACTAACTTGAACCGTAAGCTTTCACTTAAAGCACAATTTAAAAAAAAAAAAAAAAGAATTGATTGAAAAAAAAAAAGATGAGGTGACAGACTAAATTTAGCCTTCCACCTGAAGCAACCAAAAAAAACCTCATAAAATGTATGAAACAATGGTTTTCAAAACACTGGACCATCAGGCAATAAAGAATAATGTTACCCTACAGAAGAAAAACGAGGGAAACCCAACGACTGCCTCTATTTACTGCCTTGAAAGAGTTTACAGGCCGTGCCAACCTGATGCAGCTGAGTTGATTCCAACTCATACCAACCCTATAAGAGACAGCAGAACTGCTCCATAGGGTTTCCAAGGAGCAGCTGCTGGATTGAAACTGCTGACCTTTTGGTAAGCAGCCGCAGCTCTTAACCACTGCGCCACTGTGCAGGAGAAGCGTAAAGTGGGACAGAGCTCCAGAAGACTTCATGACAGGGCTTCGAGCCTGTTCATTCCAGGTTCAAACCCCTGCTGAGAATTTGCATTTCCACTGCCAGAGATATACTGAATCAGAATCTAAGTTTTAATAAGATTCCCTGGTTTCTTATCTATAATGAATTTTGAAAACCACTGTTCTACTTAGTGGTTCTCAGAATTGGTCCCTAACCAGCAGCATAGCCTGGGAACTTGTTAAAAAGGCAAATTTTCGGCAGGGGTTCAAACCGGAACGAATCAGTTTGAAGCCCTGCTTCATGAGTTGAGGAGTCAGAGTAAGAGCTCAGAGTCCAAGAGACCAAGGCAGCTAGAGTTCATAGGACAGAGTACCAGGGAGGAAAGAGCAAGACAAAAAGAGAACCCTGGAGATCTGCAGCGGGTTTCCTTAAGTATTCAGGAGAGTACTGATCAGCATATGTGTGCAAAGAAACTACCTGAGGCTGGGGAAAGAACCATCCAAAGGGAATAGAAGAACAGTGACCAGCACACAGGGCCAGGAAGAGTGCCTGTTTCCACCAGACTGGAAAATCTAAGAATTCGCAGAGCAATGGATAGTCAAAGAAAGTCTTGACTGAGTAGTGGAGAGTAATTAACCCCAAAGTGACCACTACTTCAGATCTATCTAACAAATCATAAAAGCGAGAACCAAAAGGATCAAACTGTTTACAAGTAACTTAACTGCATCCCAGAACAAAGCTCAACGAGATTTATAGGAATACAAGAATATCCAGCACTCAACAAAGTAAAATTCACAATATCTAGCATCCAACCAAAGATTAACACACCAGGCATACAATGGCAGGAAAACACAACCCATCTGAGGAGATTAATCAATCAATAGAACCAACCCAGAACTGACACACATGTGAGAAGTAGCAGAGGAGTTTAAAACAGTTGTTGTAACTCTATTCCATACGTTCAAAAAGTAGACATATGGAAGATATGAAAAGATCTAAATAGAACTTATAAAGATTAAAACTACAATGTATAACATGAAAACTAAAGTGGATGAAATTAAAAGCAGATCAAATAGTGCAGAAGATTTATAAACTTGAATGCACAGCAACAGAAACTATCCAAAATTTGACAATCACAGAGAAAAAGCATCCAAACGGGGAGGGGAGGAGGAAAGAAGCAAGAAAGGAGCATCAGTGAAATGTGGGAATTTAAGCTGTCTTAAACAAAGAGGGTGGGAAGAAAAAAATGTGTAAAAATAATGGCCCCAAATTTTCCAAATGTGATGAAAACTATACATTGTCAAATCCAAGAATCTTAAAGAAACCAAGTACAAGATATAAGAAGAAAACTACACCAAGACACATAACATTCAAACTGCTCAAAACCAGTGATAAGAGTACCTAAAGAGCAGCAGGGGGTGGGGGCTGGGGTGCGGGGGAAGGCATTCTATATACAGAACAAAGATAAAGATGACATCAAATTTCTCATCAGAAACAATGCAAGTGAAAAGACTGTGGAGTGACATCTTTACCAAAAAAAACTGGTAAACCTAGAATTCTATATCCAGCCAAAATATCTTTCAGAAACAAAGGCAAAATAAAGATATTTCCAGAGATACAAAAACTGATAGTATTCATCACTAGCAGACCCTCACTGTAAGCAATGTTCAGGGAAGACCTTCAATAACAAAAATGCCACATGGAAATCTGGATCTAAGATAAAGTAATGAAGAGTACCAGTAATGATAACTGTAAGGGTAAATACAGGATTTTTCCTTATTATCTGAAACGATTTGTAAGATAATTGACAGTTTAAACAAAAACAATAATATATTGTAGGGTTTATTACATACGTAAAAGTACAATGTATGAAAACAACAGCATATGGCCTAGGCAGGAAGAAATGCAAGCATACTACTGTAAGGTTCTTATACTACACATAAAGTGGTATACCACTTGCAGGTAGACTGTGATGTTTAAAATGTATATTATAAACCAAAAGTATAATTTCTCAAGTTTATCCATTCTGGACTGGATAATTCTTTGTTGTGGGAGGCTGTCCTGTGCATTATAGGGAGTTTAGCAGCATCTCTGCTGTCTACCCACTAGATGTCAGAAGCACCCCCCAGCTGTGAACACCAAAAATGTTTCCAGACATTGGCAAGTGTCCCCTGGGAGATAACGTAATTCCCCACTAAGAACACACCCCTAAAGCAATCACTGTACTAGCAAAAAAAAAAAAGTTTCAGCTAATAAACTAACAATGGAGATAAAAGAAAATCATACAAAATACTCAATGCAAAAGAAGGCAGAAAAAGAGGGAAAGGAACCAAAGAAAGAGAAGAAAACAGAAAACAAATAGCACGATGACAGAGTCAAATCTAACCATACCAAAAATCATATTACATGTAAATGGCCTAACTACCACAATTAAAAGGCAGAGATTTCCAGACCGGATTAAAACAATCAAGACTCAACTATAACCTGTGCATAACAATTCCACTTTAAATATAAAAACACAATGAGGTTAAAAGTAAAAGGATGGAAAAAGATACATTATACTAACAGTCAAAAGAAACTTAACACTGGTGATATTAATATGAGACATAGATTTCAGAGCAAAGAGTATTACCAGGGATAGAAGTTTATTTCATAATGATTAACAGGGTACATTAATCAAGAAGACAGTAACAATCCAAAACATTCATGCACCTACTAACAGAGCTTTAAAATACGTGAAGTAAAAATTGATACTACTTCAGTGAGAAGAAATAGAGAAACCTACAATTATAATCAGAGATTTCAAATACTGCTCTCTCAATAATAGAACAAACAGAAAATAAGCAAGAATATAGTAGTCATTTAACCATTTCAGGGAGCTAGCATATGATCAAGAATCGACAATAGAGAAAGAAGGCGGCCAAGCTGCACTAAAGGCACTGGTGAAAAACAAGGCTCCAGGAATTGACAGAATACCAGTTGAAATGTTTCAACAAACAGGATGCAACACTGGAAGCACTCACTTGTCTATGCCAAGAAATCTGGAAGACAGCTATCTGGCCAACTGACTAAAAAAGATCAAGATTTGTGCCCATTCCAAAGAAAGGTGATCCAACACAATGCAGAAATTATCGAACAGTATCATTGATATCCCATGCAAGTAAAATTATGCTGAAGATAATTCAGAAATGGTTGCAGCAGTACATCAACAGGAAACTGTCAGAAATTCAAGAAGAGTACATGGAACGAAGCGTATCATTGCTAATGTCAGATGGATCTTGGCTGGAAGCAGAGAGTACCAGAAACGTTTACCTGTGTTTTATTGACTGTGCAAAGGCATTCGACTATGTGGATTATAACAAATTACAGATAACATCGTAAAGAATGCAAATTCCGTAACACTAAATTGTGCTCATGTGGAACCTGTACATGAGTCAAGAGGCAGCTTGTCGAACAGAACATTTGGTTACTGCATGGTTTAAAATCAGGAAAGGTGAGTCAGGGTTGTATCATTTCACCATACTTATTCAATCTATACGGTGAGCAAACAACCCGAGAGGCTGGACTATATGCAGAAGAACTGGGCATGAGGACTGAAGAAAGACTCATTAACAAACTGCGATATACAGATGACACAACTTTGCTTGCTTAAAGAGAGGAGGAATTGAGGCACTTACTGATGAAGATCAAAGACTGCAGTCTTCAATATGGATTACACCTCAACATGAAGAAAACAAAAATCCTCACAATTGTATCAATAAGGAACATCATGATAAACAGAGAAAACACTGAAGTTATCAAGGATTTCATTTTACTTGGATCCACATTCAACACCCACGGATCCAGTAGCAATCAAGAAATCGAATAAAGTATTTGAATTGGGCAAATCTGCTGCAAAAGATCTCTTTGAAGTGTTAAAAAGCAAAGATGTCATACTTCCTGGATACAACCAAACACCTCACGGGAGTGGTCTACTGGGTTTGAAGGCTTAGGACCATAGTTTCATGAGGCAACTAAGTCAGTTGGCATAAAATAGTCCATAAAGACAATGTCCTACATCCTAGTTTGGTAAGTAGCATCTGGGGTCTTGCAAGCGGCCACCTAAGATAAAGCTATCAGTCTCTACTTGTCTGGAGCTAAAGAGAAAGAAGGAAACCGAGACTCAAAGAAGAAACTAGTCTACAGAACCAACAGTCTACCTGAACAATGACATCACCTACCTTGAGACCAGAAGAACTAGATGGTGCCTGGCTACCACTACCGACCATTCTGACCGGAGACTCAACGGATAGTCCCAGATAGAATGGGAGAAAAATGTAGAACAAAACTCAAATTCCTAAAAAAAAAAAGGGGGGGGGGACAGACTTACTGGACCAGTAGAGACTGTCGCCCTGAGATATTCTTTAAGCTTGGATCTCAAACCACTCCCAGAGGTCACCTTTCAGTCAAATGACAGACTGGCCCATAAAATAAATTATATCATCCGTAAGTACTGTGCTCCTCAAAATAATTGTCTAGATGAAACCAAATGGTAAACATATACCCTACACCAAAGATGAGAAGATAAAGATGAGGGGGGACAAGGAACCTGATTAATGCAAACAGAACCAAAATGGAAATGAGAATGCTGATACGCTGTAAAGAATATAACCAATATCACCGAGCAATATGTATAGAAATTATTAAATGAAAACTTAATTTCCTGTGTAAATGTTCACCAAAAACATAATTTAAAAAAAACCGTAAAGATGTCACCTTGAAGACTAAGGTACACAAGCCATCGTATTTTCAATCACCTTATATGCATGCAAAAGGTAGACAATGAATAAGGAAGACTGAAGAACTGATGCCTCTCAATTATGGCGTTGCTGAAGAATAATGACTATACTGTGGATTACCAAAAGAACGAACAAATCTGCCTTAGAAGAAGTACAGCCAGAATGCTCCTCAGAAGCGAGGACAGTGAGACTTCATCTTGCTTACTCTGGACATGTTATCAGGAAGGACCAGTCCCTATGAAGGACATCATGCTTGGTAAAGTAGAGGGGCATTGAAAAAGAGAAAGACCCTCAAAGACATGGATTAGCACAGTGGCCACAACAATGGGCTCAAACATAGGAACAACGGTGAGGACGGCACAGGACCAGGAGGTGTTTCATTCTGTTGTGCATCGAGTCAGAACCAACTCAATGGTACCTAACAACAACACAGTAGAATTTAACAATACCAACACCTAACTTGACCTGAGTGACATTTACAAAATACTCTAAAGCAATATACATATTCTTTTACACATATGTGAACATTTACCAAGACAGAACACAGTCTGAACCACAATAAAAACCACTGCCACTGAGTCATTTCTGACTCACAGCTACCCTACAGAACAGAGCAGAACTGCCCCATAAGGTTTCCAAGGAGCAGCTAGTGGATTGAAACTGCTGAATCTTTCCGTCAGCAGCCGAGCTCTTAACCCCTACACCATCTGGACTCCACAACAGAAATTTCATTAAATTTAAAAGGATTCAAGTCATACAAAGTATATTCTCAGACCACAAGAAAATTAAATTAGAAATCAGTAACAGAAAGATTTCTGTAAGATCACTAATCACTAAATGTTTGAAAACTAAATAATATACTTCTAAATAAAAACCAAACCAAACAAGTTGCCATCAAATCGATTCCGACTCACGGCAACCCCATGTTTCAGGGTAGAATTGCACTCCTTAGGGTATTCAATGGCTGTGATCTTTTGGAAGTAGATCACCTGGCCTGTCTTCTGAGGCACCTCTGGTGGATTCGAACCACCAATCTTTCAGTTAGTAGCTGAGACCTAACCATTTCTACCACCCAGGAACTCCTACTTCTAAATAACTCGCGGATTAAAAAAGAAAATTATAAAGTATTTTGAACTAAATAAAAATGAAAATACAAAACATCAAAATTTGTGAGATGATGCTAAAGCAGTATGTAGGGAGAAATGCATATCACTAAATACCTACATTAAAATAGAAGATCTCAAACCAATGATCTCAGCTTTCCCCCTAAAAAAATCAGAAAAAGAACAAATTACAGCCAAAGTAAGTAGAAGAAAGAAAATAATAAACACCAAAGTGGAAATCTAGGAAACAGAAAATCAATGAAACCAAAAGCTGATTCTTTAAGATCAAATTGATAAAGCCAGACTGACCAGTGAAAAAAGTGAGAAGACACAAATGATCAATGTCAGGAACAAAAGAGGTGACATCACCCCAGAGAATATTATGAACAACTTCATAACAATAAATTTGATACCTGACATGAAAAACATAAATTCCTTGAAAGAAACTACTGAAATGCACTCAGGAAAAAATAGGTAACTGGAATAACCCTATACCTATTAAAGAACTTGAACTGTAGCTAAACAACTTCATACGAAGTAAACTACAGGGACAGAAGGCATCACTGGTGAACTTACCAAATATTTAAGGAGAAAATACCAATTCTATACAAACTTTTCCAAAATATTGAAGAAATACTTTCCAACTCATTCCATGAGGCAGTAATACTATGATACCAAAATTAGAAAAAGACATAAGAAAACTACAGACAAATATCCTTCATGAATATAGATGCAAACATACTAAATAAAAATTTAACAAATGGAATCCAACAATATATTAAAAGGATAATAAAACACGACCAAATAGGGTTTATCCTAGTGAATGCAGAGCTGGTTTTACATTCAAAAATCAATGTAATTCATCAAATTGTCAAAAAAGAAAAAAAAAAACTATTTGATCAGACACAGAGGGAGCCCTGGTGGTGCAGAGGTTAAGAGCTTGGCTGCTAACCAAAAGGCTGGCTGTTTGAATCTACCAGCTACTCCACGGAAACCCTACGGGGCAGTTCTATTCTGTCCTATAGGGTCGCTATGAATCGGAATCAATTCAACCCCAACGGGTTTGGTTTTGGGGTTTACAGACCCAGAGGAGGAGCCCTGATGGCACAGTGGTAAAGTACATGGCTGCTAACCAAAAGGCTGGTGGTTCGAACTCACCAGCTGCTCCGTGGGAGAAAGATGTGGTAGTCTACTTCCTTAAAGATTACAGCCTAGAAAACCCTATGGGGCAGTTCTATTCTGTCCTATAGGATAGCTATGAGTTGGAATCGACAGCACAGAACAACAACATATGCCCAGAAAAAGCATTTGTCAAAACCCAACATCCACTCCTGATTAAAACTGTCAGAAAACTAAGAATAAAAGGGAACTTCCTCAACCTGATAAATGGTACCTACCAAAAAAAGAAAAAAAACCCTACAACTGACATCATACTTAATAGTGAAATACTGATTACTTTCCCCCTAAGATCAGGAACAAGACAGTGATGTCCACTCTCAATACTTCTAGTCAATCTTATACTGGAGGTTCTAGTTAGGCAGAGTGAAAAAAGGCAGGCAGGTAGGCAGGTAGAAAGAAAGAATGATCATGCATCCACACTAGGAAAGAAAGAAGAAAAATTACCTTTATTCACAAATGACATGATCATCTAAGTAGAAAACCCAATGAAATCTACAAAAAACTACTAGAACAAGTGAGTTTGGCAATACTGCAGGGTACAAGATAAACATACAAAACCAACTATATTTCTATATACTAGCTACAAACAACAGGACACTGAAGTTAAAAAACTGTAATAGTCGAGACAAATCTCTGAAAAGATCTTATTTCAGTCTCAAGTGGTCTGAAATACAACAGCGTGCTAGTTTCATTTAATGTGTACTGAAACAACTTGCCACACATTCAACTTAGAGCTGTCTATGAATCAATTGCTATGCAGCCGCAAGGTCTTGCAACTACGAAGAGTTTTGATGGGCAAAGTCTTCACCTAGATGAGAGCAGTCAGGCATCTCAACTCTCTCAATAGAATTTTAATTATCTGACCCACCCACCTAGTACCTCAATACCTCAATCTCTCCTTTTTCTTTTAGCACATATATTTGCAAATATCTAAATCCTTTACCCTCCATTACATGTACTACTTGCTACCTAGAATCTGTGACATTCAACTTTATACACAATTACGGCTTTCAGTCTTTCTTACACAGTTGGCACTCAAAAAGAGTTTAGACTTTATGAGTTTATACTAAAAAAAGGCCCAGAAAATAAAATCATTTTAGAAAGGCTAGGGCAGTGGCTCTCAAACTTTAGTGAGCATCAAATTACCTGGAGGTCTTGTTTCAACAAAGATGCTGGACCCAACCCCAGAATTTCTGATTCAGTAGGTCTGGGGTGGAAACAGTCAATTCACATTTCTAACAAGTTTCTTAGTGATGGCTAGTGCTGCCAAGAATCACTGGTCTAAGGCAGTGCTACTAAGGCTATGTTCCTCTATAAGTAAAGAAATTTAGAGTAAGCATTTAGAAAGTTTTAAAGCAATGTGACACCAAAATTTTATATCTATTGAAAAAATTTAAAAATTGTGGACTTGTATTTTCTAAATTTAATTTTTCTAGTAAGGTATTTTTATTGTACTTTACAAAATTATTAGTATGTAATAAACTAAAAATTTATAAAACACTTGTCTTTCACCCAGATAATCTGAGAAACATTGAAAGACCATGCTATCCATTCATTTCTCTAGTACTCTAAATACAGCCTTTGTAGGTAAAGTTCCATGTATTTTACTAACTTAGTGTCCCAAAGAAATACGTTGGCTTTAGCTGAAAAATCAATAAACAGTCACATTACTAAGGTTTCTACTTTTTCTGTAAAACTGTACTTGATGACACTTATCAACTAAACAGATAAGTGACCGTTTGCAATGAATTCCTTTTCAACTTAATAACAGGGTAAAGATTTTTCTCTCCTGAAAAACAGCTGTGTTAAATTTTAAACGAGTAAGAACTGAAGAACCTATGTTGTTGTTAGGCGCTGTGGGGTCAGTTCCGACTGATAGCAACCCCATGTACAACAGAACACTGCCAGGTCCTGGGCCATCCTCACAATCATTATGGCTGAGCCCACTGTTGCAGCCACTGTGTCAATCCATTTCCTTGAGGCTCTTCCTCTTTTTCGCTGACCCTCTGTACTTTACCAAGCACGGTGTCCTTCTCCAGGGACTGATAACACGTCCAAAGTATGTGAAACATAGTCTCGCCATCCTTGCTTCTAAAGAACATTCTGGTTGTACTTCTTCCAAGACAGATTTGTTCGTTCTTTTGGCAGTCCACGTATATTTAATATTCTTTGCCAACACCACAATTCAAAGGCATCAATTATTCTTCGGTCTTCCTTATTCATTGCCCAGCTTTCGCATGCATATGAGGTGACTGAAAACACTATGGGTTGGGTCAGGCGCACCTTAGTCTTCAAGGTGACATCCTTGCTTTTGAACACTTTAAAAGAGGTCTTTTGCAGCAGATTTGCCCAATGCAATGTGTCCTTTGATTTCTTGTCTGCTGCTTCCATGGGCGTTGATTGTGTATCCAAGTAAAATGAAATCCTTGACAACTTCAGTCTTTTCTCCGTTTATCGTGATGTTACTTATTGGTCCAGTTGTAACAATTTTTGTTTTCTTTATGTTGAAGTGTAATCTATACTGAAGGCTGTGGTCTTTGATCTTCATAAGTGCTTCAAGTCCTCTTCAATTTCAGCAAGCAAGATTCTGTCATTTTCATATCGCAGGTTGTTAAAGAGTCTTCCTCCAATCCTGATACTATGTTCTTCCTCATACAGTCCAGCTTCTCGGATTATTTGCTCAGCATACAGATTGAATAAGTATGGTGAAAGGACACAATGCTGACGCACACCTTTCCTGACTTTAAACCATGCAGTATCCCCTTGTTCTGTTCAAATGACTGCCTCTTGATCTATGTACAGGTTCCTCACGAGCACAATTAAGTTTTCTGGAATTCCCGTTCTTCACAATGTTATCCATAATTTGTTATGTTCCTCACGGTCAAATGCCTTTGCACAGTCAATAAAACACAGGTAAACATCCTTCTGCTATTCTCTGCTTTCAGCCAGGATCCATCTGACATCAGCAATGATATTCCTGGTTCCACATCATCTTCTGAATCGGGACTGAATTTCTGGCAGTTCCCTGTCGATATACTGCTGCAACCCATAGTTTCTGTTCCTATCTTAGTTGCCTGTGGGGAATGCGAGGAAAGGATGAGGAGAGGACTTCAATGGCCCGAGTACCCTATTTTTACACAACTAACGTGCACCTTCTGCATTGGTTTGCAGGCCATGCCCTCACCCCACCCCCCACCCCACACATCCTAGCAAGTGCACTATGCTAATTTTTCTTCATTGCCAACATGTTAAAAAAAAAAAATTGGCACAGTGAAGCCTATGAAAATACCTACCTCTGAGAAGAGGGCGTGGTCAGCAAACAAACACAAAAGATACAACATAATTTGTGTAAAATATTATAACAGACAACTTTCTTAAATAGAAATGTAAAAGTGAAAGTGGTCTTTTTGTGGAGAAATACTGGATCATAAGCATTATAATTCTCCAATATCATACATACAAATCAACTTTTGGAAAACTTAACTGTAAGTTGTATAACACTAACTTGTTTCACAAATGTTTACCTTTTTTTGTTCCTCTATCTAATTTGGGCTTTTGAAACCTTGTTATAAATTGAAATTTTCCTAATGCTGATTAAGATCACTATCTTCAATATCAACCCAACCTACTAACTTAGGAATATGACGCTAACACTGACGTGACTTAATATTCACCTGACAGTGGATATAAACAGTAGCAAAGAAAATTCAAAACAGTGGGCCAAATAAAAGATTGATATTTGGCTTTAAAAAGCACTATCTGAAATTCTGCTTGATTTATAAAATTGCTTCTGAAATTACTGTGCAGTCCTTAAAAACTAAAGAATACCTAGATAACCCATTCATGTAATTTCAAGATAACTATACACGAAAATGGTTAAGTGCTTGGCTGCTAACCAAAAGGTCAGCTGTTCAAACCCACCAGGCATTCCATGGGAGAAAAGACCTGGCAATCCCATAAAGATTTCAGCCTAGGAAACTCTATGTGGCAGTTCTACTCTGTCCTATAGGGTTGCTGAGTCAAAAATCTACTTGGGCGCACCTAACAACAGCAATCTACAATGACAGCAGATCAGTGTTCGCCTGATAAACAACGATGAAGAGTACTTATAAAGGGGCATGAGCAAACAACTTTTAGGGAGTGATGGATATGACATTATCTTGACTTTGATGATATTTTCAGAGGTCTATACGTATGTAACACATCAAATTGCACATTGTAAATATGTGCATTTTACACACAGGTTCACTACGGAGTCGGAATCAACTCGACAGCAACCAACATCTCTATCAA
This sequence comes from Trichechus manatus latirostris, assembly GCF_000243295.1. Taxonomy (NCBI): domain Eukaryota; kingdom Metazoa; phylum Chordata; class Mammalia; order Sirenia; family Trichechidae; genus Trichechus; species Trichechus manatus. The sequence goes on along the minus strand of NW_004443972.1, from coordinate 3,488,467 downwards.
TTGTAGCCCAATAAAACTTTTTAAAATATATCTTTCAGGAGACTGGAGAAACCCTGAGAGTATGGCCCCCAGACACCCTTTTAGCTCAGTGGTAAAGTTACCTTCAAGGTTCACTGACCAGCCTGAGAGTGGACAGCCCAGTAAAACCATGAGAGTAACGAGGTACAGGAGTCCAGTGACAAGGCCCAGAAGGCAGAAGGGGAGTAGGAAGCT
>NW_004443972.1:3458725-3488094 GCF_000243295.1 Trichechus manatus latirostris | reverse complement strand
AAAACAGCATGTGTGTTACTGTTACATGAGAAACTATCTGTTCTGTAAGCCTTCACCTGAAGTACAATAAAATATTTAAATAAAAAAAAAAATATCTTTCAAATACAAAATTCTGGTTAAGATGATATCACTATATATAACGTGTACAAATTCTTTGAGACTTTCATGTAGTACACAACATTATACCCGTACTAAAAATAACTGTCTCCTTCTGGGGAGTTGTGGTTTTGAGTCAGAGTGCCCTTTCGAGTCTTAGTTCTAATTACCCTGGAAATATATACTGTGAGGTAGGTAAAGATGCTGACAGTGACGCGGGTGATAAAACGTCACAAAAAAAAAAAATCTATACAGTAAATCTGGAATTTTGCTAGTTTTAAATATAAATTTTGTATTGCAAAATACAAAAATTACAGTACATACCTTCTGAAGTATCTGTCCCACTCACACCAACGTCCACTTTCTAAGAACTACCATCCCATCCTCTCCCACAGAAGCGAGCTGCCATCAAGTAAGCCGGCAAATCACCTCACCCTACCCCAAACCACAGTTGCTCGAACAGGCTAGATACCTGACTAGGCCAATCATACTCTATCTGCTGGAAATTTAGAAATGACAGTGAATCACTACTCTCAGTCAGAGCTGGTTGCTTAAACAGATGTAAAGTTAGAAGCTGGGGATGGTCACCTTTGGCCAAGAGGAGGCCAAAGTTCTGAAAATCCTTTTGCAGGGAAAAAAATAACAACACTAAAAACATTTTTAAAAAGAGTAATACCTTATTACAAAATGGAGTTCATTCCAGGAATTCTAGGATGGTTCAATATTATAACACTGATCAATAAGGGATATAACTAAAGGGAAAATCAAACGACTATCTACCAAAAAAAGCAGTTGAGAAAATTCCACTCATTCATGATAGAACACTGGAGATTTTACACACACACGAGGGTGAGTCAAAAAGTACTGCTACAAAACCATAGAAACCTTTACTAAACAAAAATATCAAAATGCAAAGCTACTGTTTCTGAACATACCCTCCATCTGGGTCTATACACTTCTGAAGGCAGTGTTTCCACCTCTCTAACCCTTCCTTGAAGAATTCTGCGCTCTCTGATTTATACCACATCAAAACGGCAGTTCTGGTGTCCTCTAGGGACTCAAATCGTGTTCCTTTTAAATGTTCTTTTGAGTTTGAGGAACAAAAAGAAGTCTGAAGGAGCAAGATCAAGGCTGTAGGATGGATAGATAAGGTTTTCCAATAAAATTCTCATAGAACAGCCCTTGCTACCCTTGAAGAATGAGCAGGTGCACTGTTGTGATGGAAAAAAATTCCTTGGTGCAACTTTCCTGGCCTTTTTCTCGCAATTTTCAATTTTCTTAAAACTTCTTCAAAATAAGCCCCCATGATCATCCTGTGTCCTTCGAGAAACTCTATCAAAACTACCCCTTTGGAATTCCAAAAAACTGTCGTCAGAACCTTCTGAGTGGTCTTCCCTCTCTCGGCTCATATTTGAGGCTTCCCGGCCTTTCTTAAACCACTTTATCCATCTACAAACTGTTGTTTGATGTGGGGCAGCATTCCCATAAACTTGTTGCAAAGTTTCTATAATTTGGGAAGATGTCCACTTGAGTTTTGTTAAAAATTTGATATTAACCCTAACCTCAGAATCGTTTTTTTCCATGACACGAAAAGTATCCTTTTTCTTCGAAGACACCCTAACGAGACTAAGACAAGTGTATTATGAGAGAACTTGTCTACAACCATCCACTGATCACAGAGATGTTTTGTTTGAAATAAACCCGTACACGTATGACCCGGAACCCTAGCAGCAATACTTTCTGACTTACTCTCGTACACACATGTGTATGTATACACACACACACACACACACACACACACACAAAAAAAAAAAAAACCCAAACCAAATGTATTGCTGTCCAGTCGATTCTCATAGCAACCCTATAGGAGAGAGCAGAACTGCCCCACTGGGTTTCTAAGTAGCGGCTGGTGGATTCAAACTGCTGACCTTTTGGTTAGCAGCTCAATGCTTAACCACTGTGCCTCCAGGGCTCCACATATATATACACATGTATATGTATTACATATATATATGCTGTTAAATTATAAATATATATTATTTTCTATATCTATATACTAGTCCCACCACCCATCTGTCAGTTTGTCGTACGGTGGCAGCTTGTGTGTTGCTATGATGCTGAAAGCTATGTCGCTCGTATTTCAAATACTAGCAGGGTTATCCATGGTGGACAGATTTCAGTAAAGTGAGACAGACTAGGGAGAAAGGCCTGAGGATCTACTTCTGAAAACTGAAAACCTTACGTATCACAAGAGAACGCTGCCCAACTCGCTTGCTTTGGACACCTCATCAGAAGGGATCAATCACCATAGCAAGACATCATGTCTGGTAAAGGAGAGGGCTAACAAGGGTGTGGGAGACCCTTAGTGAGACAGACTGGCACAGCAACTGCAACAATGGACCTGAACAAGCTAGCAATTGTGAGGATGGTGCAGGATAAGCCATGAGTCAGAATCAACTCAAGGGCAGCTAATAACAACAATGCATAATCAATCCAAAAAATTAAAAATTAACATCTAGAGGCATTAAAGTAAAAAACAAAACAAGATACCCATTATTTCCACTACTATTAACATGGAGTTGAAGTATTTGTATTTGCCAACAGAATTAGATATGGGAAGACAGTAAGAAACATACTAATTGGAAAAGCAGAGGTAAAACTACCTCTATTAGCAGATTATATGGTACCTACCTCAAGAACCCAAGAGAATCGATACAAAAAATAGTACAAACAATAAAATAATCCAATAAAGATGGAAGACAAAAAATTAACATACAGAATCAGAAGCTTTAGTAAATATAAGTAATAACAAGTTATATGGAATAATGGAAGAGGTAAATTCCTAGGAATAAGCTTAACAAAAAATGTGCAAAACCAATATAAGAAAAATGCTCCAGAAGGATACATAAGTAGACTTCAACAAATGAAGAAACAAACCATATTCTCAGATAGGAACTCAATATTATGAAATGAAAATGCCTTTCTCCAAAAGTTAATTTATAAATGTAAGGTAAATCCCAACAAAAGATCAACATTTTTTCTAGGATTAGACAAAATAATTATAAAGCTCATAGAGAAAAATAAACAAGAAAGAATAGTCAGGATACCACCCTGCTAACTCACAACTGAAGCCACTCCCGAAAGTCCACCTCTCACCCAAAAATTAGGCCTATAAAACAAACAATACACGTGAAGAACATCGTTTTTAGTTTAATCAAGTATACAAGACCAAACGGGCAACACCTGCCCAAAAAGCAAAGACGATACAGCAGAAAGGGATAGGAAACCTAGACAAATGAACATGGGGAACCCAGAGTGTAAAGGGAAGAGCGAGAATGCTGACACATTGCAGGGACTGCAACCAATGTTGCAAAACAATTTATGTATGAATTTTTGAATGAGAAACTAATTTGCACTGTAAACTTTCACCTAAAACACAATAAAATTAAAAAACAAAAAAGAACAGTCAAGAAAACTCTTAAAGAATAAAAGAACAATGAGAATGGGGGGAAGGAACTAGCCCTACCAGATATAAAAACAAATAATAAAATTAAAAGATCGATGACTAAAATAGTAAAATTTTTTGCACAAAAATAGACTGAAAGTCAATGAAACAAAATAGAAAGCTAAGAAATAGACCCAAATGACTAAAAAAGGTGGTATCTCAAACCAGGGAGAAAAGACAACTTTAAAAACAGTGTTTAGATAACTAAATATCCCATTTGGATGACAAAATTGGATCTATAGAGCAGTGCATACTAGCATAAATCATAGAAGTTCTAGAAAAAAACTTGAGGTAATTAGTAACCTGGGAGAGGGGAAAACTTTCCGAGCTTTAATTTAAAAGCCAAAAGCATTTTTTCATTAAGAACTGAAAACTCTGACTACATGACAATCAATATCCATCAACAGGGAACTAATTAAACTACAGAAAGCACATACAATATCACCTAGTTATACGAATAACAAATTAGGATCAATGCCCAACCCACAAGAATTTCTCCAATGACCCTATCTATGCTCTAAATTCCCTTTTTCTGAGGAATCACTATGTCTTCCTCCCAAACTCCTAGACCAATGATCCAAAGGCAAGCTGCCATTCTCTTACAATACCCACCTCCCAGGCTACTGTAACAAGGCCTAGTCTAATAATTGACAAGATGATGCAAGCTGGACCAAACAGATTCTTTCCTCAGATTTTTCAATCTGAAGAAACAGGTGACAAAACAAATCATGCAAACATACATACACACACACACACACACCCCTAAACCAGCTGCCATCGAGTTGATTCCAACTCATGGTGACCCCATATGTGGTTAGAGTAAGAACCGTGCTACATAGGGTTTTTAATGGCTGCTATTTTGGAAGCAGATCATCAGGCTTTTCTTATAAGACACCTCTGGTAGTCTGGAACAGCCATTGGTTAGCAGTCACGTCTATTATCCATTTGCACCACCTAGGGACTCCACGCATTTAAAAAAAAAACCCTTTGCTGTAGAGTCAACTTTGAGTCACAGTAGCAACCCTATCCCTACAGTACAGAGGAGAACTGCCCCAGAGGGTTTCCAAGGCTGTAATCTTTAGGGAAACAAACTGCCCTATCCTTCTCCTGCGGAGCATGGTTGGTGGGTTCAAACTGCCGTTGGCAGCTGAGCGCTTTAACCACTGCACCACCAGGCTCCTTATATAAAAATACATAGGTAAAAGCACATAATGATGTACACTCACTCGGATGTCAACCATGGATATCTCAGTGGTAGGACTGAGAATGCTCTGTTTTCTTTATACTTTTCCTGCATTTTTTTTTTTAAACAAATAAACATATGTGATACTGTCATAATTGGAGATAGGGGATATTTCCAAAAACAATTAAGCTGGATGTTTCAGTGTTTTATTTTTCAAAGTTACAGAAAAATTATCTATATCAAGATATGCTCATCACATGACTGCGCACATTTCCAATGATCATTTTGTACTGCTTTACTCACCCTTCTTTCCACCCTACAACCCTTCCACAGGGAATGAGCATCTTCCTTATGCTGTGTTAATATCAGGCAACTTTTAATTATGCTGTTTCTAGATGATTCTACTACAATACAGGCAAACAATATCTAAATATATTTACTTTAGAGCCTAAAAGGAAGAATCTCCCTTATACTCCATTTACAGTATTTGCATCCTTCAGTGATGTTTCCACTTAAAAGAATCTAAGAATCAGTAAATGAAAGTCTGTATTTTACAAGAGTGTAAACTCAAGAGTCTAAAGTTGAAATATCTTCTTAGACTCTTTAGAAATTTTAGAACTTTGTAATTCATACACAATGAAAATTAACAATAAAAAAGTAATCTATATTATATCTACTAAAATGCGATTCTTAGCCTCCTCTACATCATTTACTCCTTTAATAATCTGAAGATTATCTTGGGGGTGAGGGATGGAACACACACATATAAAACTGGGGGGGAACAAAATCAGGAAGTTCACAGACTCTATTAAGTCTATCTATGTACTACGGACTCAGTTAAGAAACCCTGATACAAAAGGGAGACAAATGAAATGTCTTAACCCAAAAGATATCCAAATGTTTTTTCTCAGTCATAAATTTGCTGAAAATACACAGCTAGAAATCACATTCTTGAGGCATCAGCCTCCTAATCTTATCCCACCACCACCACCCATGTACTTCCTCCACAATCAACCCTACTGTTACGATCTCTTACAAATAAAAACTTAATGACATACCCTACAAAACTCTAGCTCCCATCAAGATTAAACCCTATATTCTCTAGCATAAAGGAAACACATACATACAGTTTAACATAATTTACTTATCATCACATACATACTACATGATGTATTATCCATGTTTGCTGAATTAATTAGAGCAGTTTTTCAAACTGTGGGTTAAACTATTAGTGAATCATGAAATCAATTTAGTAGTGCATGATAAAAATTATTTCTAATAAAACTGAACTGAAAAGGGAAAAAATATATGTATATAAGCATGTTTGTGTATGTATATCAAAATGTACTTTGTTTCTGTTACACATACACAATGAGTCAGTCAAAAAGTCTGAATGCTTAATGAATCAGAGCAAAACAAAAGAAATCCTGAAAAGGAGTGGTAAAATGGCGAGCCAGACAGGCACATATCATGGACACACACGCCAACATTTTTTTTCTACCTGGACAAATCGATCCTATTTAATCAAAGTCACCCATAAATTGTAATTTGGCTGGTAGATCTAGGGCAAAGCCTACTCATGTATTTTATAAAAGGCATCTCACCAACATGCTACCTCCTAAATTGGTGGTTCTTCAAGTGGAGTCACCAGACAACAGCATCAGGATTACCTAGGAACTTGCTAAAAATGCAAATTCTCTGGCCCCACCTATGACCCACTAAATCAGACACTCTGGGCATGGGGCCCAGTGATCTGTGTTTTAAGAAGCCCTCCTCCAGGTGATTCTGATGCACACCAAAAGTTTAAGAATCACTGTCTTAAATCTTTTGTATCTCTTTTGCAGATATTTTCAAAAGTCCTTAAGAATTCTGTCAACGTTGTTGAGCTACTTCAGAGTAAAGCTGAAGGGTAACTGCTACTAGCTGAAACATTATAAACTAGAGACAATCCTCTTCCAAGTACTTTCTTTATGGAAAGTGGCCCCTGGACTTTAAACGAAAATAAGTAAACCTTGTGCATTGCTTGTATAATAATCAAGCAGCACTATCTCTTTAGATCATCCTCCATAACACAAAGGTTCTTTTCCTCAGAACTCTTTTAATAGGCACTGTTTGTAATAGGATTTTGTCTGTCCTAAAAGGTGGATGTGGAGGACAATGGTGGTTCAGTGGTAGAATTCTTACCTTCCATGTGGGAGACTTGAGTTCAATTCCCAGCTAATACATCTCATGCACAGCCACCATCCTTAAGTGGAGGCTGTGTGCTCGGCAAAGTTTACAGGCTAAATGGAACTAGGAAGAAAAGCCTAGCAATCTACTTCCAAAAAGGAGCCAATGAAAACCCTATCAATCACAAAGGTTTGATCTGCAAATGATCATGAGATGGCACAGGACCAGGCAGTATTTTGTTCTGTTGTGCATGGGGTCGCCAAAAGTCGGGGGCTGACTTGACAACAGTTAACAACACAAGAACAAAAAGGTGGATCTACACCAGACCACAAAAATTGTTTCGAACCTACAGTAACAAAACTGGTATATATCGCATATGTCCCTATAAAAAAGGAATGACACATGTCTAATTCATGCCATGCTGGCATAGAGAAATAATTTCAAGACTAATTTGTAAAAACTAATTAATATATTCAATTAGCTATTACATGAATTCACATACACACTGGTTCAAATCATGTCCCTCAAGACACAAATTTCTACAATATTATTTTTATCTTTCAAATACATTAAACTTCATACTGAGTTACCTGTGTACTATTCTTTCCTCCATACTTACAACAGTCATAAGCTGCTTCAAAACAACTATATTTTGTCTCTTTCTGTGTTTAAAGTACAAAGCAGGTATTGTTCATTCAGTCAACAAATGTTTAATGAGCAGCTACCACACGTATACACTGTACCAGATGATGGGCAGTACAAAGGTGATACAAACAGTACTTGTGTTCATGGAGCTGTTTATTGAATGAACAGACATCACAAACAACAACAATGAAAGAGAGTGTGCAGTCTGTATGAAAGATCTGGCTTGCCAACATATCTGAAATAAATTATCTTTCTTCAAAGGGGTACCCTATCGTTTCCCCTCTAACACAAGGCCATACATAAATGTCACAAAAAATACACTGGCAAGTCATTTAATCAACAGTTAATCTGATTTTAATATTCTGTATATATAGTAATATATACAAAAGTCCTACACATAATGCAAGGCTTTGCATTCCCTCATGGAAATGCCAGGTTTGATACCCAAACTCCAAATACCCAACAGAAAAGATACAAATTGCCAGTTCTCAATTCCAGAAATTTTATTCTCTGACTTTACCACTGTAGATTAAGAAAAGAACTTTAAGGTCACCTATTACTCACTTGTAAAATGAGTACAGCAAGAGAAGTAATTTCCTACTTTACCAAGGAAAAAAGCATTTGTCTAGAAACTTTCTAGGACACACATACAAACTATTAATAGTAGCTGCCTCTGCGAAGTGTCTAGGAATCTGGGGACAGAAGGGCACTTATTTTTCATGTATATCCTTTTGTGCTGTTAAATTTTTATTTTCAAATCATGTGGATATATTATTTTTCGAGTTTAAAAAGTTGGTATAAAAATATCTTAAATATAAAAATAGCATAATTCTGTTTACAGTAGCATCTCCTTTATAATGGTGGGAATAAAATCTGCAGCCTGCCTATATATTTGAGACAAGGATGACACAGGAATGGGAATGCTGCTTGGGCCACAGAAATGGTCCGGAAGGGTTCTTAACCTCGGGTCATGGATCCCCAGAATATCCACAGAAAGAACTCAGGAGTCCATGACCTTGGGTAATAATTATGTCTTTAATTTCATTAACTTCTAACTTAAATTTAACATTTCCTTCACTTACTAATGTAGGCAACAACCTACAGTAGTACTAGCAATACCTGTTGTCTCTGTCACCAAAAGAAGTCATGGATCTCATCGTATCCTATTACAGTAGCTGTAGATGTCAAAATTATCACTTATATTCATCACTAGTTCAAATTTAAGACAACCGGATTCACCTCTAAATCTTGTTTTTTTACTGTGTTAGTAAGGCACCCTCATATATTACATACTGTTTTAATACTATGATAACTATATTTCAATATAGCTGGTTTCTTTATTTTATGCATTTAAAACATCATGCTGAGGAGTTTCACCAGACTACAAAGAGATCTACAGCACAAAAACGTTAAGAATTGCTGGATAATGTTTCTTAAATCAGGTGCAAAAACCCCCGTTTGGAAACTGAGGGAGGAAGTATTTTTGGGTAATCTCAACTGGAATGCTATAAAAAATCAGTAGGCAGGGAATAGATGTGATAAACTTCTTGTTGAGCCTGCAAAACTTCCATACAACCAAGTATGAACTGAATGCCAACAGTGTCCCAGTTGAGAAACACCTCAAGGATCAAATAAATGGCATGACTACCCTCATCAATACTATGCTTTCCAAAGTTTACAAACTTCAGTGTTCATCCTAAAGAGTTCATTGGTATGTCAGAATTTCTTTCTTTATTCTCTTCCACCTACTGAACAGATTTTCATCACAAAATCTATTTTCCCCCAATGACCACCTAAGCTGTCCAACAACAAAAAAAACTGCTTCTGAAAAACAAATACAATATTTTACTATCAATTATTCAGGACCCAATTACTACTCTGAGTTACAGCTGATGATTTAGTTCTCTGGGCTGCTGATTTTCAAAGTCTTTAATTTTTTAAATCAATTTGATTGTTAACTGCTCTGCCAGAAACTGGAGAAGAAATGAACAAAATACACTTATCAATCTGTTAATGCTTGACGGCTGTAAAACTATATTCGATTGGCAGGAGAAAAAAAGTGGAACTATCACAAAATAATACATGGGAATATTCTGTATATTTTACCCTTCCATACTCCTCCCTAGTTCTATCATCCTGTATAACTGAAAATTGTTAACAAGAAACTGTAGTTGCCTGTATAAGCACTGACTTTAAATCTACAAAAAACTTAATCTTTAAAAATACCCTTTGTGGTATTTCCCATTGAACGGATGAAGAAATGTAGCTAAATGAAATTAAGTAATTCACCTCACCCAGAGGGAAAGTAGCAGAGGCCAGGACTGGAACCTAAAATACAATTTCAAACTTCCAACCACTTCATCAAATCAGCAATACAACTGAATGCAGCTTGTCAACTCTTCAATCAACAGCCTCGTCCTCTGCTCATAAAGAAAAGAAAGCTGCAAGCAAATACATGAGTTAGAAAGCTAGCAGACAGGTTGATGCTTCCACTCTGCATCCCTCTCACCTCACAGCAATGCTAGCTGACAGGAAAAAAGAAACCTAAAAGCAGATATAAGGAAATGGTGCTGAGGAGAATCTGGAAATGACTGCCAATTTCCTCCACAGTTATTAATTCCAGAAGAAACGGTCCTGCGTGGTAGAACAGGCGAATTTGTCTTTGTTCATTTAAGCAATGTAGGAAAGGCAAATAATCAAGGGTCAGCTTTAAAATAAAACCAAATAATAATGATAGACATTCTACTTATCTACTTTGGTCTCCTTCAATGGCTCATTCCTATCTTTTCTCATGGTGTCTCCTATGTACCCATTACCGTTTTTCTACCTCAACTCTATCTGAAATGAAATAGACTTAACTGAAATGAAGACACAGAGCTGTATGTGCAGTAATACAACGAAACTCAATCCTAGTGCCCATGGTCACGGCCAATAACTATTACAAACTTTCTATTACTTAAGTGCCAAGCTAGGTATCTAACCTGTCTTTTAAAAACAAAACAAAAACAGTTGCTGTCAAGTCGATTCTGACTCATGGTGACCCCATGTGTGTCAGAACGGAATTGTGCTCCACAGAGTTTTCAATGGCTGATTTTTTGGAAGTAGACTGCCAGGCCTTCCTTCAGAGGCACCTCTGGGTAGACTCAAACCCCTAACCTTTCGGTTAGCAGCCCAGTGCACTAACCATATGCACTACCCCAGGACTCCCCAGCCTGTTTTAGGTACTGTATTGAGTAAAGCATACAATGCAATACTGTACTTAAGGCATTTAGGTAGTTAAGAGAGTATTCTCTCTCTCTCTTTCTCACACACACACACACACACACACACACACACACACCCACACACACCCATACATACCTCTCAAACCTTAAGTGAGAAACATGAGATATAAAATTAAAATAGACTCAAGTGGTATAGAATAAAAGTACTACCAGAATCCAAAAAATTTACAGTGATGACTAAGAGCAGTAAAAATGGTGAAAGAAAATTTCATGAAAGCAAGAGAGCTGACCACATCCAAAACATACAGAATGGATTGTTCTATTTATCTCTAGGAAAAATTAGTATCAGATAATGGATAAATTAATTGATCCTCATTTAAAAAAAAAAAAACCCTAAATCAAATTGACAGCATCTCAGTAGTGTTAAAGAGTTAAATTTTAATGTATTAGTATCTTCCTAATACTAAGTTTCACACTTGTTAGTTCTTTTCATCTGATTAACATTCAGGACAGTATGTCCAGCAGGCAGATACGTGAATTCACAAATGTAAGAAATTTTTAGAGCCAAAAGTACCTTAAAGGTCACTCCGTCCGATCCTATTTCACGAATGAGGAAACTAATGGCCAGGAAGACTAAATAATTTCTTCCAGGTCACCCAAAACTCATCCTTTGCTACTATGAAATTAGTAAGTGTGAAGTGTTTTCTTTAAAAGGATTTTGGAGACTTCTATTATAGTCCTTGATTTAACAAAATATTCTAATCTCATTAAAACACCTTAAAAATTTAAGGTTTGTTAAAAACATACTAAGTATACTAACTCATCTTGGGACAAACCATGGATTAAAACATTTTAACTTCCTAACTTTTGGTCATGACGTTATTTATTCATCAGGAGATCTCTCAGGGAAGCTCCCTGGCTAAGGCCTCATTCTCAGGATGGCAGCCCTTACCAGCACATGCATACTAACTTCCCCTGACCCCTTGACTGGCAGACTTAGAGGTAGACACCTGATACAAGCCAGACCAATCACACTCTCTATCTTAGGAATCTGGAATTTTGAACTGAGAGAAACATAAAAACAATGATAATAATGGCTAATATTTATTAACCGCTAATACTGCATGCCACAAACTGTTCCAAGCATGCTGCAATTCATGTAATCCTCCCAGCAACCCCAGGAGATTTTACAGATGAGGTTAACCTGCCCAAGGACTCAAATCTATGCAGTTTGACTCCAGAATACAGGCACACAGGCACTTAACTGCTACTCTATACTCCTTCTCAAAAGATTGGAATTGTTAGTGTCGAGTGACATCAGTGTTACTTGCTGCTGAAAAGCCATAGTTGCCTTGGTTCCTGCACTTCCCAAGCCTTGACTGTTCAACACTTCCCTGAAGCCTGTGAGACATCCTCCAGGATCCTTAAAGTAACCAGATTTGGTTTCTTTTACTTGAAACCAACCTCATCATCCCATCTATCTAATATTTATAAGCCTCATCTTTAGAAAGCAGATACAGAAGTAACATAAACTTGCACCACAAAGAAATCATTCCTTTAAATTTTTTTTTATAAGAATGTGTTTACAAAAGGATTCGCCACAAGTTTCTTTCAAAATATCTCTCGCTTAGGCCGAAACTTTTAATGACACTTCCATGCGTATGGGATAAGAAGGGATAGAACAGGAAAGCTGTAAATGGACCTTAGCTATCATTTAGTTCCAAATCAGCATATTCTCAATCCACTCATTTTATAGATGAAGCAGTACAACCCTGTGTTGACAATCAGAGCCTGGAGTCAACTGCCCATTGGGCCTAAGTTCAAATCCTGGTTCTACCAAGTTCTAGTCTAAGTAGGTGACCTTGAGCAAGTCAGTTAATCTCTAACGTCTCAGTTTCTTTCTCTGGAAGAGATAACAGCATCTACACATCCAATAATGAGCTCTAAAGCATCTTCTGAGTTTAGCAAAGTGCCTAGCACATGCTCGACACATTCACTAACACGCTCTCAATAAATGTTAGCTACGATGGTAGTGATGAGCAACAACCTGAGGCTCAGAGAGGTAGATAATTTTCCTAGATTATACGGCCACTTATGGACAGAACAAGAACTAGAAACAAGGGCGCCAGATTTCAGCTCAATGTTCTTTTCTTCTACACCACCCTACAAACTCACGGACCTAACATTCAAAACTATCTCTCATCTGATATAATACTACCTTTTTCAATCTAATCTCCACCTCAACTTTTATTCATTCATTGACCAAATATTTTATTGAATGCCTTCATGTTCTAAACAGTTTCTAGTGCTGTAGAAATAGCAAAGAACAAAATCCCTACCCTTGGGAGGTTTCTATCAGCCGGGGAGATAGGATACACAAGAACATCTAACATAGATGAAGCTTCCTTTAGTTTTCTTAAGATTCATAGAACTTGCTTTAAACATTCCTGCACTCTTGTATTTGCTTCAACATGCACCATATCTGAAAAGCCTCCTGCCTTTTCTCCACACAAGGAACCTGAAAGCCCAAATTGTTAGATCTCTGTAAGAAGGCATCTCTATACATTCCATTAACCGTTTCTTCTCACTCCTCTCAACTACCCTGACATTTAACTTTTTCTAGTGCTCTTTTGATGTCTGACACCCCGGTAGTTTTTGCTAACTTTCCAGATATATGTTTTTCAGCTCAATGACTCATTCAAGTTTGTTGAAGTCAAGGTCTGTATCTGATTGTTTTTTTATTCCTAACAACACTCTAGCACACAGTTTTACACATACTTTTTGATATACAGATCCTCCCCCTTTAAATAGTTTCTCAATATCTTATTTAGCTAACATCTGGCATTTATGTAATAACTGTCATATGGCATTTACTTTCATTGAAAGAAACAATGCTTAATGTTTTTACACTATCAATTTACAAAATTGTATATCTTCTTTCAAATCTTTTATTATGAAACATACTTTATCAGTGCCAAAAATAATTTTGAAAGGTAGAAAGACTGAACATATTCCTACCCTATCATTGGAAATAGTCCTTAAAATATTAAGATAATAGCAAAAAAATTCGACATGAAGGGAAAACGCCAATTAATTCAGTTACAGATTCTCCCCCTCTTCCGAAATAGAACTCTAAAAACTAAATCACATGCTTCATGCAGACTTAGGTTCATTCTAATATAAAGATACATCTTATAAAAATCTATACACTGGGCTGCCATGCATCAGAATCAACTCAACAGCAACTAAAACATAACACCACACATCTTTGAGAGTTGATTAGCAGAAGATAAAGACTAATGTTGCAGCCATACCTATGTGTAAAAAATTTCATATTTAAAGAGGTCTCTCGCCCAAGGCGGGGAAAAGATTTAATATTCAGGTATACATAGCAATAAAATAGGCAATGAAAAAGAATTCCCGGAAGAATTTACCAAATTCTGCTAATAAATTATACAGTTAGTGTTCCATAAAAGCAAAGCTCTTCATGGACAAAAAGAAATAGAAGCTCATTCAACACTCAACAAACATGTAAGAAGCACGTTACATGCGAGGCATAGTTCTGGGCACTCGGAAGACAATGAACAAAACAATCGGAGATCCTTGAGCTTACAGAGATTATATTCTAGGAGAAAATCTAAATAAAATGGGATACTTTCCTACAAATTTCTTATATGCTTAAGATAACATAACGGTGCCGATACAGGAGAAGTAACTGCAAAGAAAAAAAAAAAAAAGAGAAAATCTGAAAAGCCAAAAGCAAACGTCAGAAACAGTTAAGTGATGAAAAAACTACACTTCCTTATAATTTAATATTCTGACCAAGTCAAGATCATCTTTTAAAGTTGCCAAAATTAGAATACGCAAAATATTACATACTAAAACTATAATAAACTTAATATTTATGTAATAGTTCAGAAGATAATTCAAGGTTCTGTACAAAGTCAATATGAAGCATCGTGGTTATGAGACTAGGCTTCTGTGACATTAAAAGCAAGGGTTTGAATGCTAGCTCTGCCACTTACTAGCTGTGAGACCCTTCAGTTTCTTAGTCTATAAAATAGGAATCAAAATACCTCATCAGGCTGTGGCAAGGATTCAACAATCAACCAAAACTGGAAACAATCCAAATATCCAACAACAGATAAATGTATAAATACAGTGCATCAATTCACTGGAATATTACTTAGCAATAAAAAGGAATGGATGGATTCACACACAACATAAATGAATTTCAAATGCATCATTATAAGCGAAAGAAACCAGACACAACACAGTATATATAATTCCATGTATACGAAATTTTAGAAAAAGCAAAACTAATCTATGGAGAAAGAAAATCAGAGGTTGCTTGGAACTAGGGTAGAGGAGAACTGACTGCAAAGGAGCATGAGGAACTTGTTGGGATGTTGGAAAAGTTCTGTGTCTTGATTGTGGTTAGGTTTCTATGGGTGCATACATCTGTCCAAACTCATCAAAACGTATGCTTAAAATGAGTACATTTTACTGTACGTAAATTATACCTCAAAAAGAAAAAAAAAAGGATTAAATGAGACAACATATATAAAGCCCTCAGAACAGTTAACAAGGGCATAGGAAGTATTCAACAAATGGTAGAATAAATAAAAGTTTATAGTATCTGACTAAGGCCAAGTGCCAAGACCAAGCTATAGGAAGATACCAACTGGCAAACCTCAGGCAAATGATGATGAAAATAAGGAAAAGAAAGAAAAGAAGTAAAAGATGCCTGCTTGCCAAAAGAACAGGATTAAGAAAATGATATTCTCAGCAATGATAAGAGTGCTACCAATGCCAAAGAACACCTAGATTACCTCAACCAGGCATTGTCTGAATGTAATTCAAAATTGAGTCAAAGACTTTATGAAGTCTAATGATAGTCCAGTAGCTATAGAGAGTCCATAATTTTATTGTTGGGGGTGGGGAGTGGAGGAGGATACACATCCATGAAGGCTTGACCATGAAGTCAGAGGATTTTGCCAAGCCAAACAGAAAAGGGGTCACTTTGTGCATATTTTAAAAACGCCAAGCAAAAATCAGTAAATCCATTTAAGTCTTTTTTTTTGCCTTCCAATTCTACGTGATTTAAAAAATACTTACAAAGGTAACTGATTAAAACATGTAGAACCTAGAAGTTGGGTTGAAACACAACTTAAGTGAAACAAAACAAAACATCTGCGAAACTCATATCAAGGCAGAAATTTTTTGTTTTTTTAATGAACAAATAATGTTGCTTAATAACAGAAGTCCTGTAAATAAGACCAGAAGAATTGAACTGAATGTCACTCAAAAAAAGTGCAAGTCTTCTGACATACATGTTAAAGAAAAAAATGAAAGGAAGGAGAAAAAATAACATCCCAATTGGACACACTGGGAAGCAAGACTTTAGACTATAAATCTTAACTGTAAGGGTTTGTTTTGATTTTAAGGACCTACACTTGTCACATTAAAGAGGCAGAAAGGACAGAGAAAAAAATTAGAAGTCCTGGGTTTCAACGATGGTTCTATCAGAATTTAGATTTCTTTTTCCTTAAAATTGGGGAGTTGAGGCAGGAGACTGAAAATAATCCAACTTTGGCACTCACGTTCTAGATAGAAAATCACAAGTTTTACTAAAAAGATTAATAGCACTGGGTTGTGAGAGGAATTAAGCAATTATTTTTAATACAACATGAAAAAAAATAAACTGCAAGTTTTCTTCCTAAATTCAGATAAAATACCAAGACAACTAAGGACCAAATTTTGCTGGTCATTGTACACAAACATACGTATCTTCCAGGGTTTAACCGTTCATTCTGGAACAAGTTTCTTGACTCAAGTTCTTACCAAACCAAAATAATAAAATCCAAATTGATACTTAGATTCCTAAGCACCCTTTCTTTTTGGGTAATAATCTATAAAATAACACTAATGGAAATTTAACTTTGTGGAAATCCAAACCTGTTTTTTTTTTAAGATTAAAGAAAATTCAATTAACTCTTGTACATACTATAATTTTTCTAATTATCCTTTCAATGGAAAACTGAGCTAAGTTGGGAACAGGTTTTCCTTTAAAAAATGCAAATGTCATTCAGCATTAAACTTTAGGCATACATGTTGGATTTTCATTTTATTTATTTTAAAAATGTTGAGTGCTCATCTTGCTATTACGGCTATACTCATTTTCCACTGAAAAGGTTATGTCTTTCACAAAATCAAACACCGAAGAAAAATGTGATTAAATCACAGCTGAAAATAGTAATAATGGGGTAATATAATGAGGTCAGAACTGAAGCAGCCAATCAGAGGCATAAAAGCATTTCCTGCAATATTAATAGTCAAAAGAGAAAACCAATCACGGAAACCTCGAGCCTTCTTTTGACAGTCAAAGAAACAAGAGAACCAATCCACACACGCCCGGGGTTGACAATAAGGCGGGACTGTAGGTTCATTGAAGAAATTCTTGGAGGGTGCAGTTACTATGAACTTCGCATACAAGTAACACCAATAGAGAATCATAAACACTGTCAAGTCAGATGAAATTCAACTGTATGTAAAATTCAAGCCATGGGGGGGGGCATTTCTGCTAAAAGTCACTGTATCATCAAATAAACAACCACCAATTTAGATGCAAGAGATCAACTTCTAAATGACCACCCTCCAATGACAATTCTCAGGGACAGAGCGTGGGCACGGCGCAGCGCCGGCGGCTCTTCCCAAACATCCGTCGTTCATTCCTAACGCTGCGCACCGAGCGGGCGCCGTTCTGGCAAGGCAGGCAGAGCCCGCCCGCCCGCCACGCATGGGCCGCGGTACCAGCCCTTCGCATCTTTCTAACGCTACCTCCAGCATGGTAGTGGCGGCCCCCGCCCTCCCCCGCCGCAGTGCTGCACCACTCATCCTGCTGCACCATCGAGGGCCGGGTAGCGAAGAGTGAGACTATCTTCCTGGGAGAAAAACGATATTTGCTTTTAAGGCACTTTACTTTTCATAAGTCATTTCAAAAAGAACCCAATGCAAAAGCAAATTTAAAAGTGGGTAGAAAAGAAGTCTCTCCTGGCCAAGGGATCCCTCGCTCATTAATTAACCCGGCACCCGGGGGGGAAAAAAAGGTAAACAGAAACCGTACGCCAACTGCGGCTAGAGCATCCCCTACGCCATTCCCGGCCGCCGCTTACGGCAAGGCCCCCTTACGGCAGCGTAAGCAGCGCTGCGAGCTAATCACAACACTGGGACGCAACAACATGGCGGCCGCGGGCGGGCGCTGCGCCGGCCGAAAAGGTTTACGCTACTCTGCCGGCGTAGGATCCCATGCATTGAAGCGGCAGCGGCGCCCTCCAGCGAGCGTAGACCGCTCTGTGAATGGCGAGGCCCGACTGACAAAGGGGAGGGGGGAGGAGGGAAGGGGGGGTAATAAACACTCGAGTCCCTACCGATTCCTCCTCCTTCTCCATCCCGGTGGGCATCTGGGGCACGGCCCGGTTGATGGAGACGCAGTCGTTGAGATCAGGCATGTCCTTGCCGCGGTAGATAGGCAGCGGTTTGGCGGCGTCCAGCGCCCGCGCTCGGAAGGAGAGTTTACTCATTGTCTCCCCGCCTTACAGGAACAGCCCGGGCGGCGGCGTCGGGGCGGGCGGGGAGGGGGGGGGGAGGACTCCCGCCGCCTCCTCCACCTCCTTCCTCAGTGCAGCGCGGCCGGCCCGCTCCTCCTCCTCCTCCTCACTGGCCCCGGCCACAGCATGGGCGCCCACCCCACCCGAAAACAGCCCCCCGCCGCCCGCGGCCGCTTCCACACACTAGATCCGCCGCTCGCCCGCCCGATCCGCTCCCTGCGCCATGGCCAACATGGCGGACATTACCACAGCGGCGGCGAGCGATCCCGGCAGCCCGCGCGAGAGCGCGCCCCCGCCGCGGGGACGCGCCTCGCCCTCTCCCTCCCTCCCTCCTTCCTCTCCCTTCCCCTCCCTTGCTTGCCCACCCACTCTCTCCGCGGCGCGGCAGGCCCGCGGGAGCGTTCTCAGCCTCCGGCCGCTGGGAGGAGAGCGGGTGACGGCGCTTCTCCGCTGGCCGGCCTGTGCTCTCGCGTTGTGGCAGGTGCCAGGTGCGCAAGTTAACCCGTGCCCCAGAGCCTGCGCCTCTGCCTCTGCGGCCCCATCACCCCGCTCGCTTGATGCCTCAGAGGAAGGAGCCGGTCAAAACACTGCGGCGCGGAGCAGCGCGTGTGTACAGAAGTCTGTGAGCGGGAAAGGAAGATGCCGATTAGGACCACAACAGCCACCACCCGAGCATGTATTTATAAAGCACCTATCTCCAAGGCGCGCCGAGGGCAGGCTAATTCGCATCTTCTGAATCGCACATCCTCGGAAGGTGCGAAAGGTCCATTCCGCCTGCCGTCTCAGAGGGGAGCTGACCTGCGGGGTCTCACCCGTGTCGAAGCGCCCGCGCGACCCAGCACACTTGCCCGCATCCTCTCGTCTATACCTGACTGATAAAGCTCTCCAAGATAAGGGATCCTCGCTCATCCTCGCCTTCACTGGGAGAATGTTAATGGGAGCAGAAAGGGTTAATGGTTTGAGGCTGGATGCAACAAGTGTACTTGAACCTGTCCCCCAAACTCCAGTAGAATTATTTAGAAGATGGTAGCTATTTCTCAGATTTAAAAAAAAATAAGGGTTTTTACAAATTAAAATTGCAAAATTTGACCAAGATCGCGCACATTTCCGAAGTGGCAGATGTGTATAAAAATACCGCGTGCTGTGGAAGATGCAAAGAAGTTAGAGATAAAGTCTCTGCCCTCCTGCAGCTTTCACATTAATGGAATAACGGAACAATCGGAAAGGTGGTAACAATAAGAGATGTAAATAGTTGAACAGCTGGAAAAATAAATGACAGCAAAAGATTTAAGTACTTGGAAACTATACAGGAGATGACCCAAGGCACGTGATTCATTATCAAATGAGTTATACAGGCAGTAATTGCCATGACAGTTCAGAGAAAGTAGACATTATTTTAGCCTGAGCTGGTCAGAGAAAGCTCCAAGGAGGAGGGGAAATCAGATTTCGCGATATTGCTGAGATCAACCTCGTGTAGCTAAGAGTTTCTTAGTTAAAGCGTTACAGATTTCTCACAAAATCCCTAGGATGAGTGCGCCAATTTTACCAATTCCTATAATTGATAAACTCCCTAGCTGAGAAGACGGTAGATGGTTTGCTGAAGTCCAGCAGGGAAAAAATTGATTCATACAGTCATTGCTAGACGACATCAAAACTGTACCTCTCCATCCATTATCTCCTTCCCTCCCACCTCTTCCCCCCTTTTTCCTCCTCCTTCTCCTTCTCTTCCTCCCTCTCTTTCTCCCCCTCCTCCTTTGGAGGAAACCCAGGTGGCTTAGCGGTTAAGAGCTACAGCTGCTGGTCAGCAGTTTGAATCCACCAGGCATGCTCCTTGGAAACTCTAACGGGCAGTTCTACTCTGTCCTATAGGGTCGCTATGAGTCAGAATTGACTAGACAGCAACGGGTTTGGGTTTTGTTTTGTTTTGTTTTCTTCCTTTGGAGGCAGAATGGTGGATATGGACTTTATAGTACTTTCTAAACAATCGAACCCGTTTGGCCCAGCAAGACTCCAAGCATTGTTTAGTGGAGCTTTAGTGTTTTCCATCACTTTGTTGCTGGAAACAATGGAGATGCTGTGACTCATTTCTTCTTGTAAGCAATACCTTCCTCAAGCTTATGGGCATGTCCCGCTTTGACTGCTACCCTCTGAAGGAGTTCCAATCCTCTGCAAGGAAACAAGAAGTTGTTGCGAGGGGATCGTGACCAAGTTCAAGGCTGAAAGAGAGAAAAAGAAAGCAATTTGGTAAAAGAAATAAGTGAGTCATCCAGGGCTTTGTATTTCTAGCACTTTTCAGGTTCAAAAAGGATAGCTTTTTTCTATTCCCTATATCCATTGTTACTCTCAGGAAAGGAAATTTCGAGTACCTGTAATATACCAGACTTTATAATGGTAAACCAAAAAAAAAAAACAGTTGCCATCGAGTTGGTTCCAACTTATGGAGACTCCACGTGTTTATTTATTTTTATTGTGCTTTAGGTAAAAGTTTACGGCTCAAGTTAATTTCTCATTCAAAAATTTATACACGTATTGTTTTGTGACATCGATTGCAATCCCCACAATGTGACAGTACACGCCTTCTTTCCGCCACAGTTTCCCTATGTCCATTCGTCTTGTTCCTGTCCCTCCCTGCCTTCTTGTCCTGCCTTTGGACAGGAGCTGCCCATTTGGTCTCATATATTTGATTGAACTAAAAAGCACGTTCCTCACGTGTGTTATTTTTTGTTTTATAGGCCTGTCTAATCTCTGTCTGAAAAGTGGGCTTTCTGAATGGTTTCAGTTCTGGTTAGCAGAGTGTCAGGGGCCGTAGTTTTGGGGGTTCCTCCAGTCTCTGTCAGACCAGTAAGTCTGGTGTTTTTATGTGAATTTGTCCATGTGTTTTAGAGTAGAACTGTGCTCTACAGGGTTTTCAATGGCTGTGATCTTTCGAAAGTAGAGCGCCAGGCCTTTCTTCTGAAGCACCTCTGGGTGGATTTGAACTGCCAATCTTTCGGTTAGTAGCTGAGCACCACTTTCACCATCCGGGGACTTTATTTATATTATAATGGTACATCATATATATTATCTCAAGTAATTGAAATCCACGTAATTCTATTATAACCCTACAAAGAAATGTTATGATTTTACCACTAAGGAAACTAAGGCTCAGACATAATTTGTCTACATGAATAACTGGTAGTTAATAACTAGGTTCAAATCCAGGTCTAGCCTGACTTCAAAACTCATACTTTCTCAGCAATGCTACATTGCTATTCAAGTTCGTGTCTTTATTGACCATTCAGCGTTCCAAAGTTGCTGATCAAAGTTAACTACTGAAACTTTTCTATCAGGTTCCAGAGCCTAAAGATATAATAACTCAAAGGAGGGCAGGAACAACAGCTGCTCTGTTAATCACTGTATTTCCAGTTCTGTGCCTCACACATACATAACAGGCACCTAGCATACATATTTGTTGACAGATAGTCCACCAGGAAATTCATTTATACTGATCCTATTCCACTCCACTTTGGGGTTCAGATACCTTATTGGCCTGTCCCCTGAACTAGCCATCATTGCCAATATTTGCTCTTGTTATGGCCTGCTCTGCTCTCTAGCTTCCTGCCTTTGGGTTTAGGAATTTTAGAACCAGTTAAAACAATTCAATGAAACTTTTTTGAAACCTAAAATTCAATTATAAGAATGAGTTTTTGCTGTAGTAGTTGTTGTTGTCATCGTTGTTTTGTTGTTATTCTTTTACTTTGACTATATAATAGATTTCTTCCCCAAATCTCCATTTTTTTCTTGCCCTGTAGGCAGTGATTATTACAGAGCTGGGAATAAAACAGTTTGAGGCAAATAACACAATACACTTTTCAAGTGAGACACAGCCTGTGTTTTCTTGGCTTCTAATTCAGTGCTCAAACTAGAATGTGCCTCTGTTTCACGTATGGAAAATAGCTTTTATTTGTATATATTATTTCTCATAAAGTAACGTTTATTTCTAATCTATTTCTTGAACAGCCATTTAATTGTTAGTGCTGAACACAAAGTTTCAACTTTTGAAGTAGATCCTCTTATAAAATGTCTTTATCAAAACTTGTTTCGAATGGTTGTGCAGCCTAATAGCCTATTTTAATTTCAGTGTAATTTGCACTGATTAGAGTCATTCTAAAATCAGTCCACTTCAAATATTCTTTGGACCAATTCCAAATGAAATGTATTTAACCCAGCAAGTGCAATACATATAAACACCAAGAATTAGAACTAGTTTTAAAGCCGTATCAAAAATAAAACCACTATTTAAATGTAGTCTAAATTAGAATAAATGTCAAGTGACTGTAAGACGTGAATTAACATTCCAGTTTCCATCTCCACTACTATAATCAGGGCAGGCAGCTTCCAAATAATGGACAAATTACTTTTTGAAAGGAGCCTTAAAACTAGTAAACACAGTTGCTTTTCAACTATTTCAGAGTTTTGTAAATGTCACGTTCCTTCTAATTGGCTCCCTATTTCAGCAAACCCAGTTGAAAGTTAATTGGGCTGGTATGTGAACTGCCTTCCCCACTGCTCCCCCTTATGTTTCCAGGAATGAGCCCAGTACCAGTGAGGCTTTGCTGCTTTCCATATGTCATCTGAATGTGGAGTTGGTTTGCTTTCATTACGATCATCCGGAGTCATTTCCCTGATTCCAGTGCCCTTTACTGAGGCAGGTCTGAATCTTTGAGACTTAGAGAGCAAGACTGTACTCAAGTGATATACCAGACATCTATGTCCACTTCTATGTTCACCACAGTGGGAATACCAGATGGTAAATAAAAATGTGTGGCTGTGGCTCAGTCTCTTAAAAGCATCTCTCCTCAGAGCAGGTTGGGATCACAGGGTGCCACCTTGTGTATAAGCCGACAATTTACTTCCCAGTTCCACAAAGGATGCAGATAGACTAAAAAATAATCAACCCGAAAGCTCTGTGTTTTATTAACCAAGGCAAAATGAGACAGATGTAATTGAGGGAAACAGGTTTGAAAACACACAACTCCTGAGGGTCCACGACACTCGATTTTAAATCACACCGACAGCCTGCCCCACCCCTGACGAGAAAACACATCCACTGCCCCACACATGGAATAGATTGACACAGCTCACTCCGACTTTTGGACAGGGATGCCAAAAATAAGCAAAGCTCTTGTGACAGAGCTAATGAATCTGACTGGGACAATTGTCTGTGTCCAAACAGTGAGCAAGCTACATAGATGTAATTTCACTACTTTGGATTCCTGAGAGGCACTAATTCCATAGAGACTATGAATATGATCCTACTTGTTTTAGTAAAGTGCAGGAAAGTGAGGTTTAAAAAATGGCTGCGCTTGCAACAGGGAAACACGATTCATTGGAGCAAGGCCACGGGAGGTAAAATAGGACCCTGTTCAGTGCAGCTACCTTGCCCTTGAGAAATCCCACACTTGGAGAAAACCAGCTCTAAATTCAGCACAGCTGCCATTCAGCTGTAGCCACTGTAACATTCATAGAATTGGCTGGACCATTCATAGTGTTTTCAAAAAGGAGTTGGAGGGGGAGATCCTAGGACTTTGGGGCTAAGGTGCATATCTGCCATTGGTCTAGGTCTCCTGTAATGTCTGTTCCTGCCAGCTGCCTTCCATGACCTCCTCCACTCGCCCATCCTTTTCTCCTCAAGCATCTCTGAAAGGTAACTTGGAAGGTGGTTTCTCTCTCTCTCTCTCTGTGAAGGCAGCTTAGTCTCAATGACTTCCTGCCACATTTCAGACAACTGAAGCAGGCTTACGGTGCAGTGCTAGCTGAGGTCCCATGGTGTTAACTGAGAGGATTACGTTTTTTAGGAAACCTGGGTTGCTATTCTAAATGTAACTCCCTTCACTTGCGTTTTATCTTTCCTGCCACCGAAGGACCGTTGTTCATAAGCACAGATTTGTGAATAGAGTATGCCGTTGGAATCCCGAATTAAAGAAAACTGGTGAACTGATCTAGTAACAGTCATGCCCTATTGATCTTTTCATTGTTGTCCCCTGAACTCCAGAGTGACTGGGTAGGAAGCAGAAAGGAAAGCAATTTTATGTCTCTAAATTAAAAGATAGGTCTACCTGTATTTTTTCAGCTATTAAAGATGACTTCGGCAGGGGAAGAAACAGAAACCATTGGAATAAAACACTAATTACCTGGATATTTATTGGTTCACCCACACTCCCACACTTATCTTGCTTCAGAAAGCATTTAAGGTGGCTTTTGCAAGTAGCTAAAATATGGTAGGATAGCATTTGGGCTCTAAATTTCCTAGTAATGAATGTGAAAATAGGAAACCTTGTCAGCATCACAGTTCACAATGTCCTTCAGATAAAATGATTGCTCAGGAAATTTACAACTATTCCTGGTCCTAATCAGAATGCCCAGGAGTCTTCATAATAGGGCAACTGGGTGATGTAACAGACAACTCAACAGTATCCTTACAATAGACACAGAAAGGACATGCTGGGTGCTGTTTTATAGTGACCCCCAATATAAGCTGAAGGCATTTTACCCAATCCAGCACAAACAGTTCTGCAAGGGTTTGAATGGACCTGGATGTCTGAGGCCATCTGCTCCACCCCAGCCTCCCTAAGAGTGTGAATGGTCACCACGGCCTCCAGGCAATCTTCCCTCAGTAGTGTTTCTCTTAACTATCTCCTGATAAAAACTGTAACTGTGAGGTCAAAATTATGCTCTATTATAATTGCCTGAAGTGTGGCTCTTGTAAGTACTCAATTAAGGACAGACCCCTATACCTTAAATGACCGTGGTGAGGAGGGTAGTTACAGTCCTTTTCTGAAAAGACAGACACTTAACAAGGACCAGTGCCTGAATAGAAAGCTGTCCCTTCTGCTCTTGTGATGAGCTAAGGATGTATCCACTGGCAAGGCCAAGAGGTAATTTGACCTTTGCATAAACAAGGTAGGCATTGCTATTTCAGGTTGGATGACATTGCTAATGGTGTGGTTATCCATATGTTCAACTGTGATGAGAGAGGTCGAGAGAGAGAAGGTGTTCTTGCACTCTGCATCCGCAGCTGGTTCGTGGTAATAGCTGCTGTTTGCCAGCTTTCTTTTCTAGCTCCAGGGCTTACATTATAACTTTACTTAGAAAGAGAGCACCCCCATCTCTTACTGCTACTCACGATAGACAGCTTTTGTCACCCAGCTGGCTGTGCCAAGGCTGGTTTTGAAGGAAATGGAGTTTTAGGGTGTCTTCTTTTCACATATTAACTCCTTCTACTCAGAGCTACACAGGGGACACTTGTGTACGAAGTCCCCCAGCTTCCCCATTTACCCAATCCAGCAGTCTTCTGCAGCACTGAGTATTCTTCTCTGGGGCTGATACGCAGCCCAGTGCCTACAGATGAGCCTGGCCTGCCATTTTAGGATAATTTAAGAGCATCTGCATGGATGAAGTGACTCCAGAAGGTGGACTTTGGTTTAAAAGCCAATTTTCACCTTCATGTTGATGCCCTTTACTAAAGATTTGTAACAGCTATAGCTTAGTCAGAGCCCTGATGGTGCAGTGGTTAAGTGCTCGGCTGCTAACCAAAAGGTCGGGAGGCTGAATCCACCAGCACCTTCTTGGAAACCCTATGGGGCAGTTCTACTCTGTCCTATAGGGTCACTCAGAATCGGCTCGACAGCAATGGGTTTGGTTTGGTTTGTACGCTTGGTCAGGAGCTTGCTGCTTAAAGGCCCTACTTACTTTTTTGGTTCTTTCTCCTACTACTCTATTTTACGGTGATGAAATGGCCTAAGTAGTATGCTTCAGCTCATGTATGAAATAGCTCTAGTCATTTAAAATGAGTCTGAAAACAACATTTGAAACCTATTTTAGGCATGGAGCTAAGTCTCAAAGGATACACACCAAAACATAGAAATGAAATTGCAGGGAAAGGAATGGTAAAAGGAATTCCTCACTTTTCACTCTATAAGCCTCTGTGTGTGTGTGTGCATGTGCTCATTTGTAAACAGAAGTTTTTAAAAACTTATTTTTAAGTATTAAAGTCAGATAAAGGAACACATTTGGGCTTTGAAAACAGACAAGGCTGATCTCCAGGTATTCTTTGACCCTTATTATATTGCTTAACCTCTGTGACTTTATTTGTGGAATGGATATAATGTGCCTATCTCACAGGCTCTCTATGAGAACCAAATGAAGTAAGATGATACAAATTGGCTAACACAGTGCCTGGCAAATAGTACAGGTCCAATCAACATTAAAACTAATGTTTCTTTTCCCTTTCCTCTGCCTTCTTATTTACAGGGCTTGAGGTGATTAAAATTAGATAAAATTAGAACTGTAGCACATATAAGATGAAACCTTGAGTTTCTACTCTGGTTTATGGTTTATTTTAAATCCTTTAATTTAAAACTAAACTAAACAAAACCTTTTTCTCTCTTGTTGTTGTTAGGTGCCGTTGAGTCAATTTTGACTCATAGTGACCCCATATGACAGACTGGAACTGCCCCATAGGGTTTTCTAGGCTGTTAATCTTTATGGGTACAGATTGCCAGGTCTTTCTCCTGCAGAGTCGCTGGGTGGGTTTGAACCACCAGCCTTAGCCATTGTACCACCCAACTCATTGCTGTGAATCGATCCCAACTCATAGTGACCCTATCCCATTGACACTGAGTCTATTCCAACTCATGGTGAACCTATAGGACCAGGTAGAACTGCCCCATAGGGTTTCCAAGGCTGTAATCTTTATGGAAGCAGACTGCCACATCTTTCTGCTGTGGAGCAGCTGGTGTGTTCAAACTGCTGACCTTTTGGTTAGCATCTGAGCACTTAACCAGTGCACTACCAGGATTCCTTAATTAACACCTTATTCTGTGGCCCTGTTTGGATCTCATTTACTACTCAGGAATGGAGTGGAACTATCATTCAAATCATCATAGTTATAGGACCCTGCTAAAGAGACAACATTCAGTCCTTCAAGATGGGAGAATCACATCTTTCTTCAGAATGGACACACATATCTAAATGCTTAATCAGACTCCCTGAAAAGTCAGATTTGTTTCTCAACTTCTGAAAGTTCTCTTCAATAACTATGGTATGATCAATCACATGACTTGAGATCGGATTTGAGGGGAGAGATCCTGCCTTTCTATCTTTCCTTCTTCCTTTCTTCCTTCTTCCCTTCCTTCTTACTTCTCTCTCTCTCCGTCCTACTCTTTCTCCTTTACTTCCTTTCTTTTCTTATTTTAGGAAATTCTAAAGCTGATTTTAAAAGCTTAAGTTTCATCTGAACAGCAACATGGTTAGGTCCTACTCAAAACCAGAAAGAGATGGGCTCCTTACCCATGAAAAATCCCATCGTAATCCATGAGCTAGCTTGTGTCTGAGCTTATGATCATCTGGAAAGTAATACTCCTAGGTTCACAGGTGATATCATAAAGGATATTAGCAAGAGTCATAATATAAAATCTAAAACATACTCAGAGGTTTTCCATAAGAATTTACAAATGATGTTTGAAAATAATGTATATTTGTTTTCAACAAATCTGTCAGAACATATCCACTCTAATGCATGCCCTTCCACACAACCATCTTGGTTTTGTAAAGGGCCAGAAATCCCTCAAACCTGATTAGTAAAGTAAGTAAGCCATTTGAGTAGATTGTTTTGTTTTGTTGTGTTATGGGTCATAAAGGAAAGAAGTAATGACACTAGTTTACTTGCTTGATTTATAAACCAACTTTGAAGGTTTTCCGAAAAGAAGAGTTCCAAAAATGCAACAAGCTTGCCAAGTCTCCACTTTGGAGGTCCACAGTGATTTGGATGTACATATTGATGTACTTACTAAGCCAGACCCATTAATTACTGACCTTCTCTTCTATTTATTATCCACTGATATAATTTAATTTAGAGGAAAATATTAGAACATAAGGCTAGTAGCCTTGGTTTTACCAACCTTTCTTGATGCCTGAGCAATGAGAAAATTCTTCAGACAAGAGTTTAGTCAAAAAAGAACAATAAACATCCAGTTCTGCACTCTGTTCTCAGGTAAGATATTTATTCTTTAGTATTTTTATAAATTTCTAAACAGCCCTAAAGGCATTCTATTTGAACAAGATATAGAGTATTCAAACTTGATTTTTATTGATTTTAACATAGCCTTTAGCACAGATTTCATCACTGTTGAATCATCTTACTGTAATTACAAATAATTTGCTATTACATGAAATAGCAAGAAGAGAGGAACTAGCCCTCAAATATGTAGAATTAAGAACGTCAACTTCATTTCCATCTCGAAACCAAGTATTTGTTTCCCATACCAGAAGTTGATGCTTGTCTCAATTGTACAGCTAATAGCCCAGAGCAGGCACAATTATTGGCTTCTCCTTTGCCCTGTTGCCTGATCTATAGCAATAAATTCCCCGGGTAGCCACGAAATTACACACAACATGATCACTATCACAGCAGGCCCAGCTAGATATGAATATGCAGCATGATCACTTACCCAGTAGGCACCGTTCAATACAGTTAGACAACATGATCACTACACAGCAGGCCCTTTTCATGTGGATTCCTAACATAGCCATGACAAATACACCAGGCAACTTGCTTGCATCTCAAGTGCAGCCACCATCCCTGCAGGAACAGCTTGAGGCGGACATGTCATGTAACTCCTAACTCCTCACGTGCACTCAGGTGTAAGCATCCTGCACAAGGTCGTTTAGCACAGCAGGTTCTGCCATAGAGAAATTTGACCATGGATACAGTGGAAATAGATTTAGCTCTGCCGACAAGATGTGATAGAACCTCCCGATGGGACTGCTAAGATGGCAGGCAATATTTTGACTTTAGCCAAGTGCTAATAAGAAACATCTTGATGATAATCAAAAGATTCATCATTTAGAAAACATCTTAACAAATGGACCAGAAGGAAAAGACAAAGAGCATGCTG
>NW_004443972.1:3456335-3457866 GCF_000243295.1 Trichechus manatus latirostris | reverse complement strand
GAAAAGAGAAGAAAGAAAACCCTGCCAATTGCATAAGCCTTAAGCTGTGTTTTAAAACAGTACAAGGTCTCACTGTATTCTGTGCACTGCTTTAATTGTAAGTAACACACAGATCATGCCACCTAACTTTCTACATTCATGGTTGATAGAGGGAGGTCACCAGAGCCAAGAGAAGATGGACAGAGATCTTGGATTGAGCCTGCAATTGCCCAAGCTTGGTACCCCCAACTAAAATACACTGTGTTTAAAATACTCACAGCAAACTTGGAATTGGAGAAAATATTGTCTTAATTTGCCACCAATGGCCTTTGTAAATAATGAAGGTCCAGTACTCATTGTCATCTCTTCCCTCCGCCTCCTACCCCTGTTTTTCATCTGCTTACTGGCTGTTTGGTTTTGTTAACTTCTGCCATGATTGGTTTTTCAGCATGGCTGAAGCAATATCATTTGAAGGATCCTAAATTAGGAGTCAGGAGACCTGTGTCCGCATCTGGGCCTGGCACTAGTTAACCTTGTGATCTTAGCTACATTGTAAAATGTCTTCAGTCTCATTGTCTTCATCTGTAAAGTGAAGAGATTATCTGCAATATCCATTTTAGTTCTCAAATTATACAGAATAAGGGGTCATATTACTCTTCCATAAGGCTTCAAGATGAATATGGCTAGGTGTGAATTATAACAAAGTTTTTAGTGTCCAGAATATGTGATGTTTTTGTCCTTAAAAAATTTAAACGAACAATATCTTATCTAGAGTCAAAATTAAATGACTGTTTTTGTTAGAGTATAATCAAAGGTGTCTGAATGGCAAAACGTAAACCTAAAAAGAGGTTAATGTTTTTAATTAAATTATTGCTTTCTTAAATTTCCTTATTACTAAGGTTATAGCTTATTTTTAAAATTATGATTATCTGTTAAAGCAACTACTAGAAAGCTTTTTAAAAACTAAACTATTCAAATGGGTTAAAACATTCGTTTATCATTATCATAAGCCATGTTTAATTGCCCCTTAAATAATATTAAGAAGAAATATTTTTAATTTTTTTCAAGCCCTTATAAAAAAGATGAGAATATGATACAGAATTAAAACATATGAAGTTCTTAGGACAGAAAACCTTTTTGCTTGGGCAAAAACTATCACAACTTTTATGGTAATACTCCACAGAAGGAAGGAAAGAAAGGGGGGGAGTATAAAGAGAGAGGGAGGAAATTTATAGAACACTATGATTTACCAGGCACTATACTAAGCATTTTTCTTGCTTTAATAGACTTTATTTCTTAGAGCAGTTTTAGATTTACAGAAAATTTG
This sequence comes from Trichechus manatus latirostris, assembly GCF_000243295.1. Taxonomy (NCBI): domain Eukaryota; kingdom Metazoa; phylum Chordata; class Mammalia; order Sirenia; family Trichechidae; genus Trichechus; species Trichechus manatus. The sequence goes on along the minus strand of NW_004443972.1, from coordinate 3,456,560 downwards.
TGCAGAAGGTGCAGAGTTCGCATGTACGTCTTCTTCTGCCTGAGCAATGTGTCTCTTACTGTTAACATCCTGCATTTGTGTTGTGCATTTGTTACAACTGATGAACCAACATTACTATGTTATTATTAACTAAAGTCTGTAGTTCGCATTAGTATAAACCCAAAACCCACTGCCATTGAGTCGATTCCAATCCGTAGCAACCCTGTAGGACAGAGTTAAACTGCC
>NW_004443972.1:3450445-3451965 GCF_000243295.1 Trichechus manatus latirostris | reverse complement strand
TGAATAATGCTGCAGTGAACATGGGTGTGCATATGTCTATTCGTGTGATGGCTCTTATTTATCTAGGATATATTCCTAGGAGTGGGGTTGCTGGATTGTATGGTATTTCTATTTCTAGTTTTTTAAGGAAGTGCCATATTGTTTTACAAAAGGATTGTGATCATGTGGTTTTCCCACCAACAGTTCATAAGAGTTTCAATCTCCCCACAACCTTTCCAACATTTGTTATTTTCCTTTTTTTGATTTGTGCCAGTAGTGTCAGGGTTGGATGATATCTCTTTGTAGTTTTGATTTACGTTCTTTAATGACTAGTGATTATGAGCGTTTCCTCATGTATCTGTTACCCAACCGAATGTCTTCTTTGGTGGTGTCTGTTCATATCTTTTGTCCATTTTTTAATTGGATTTTTTTTATTTTTATTGTAGAGTTGTTGGATTTTCCTGTGGATTTTAGAGACCAGACCTTTGTCGGCTATGTCACCAGGTACCTTCTTTACACAATATAATATAATCCACACAACAGCTCTATACACACACTTAGTAAATACACCAGTAACTCACTGTATTAAATTAATTTGGGACAGATTAAAGTTTTAAGCACGTCTTGTTCAGGTTTTCTCTGTTTTCCTCTTCTGTAGGCTGATAGGTTTGTCCTCTGGCTTGGACAGTGAGGCCACTATTTTTTATTTCTTGTTCTTACAACTACCACTTTCAGGGCCATGGTAGGGCACTACTCTCAGCTCCCCTGATACCTGAAGATCCCATTAGACTCAGTTCTGGTCTGAGGCCCAGAATATACTACTTACCTCAGATTGAAATGAATTCCCTATTCACACAGGTAAAAACAATTTAAATTCATTAGAGTGAGTATATTTACACTTCCTTCATTCATTCAAACTTCCAATCATGCCTACAATGCCCTAAGGCTTTCTACTAAGTGCTATTAGGATACAAAGATGAGAAAGACAAAGTATCTGCCATTGGTGCTAACTGCCTAGTAGACGAAACAAGACTTGTATGGTACAACATAGAAGGTAATAGGCATCTTAAGAGAACCCAATAGAAAAATGTTATGAGATACAGACCAGAGAGGGATTCACCATGATCAGATAATTTCACCTGTACTCCTAATGGTCTCATAGCTCCAGTGGTCTCCTAACTAGATTCTCTTCTCCAGTCGTGCCTCCCTCCCATCCAGTCTCTACAGTGGTGCCGGAGTGGCCATTCTGGCCATGCAAATCTGTTTGTGCCTTTCGCCTGCTGCCTTAGCATGGCATGCCACCCTCCTCGATCTCACCCCTGACATGTCTCCTCATCCCTCATTCCCCAAGCCCCAACTTCCACATCCTTTACATCATACTATATACCCACTGTACCCCAAGTGGACCATGCTCTTTCACAATTTTCTTCCTTTATCATGTGCTGTCTTAGTTATCTAGTGCTGCTGTAACTGAAATACCACAAGTGGATGGCTTTAACAAACAAAAATTTATTCTCTCACAGTCTAGGAGGCTAGAAGTC
>NW_004443972.1:3441578-3449862 GCF_000243295.1 Trichechus manatus latirostris | reverse complement strand
CCTGAGTGTTTTATTTTTCCATGCCTTCCTTGGCATCTAAGGCTGGTGAGCCCAATAAACAATTGTTAAATGAATGAATAATGTACCCACAGGCCTTGACTATAGAAAGTACTCAACAAATCTTAGTTCCTGTTCACCCTTTCTCTTACTTCCTATTCTCTTTAGTCCCTAAAAAGCCATAATTTCTGTTTCAGCTCCACCAATATAGAGACCCAACCCCAAATGCCCACTCTTAGGGAGTCATAGCCTAGCGGTGTAAAGAGGCCCCTTTCTATTTTCAAGCAGCATTAGTCTAGAGTGAAAGCAAAATTCCTCACATCCATCGACTATATTTCACTCTCTTTCTTGAGTCAAGCTTTCAGTCACACATACATTTTGGAGAGAAATGGCTTTGTCATATTCATTCCTACTCCCATCAGGTGCCTTGTAAAACAGAATTTACTCGAGAGAAGTAATGATAGAAAAGAAAAATGGAGGTGACAGCTCTCAACCAATTTAAACCATAAATTCAGTTCAATATTGGATGTCTTCTTTGTGCCAGGCTCAGTGTGAGGTTAGGTCTTTGCACATTTTCTTCCCTCTGGCTGGAATCTTTTGCCTAGTTCAGGTTTCTCAACCTTGACGTTTTGGGCCGGACAATTCTTTGCTGTGAGGGGCTTTCCACTGCATTTTAGGACGTTTAGCAACAGTAGATACCGTTAACACCCTCCCCCACAGTTGTGACAACCAGAAATGTCTCCAGACATTGCCAAATGTCTCCTGGGGGATAAAATCACCCTCAGTTGAGAACTGACCTTCAAATTTTAATGTGTCATTATCTCTTAGAAGCCTTCCTTGACCTCTCTGAGTGGATCAAATGGCCCATTACATGTTCTTATAACATTGTATGCCATTCCTTCATAGCATGTGTCAAGGATTGCGATTATACATTTATCAGCATGCTTATTTGCTTCTTTTTTTTTCTCTTAGGCTATAAGACCCATAAAAGTAGAAACTGGGTCTGTTTTGCTCATCATTGTATGTCCTGCCCTTAGCATAGTGCCTGGCTCATATTCAGTACGCCATAAACAAATTATGTGTAAAGGAATGAGTGGGGATGCAGAGATAAAAGATATTATCCTGGCCTCAATAGCAAATTAAAAAAAAAAAAAAATCTAGAAGGAAACATAGGTGTGAACCACTGGCCAGAGGTCTCTAAGAAGCACTGTAGTTCAAGAAAGATGGGAACTTTTAACCAATATTCCTCCTGTATAATTGGAAGACAGGGGAGAGCCAGCTATAAAGCTAATGTGGCGGGAAAGTCTCTGATGAGACACTATGAGGGGAATGAAACAATGGGCATATATACATGTGGAGTTTACATCTGCAAGAAATGTGTCACGGAGGTGAATGCCCAGAATAAGCTGAGGCTCACATAATGCCCTGGATCATGAGAAGGACTTTATAATACCACCTTTAGCTCTGGAAGGACTCTACCTACATGAAAGTGTCATCAGCCTCTGTGGCCCTCAAGGGAACCCTGGGCAGGGGAAAGCTAGGGGAGATTCTGAAAAAGTCTCTTCCTAGCTTCTGTTACATTCTGTATCCATGACTAGATCTGAATAAACATTTTTTCTTTCCTTTAATGGATGAGTAACAGAGCATTCTCTTCTATGAAGACATAAGTAAAATGAGGACTAACCTATTTTGTCTTACCTATCTGCTGTTAACACCTTTTCCAAATGAGGGCTCTTAAGTTGTTCTCATCTTTTCTTGCTCTAAACTGTTTTTGTTTCATTTTGTTTGCTGTTTGTTTATTTGAGGAGTGTTAGAGCTAGGGTGTTGGCAGGAAAAAGATGGACTTGATAAAGAGATTAATTACAGAGTGTGTTAGAAAACTACAAGGGACAGTGCCATGTTTGGGGTCTAGTAACAGTGGAGCACTCTCACTACCTCTCAGATTGAAGGAGTAAAAGGGAGAGAGTGGTTACAGGAGTAGAGAAGAGCCGTATAGGGAGGGCCACCTGCAAGGAGCTGCAGCCTTCAGAAGAGGGAAGCCACCAGCCTGCAGTGGCCCTGTGGGGAGGCAGCCAGAAAATAAATCTATACCTAACTTTACTCTCTCTTTGTTTTTCTTCTCCTTCCTCATCCTCTTCTTCCTCTTCTTCTTTTTCTTCTTCCTTCTGTCTCTTTCTCTCTCTTGTCTGCTATTGCTCCTCATTGATGGTGATCAAGTCCTGAAGCTAGAGGACAAGGTCACCTGCTGATTTAGTCCACAAAGTTGAGTTTTCTGGGGTCCGGGAAGGGAGAACAGTGCAGAGAGAGCCTGGAAGGGCAGCAGAAAATATCCAGGACAGGGTATCATTACACACCATTTCCAGAGGGTGGACTATAACATGATTTTGACTTAACAGCAGTGATTTGTAAGATGGCATTGATTTTCTGACATAGTTTTTTACTGAGAGATGGAGTATTCTTTCAAGTGTGTATATACTTTGAAAGCAGGCACAACAGAAATCCTGCGTATCTGTCTCTGAGACCGATAGTTTTCATTGTCATTGCAGTGGCTAGCACCAGCTTCCAAGTTCCCTGTTATGCTCTTGAGCATGGCTGCCTAAAGGAGCATGAATAAAACTTAATCTACCATCTGACTTCTGCCTCTCACCTTTAGGGGTGTGATAACACTGGGTATCTTCCCCTTAATCTTTCCCTATGAAGGAAGTAGATAGGGCAGAGGTGAGATGAACCATCATGGCCTGAGATATGAGGGAGAATTTGAGAAAATTTGGAGATGAATAGGACCTTGGCACAATAGATGGGTAAAAAGAAATGTTAGGATGTTTGCTTGTGTGTCATGCAGTATGATACCCCCCTGCAGAGAGACTAAAGATTTAGATTAGTTCACAAATGTAAAGCTAATGATCTAGAGACCTCGAGTCATCCCAGCCTTATGTTGACTATAGAGGTAAAGAACAGAAGACCATCTGGACAGGGGTCCTAGAGCCAGGGGGAAAATACAAAGAGCATGGGAACTCAGAGGTGCCAGTCTTGACATGATGCCCAGGTGAACTCTCCCCTACCCTACCCTCATGCTCCAGGATGAGAGAACACTTTCATCAAAGGTGATGTGGAAGGTTCATGGATGAAGAAAGGAACAACTCAGCTCAACATTCTAATAGGCCTGAACATTAATAAATGGGTCAGCAGCCACATGTATGAAAAGACTCCTTTTCAGGATAATGAAGCCTGCTAGGGATGATTCTAGATGCTATCTGAGACAAACTTTTAGCTTCTGCCTGTCCCTTCTCTTGAGTCCTGAACTGGGCTTGTTGCCTATGCTCCCATCTGCCCTGCCTGGCACTCTCCCCTGTCCATAACCTCTGTTTCCACCAGTCTGTGCCTTTGATGAGCCCCCTCTGCAAACCATAGCCCTAAGGTGCAAGTGAATTACAAGTTTTGATAGCTGTTTTTCTCAACAATATGTTTCTTCCAATCTTGTTTGTGGTTCTTGACACTGTCTTCACTCTAGCCATTACTATTCTTATATCATAACAAAGACCAACTGGGACATGACACTAAACCTAGCTCATGACGCTCTGTCCTTAGGACATTTCAGCCTGGCCAAGGCCAACTATCACAAGTTTCTGTAAAACAATACTATATTGCTAATATTTTTTTCTATAAACCTTTGCAGGAATTATCTAATTTAACCCCCCAGGATTTAATCCAACTTTAAAGGTGAAATAAACAAAAAAACAAGACAAAGAAAGGTTGAGTAACTTCCCTAAGGTCAGGCAGCCAGCTGGTAGTAGAGCTGGGATTGGAACCTAGGGCGTTAGACTTCTGAGGCTATGCTCTCAACAACTATGCTACTTAGTGCCCATAATGTTTCTGACCCTTCAGAGGGGAGATAACTCAGGACCTTCATATAAACTGTGCTTTCCAGCCTGGAACACCCTTCCTCATTCTGTACATGGTGGGCTCTTCTTACCCTTCAAGTCTCAGTTTATATATTATGTCCTCAGAGAGGTCATCCCTCTTCATCAGTCTAAAGATGGTCTTCCTGCTTGTATTCTCTCATGGTATCCTATTCTTCTCCTTTGTTGCATTTATCCCAATAGACATTTCTCTATGTGTTTATTTGTCTAATATGTTATCTTGTTCTGCGATGGCAGGGACTGGGTCTGTTTTACTCAGCACCGTATCCCTACTACTTTGCTCAGCAAATGACCCATAGTAGGCACTCAATCAATATCATGTGAGTCAAAGAATAAATGAATAGATTCCCTTCTGGCTTTCTTCTCACATTAGAACTTTCCAAAGTTCCAAGCACTGTCTAAATTGTTGAGTCTGTGGTAAATGTTGTTTACTATTTGCTTACTGCTGAGAAAGCAAATATTCATCCTGTGAGGGTATATTTAATTTTAAGAGATTGTTAAAAGTCTTTTGAGTTCAAATTTTCAGTGAGCAAATTTGTCACAATTAGATAATTGAACTTGGGTTCAAAATGCTGCATGAATATAAGGTGGTAAGATAGTGCGTGTGTCTGTCCTATTGTCAGGGGTGGATTATCCAATAGACAAGGTAAGCACAGTGCTTACCTTGCTTACCAGATCATCTGTAGTGAACAGTCTCACTACAGATTAGTAAGTAAGCACAAGTAAGCCTGTGCTTACCTTGCTTACTGGATCATTCACCCCTGTCAGGGATTGTAAATTTGAAAAGAGGCTTTGATTCTGTAGGAAGATGCTATAGGGTTGGAAGAGAGACAGATGCCAGCCATACTTAGAAGGAGAATCTTTGATATGATGAAAAAATGTGGTATGGTGAAAAAAATTGTTCACTACAGATGATCTGGTAAGCAAGGTAAGCACCCTGCTTACCTTGCCTATTGGATAATCCACCCCTGCCTATTGTTTGAAAGGTTGCAGAAGAGGGATTCTAATGGTTGCCCAATGGTTGTCCTTAGTAGTATACAATCTACAGGGAATAACAATCATCTCGTTGCATAAGTTCTAGCACATCTGTTTTAAGGTTAGTTTTATTGCTTTCTGATTAGATCTCCTATGTACCTAGTTTAGCCCAGGGTCCTCAGACTTTTTGGACTCAGGACTCCCTTATACTCTTAAAAATTATTGAGAACCCTAAGTGCTTTTTTAAAAAAAATTAGGGTAATAGCTATCAATACTTACCCTATGGAAATTATAACTAATAAATTTAAAATAAAACATTTATTTATTCAACCATTTAAAAACAGAAACATCTCTTTCAATACGTTGTTTTGGTTGAAATATATGAAAACTATCCAGTGTCACTCAGATACGTGATGGAAAACAGAAAAGTATTTTAATAGCCTTTTCAGATAACTGTGGATATTCTTTGATACTGTATCAAAACTCAGTGATTGGTGGCTTCTTAAAGATTAGTTGAAGTATGAAACCATATCAATGAATTTTTGTACTTTGTTACATTAAAATTTATTAGCCTATCTTGCACTTTAAATGGACTCATATAATTTTGTAACATCATGTATTTGATCACTTGGAAAATATTGTTTCACTGAGTTATACACATCTTCCAAATGTTGATACATTTTATTATACAATATTAAAAAAACATTGATTAATATCATTACTGATATCATCAAAAAAATCTTAAGTACTGTAAAGCTGTCAAGTTCATGGGGGCAGATACAAGTTTTCCAGAATTAGTAATCTTAGTAATTTTTGTTTGAAAGTTTGAATTTTACTATTGGCAACAAATACTGCCAGTTATTTTCATTGACAGTGACAGGTCTACTTCATTCATTTTCTAGAAAATGCCTGCCAAATAATCATGCAAAAGTGATAGTTCAGCTTTCAATTCAAACAATCACACAAGTGCTTTTCTTTGAGCTACTTCATATTATTACCCATTTTGTCAGACAGAATATTAAAAAGACAGGAACTCAAGGATGAAGAATAAATAAAACTTCCCAAAACTATTGCCCTAAGAAAATCTTTAAACCTCAAACCAAAATTATTCCCCGGAAATGGAACGACCAGAATGGAAATAATGAGAATGTTCATGCATTGTGAAGAATGTAACCAATGTCACTGAACAACTTGTGTAGAAATTGTTGAATGGGAACCTCAACTGCTGTGTAAACCTTCACTGAAAACACAATAAAATATTATTAAAATAAAAAATATCCCCTGAAGTCTTAAAACCAAACAATAGTTTAACTTAACCAGTAAAGAATGTCTGCCTTGAGCATTATGCTCTTTTAAGATCTACCGACACTGGATCAAATTGACAACAGCAACTATCTATATGGGATTAAATTGACAACAACAACTCAAAAGATTAGATAGGAACCTTAGGGGACAGTGAGTTTATGTTAATGAGGGAAGAACAACTTAGAAAAGGTGAGAATGGTTGAACAACTCGAAGAATGTAATCAATGTCACTGAATTGTACATGTAGAAAATGGAATTGTTGTATTTTTTGTTGTGTATATTCTCAACAACAAACTAAAATAAATCACTTGAAAAAAGAATAAATGAAATTAAAACTTTTACTGCTCCATCAAGGAAGTTTTTAACTGAAACTGCTTTTCTTTTTTTTAATTAACAGAGATTTACTTTTAAAATATTATTTATTTTGTTGTTGAGAATATACACAGCAAAACATACACCAATTTAACAGTTTCTACATGTACAATTCAGTGACACTGATTACATTTTTTGAGTTGTGCACTCATTCTCACCCTCCTTTTCTAAGTTGTTCCTTCCTCATTAACATCAACTCACTGTCCCCTAAGGTTCCTATCTAATCTTTTGAGTTGTTGTTGTCAATTTAATCCCATATAGATAGTTCTTAAAATAGCATAATGCTCAAGGCAGACATTTTTTACTGGTTAAGCTCAACTATTGTTCGGTTGTAAGAAGATTTTGGGGGATATTTTTGGTTAAATGTTTAAAGATTATCTCAGGGCAATAGTTCTAGGGGTTCATCCAGCATCCATGGCTCCAGGAAGTCTGGAGCCCATGATTATTTGAAATTCTGTTCTACATTTTCCCGCTTTTGATAAAGATTCTTCTGTAGAGTCTTTGATCAAAATGTTCAGTAATGGTAGCCAGGCACCATCCAGTTCTTCTGGTCTCATGGAAAAGGAGGCAGTTGTTCATGGAGGCAATTAATCACACATTCCATACCCTCCCCTTATTCCTGACTCTTTTCTTCCTCTGTTACTCCCGGTGAATAGAGACCAATTGTGCCTTGGATGGCCATTTGCAAGCTTTTAAGACCTCAGGCCCTACACAACAAACTAGTAGGCAAATCAGAGGCACTAAACACATTATTAAGCTGATTAACTGGGATGTCCCATGAAACTATCACCCTAAACCTCCAAAGCAAGAAAACAAACCCCATGAGGTGTTTGGTTGTACACAAGCCACCTTAGTAGCTACTCTTTTTTTTTTTTTTTAATCATTGTTGTCAATGTATCTATCACACAACTTTTGCCCATTCAACTTTTTACAGGTGCACAACTTATTGATAGCAGTTACATTAATCAGCTGTGCAACCCTACCCTTAATCAATGTGATTTTTCCATCACTTTAAACCAAAACTCAGTACTCCATAAACAATATTATCCCCTCCCCCCACCTTCCTTCCCTGGTAACCACTAAGAAACTTTGGTCTCTATAAATTTGCCTGTTCTTGTCATTTTATATGAGTGAGGTGATAAAATGTTTGTCTTTTTGTGATTGACATATTTAACTCAGCATTATGTCTTCAAGTTCCATGATATTGTAGCATGTATCAAGACTTCTCTTTTTATTTTCTTGTGAGTTACTAGTAGTAAATGATACAATGAATATTACCTGGTGCTGCTATCTTGATTCATGCTAAGGCACCAGCAAGTTTGGTTACCATTGTTTTTACACTATCAGTGCACATATCAACAAGTAACAAAAGCAAATAACACCTTAGTATTATAATGAAAGGTCCCTGGGTGGTGCAAACAGTTTATGCTCAGCTGCTAACCTAAAGGTTGGCTGTTCATACACATCCAACGCCACCACGAATAAAGTCCTGGTGATCTGCTTCTGTAAAGATTCCAGCCAAGAAAACCCCGTGGAGGTCAGTTCTACTCTATAATATTTGGGTTTGCCTGAAGTTGGAATTGACTCAATTGCAATGGGTTCGGTTTTGATCTTATTTATTTGTTTATTTAAATTTATTTTTTTTATTGTACTTTAGATGAAAGTTTACCAAGCAAATTAGTTTCTCATTAAACAATTAATACACACATCATTTT
>NW_004443972.1:3411892-3412777 GCF_000243295.1 Trichechus manatus latirostris | reverse complement strand
TGAGGGACCTGTAATAAGACCTGGTAGTCTTGTACAGTTTCTCTGTGACTTCTATAAAGCAGTGGTTGAGTACGTATAAGAATCACCCACAATGCTCATTAAAAATTCAGATCACACACCTAATAGAGTAGCTAAACTGACAAAGCCAGACAAGAGCAAAGTGAAGTGAAGATTGGAGCAGCTGGAACTCTCATTCCACACTCCTTTGCTGTTGGGAGTGTAAAACTGTACAACCACTTCGGAAAACTGCTTGACACTTTTTTTTTTTTTTAAGTAATGCTGGGTTTAGGCCTTCATTTCATTCTGTTATTTGAAAAACTAGGTCTTTCCAAATCCAGTACAGCTTTCTTAACTAAGCAGCCAACAGTTTCTCTTTCATCGTTCGTTCACAGATATTGGTATATATCACAATCAAAACCCCCCTTTTCCTTCAATGAGTAGTGTCATTGCAAGATTATCCTGTCACTCTACTGCAGACAGTGAGAAGGAAGCTCTGCTTCCCATACCCAATGTGACACTGCCTCTCGTTTTTGGACATCTCCAGGCTGAAAGTTTCAACATGTGAGAATTTCAAGAAAAGCACATCTTGACAGCCAGATGATGACCAAAGAGGCTTTCAAAGTTTTCATCCAAACTACCCTGTCTCCCAGCTTGACATCTTAATCAATTTCTGGCTCTTGTATATAAAACAAAACCAAGCAAAACAAACACCCAGAAATCTGTTTTCCGCTTCTAAATTACTGATCTTGGGATCACAACAAGGGTCCCAGACAGAGCTGGAAAAAGTGTAGAAAAAAATTCTAACTCACAAAAAAAGACCAGACTTACTGGCCTGACAGAGACTGGAGAAACCCCAAGATTATGGCCCCCAGACATCTTTTTAGC
>NW_004443972.1:3404818-3410173 GCF_000243295.1 Trichechus manatus latirostris | reverse complement strand
AAAAAAAAAAAAAAAAAAAGAACCAGAGTCCAGAGCCAGGTGACATATTCCTTAAACTTGCTGCCATCCTTAATTTCTTCATTCCTAAACGTCACTTAAAAGACCCAAATTCCCATCCTGCCCTCATTCCCAATGGCCACCGGCAAAGACTTTTATTTTGCAATGGATGAGAGAGACTCCTTCATCTTCTTGGTCATGGACGGGATGAGGTGCATGTGGTCATCCACACACTTGTTCATACAGCTCTCCAGCTGCTGCTTCACGTGAAGCTCCTTACTCCCTGCATCCATCGAGTCTTTGGCTTTGTCGTTGCAATGCATGGTACGCCAGGCCAGGCGGTCCTGGAACTTCTCCAACTCGCTGGTCACCATGGCCTGGGCTTGAGCCCGCGGTGCGTGGCAGCCCTCAATGCACTGGTGTACCTGCTGCATGGACGCCTGGCTGTCCTCACTACAGCTGGCGCTGCACCGGAACATGATGGCCTGCATCTTCCGGATGTTCTCTCTCTCTAGACTCTTCACCAAGGAGTGGACCGCCTCCTGCACTCGGAGGTGCCGTAGCTCTGCCATGGCGACCCCGCGCTGCGGCCCACCACGCCGGCGCCCACATGGACTAAAGTGCCAACACTTTCTTGTAAAGTTAAACATACACCTACCCTGTGATCAAACAATTCCACTTCTCGATATTTGCCCAAGAGATATGAAAGCATATGTTCACGCAAAGACTTGTACACATATTCACAGCTGCTTCAATTCAAAATAGGGCAAAACTAGAAACAATACATCCTCAGATGACCCCCAATGTTCCACATCCTTGTGTAATCCCCCTCCCATGAGTGTGGGTAAAACCTGTGAAGTGATTGTAACCAATACAGCAAAGGCGACGGGATAACACTTCCGCGATTACATTCCATTATATAAGACTACGTCTTAGCAGACTAAAGGGGAAGAATGATGTCCTAAAACAACACATACAGGCAAGGCTTCCCTGGCAGAGTGGATCAAGGTGCTGCTTGAGGCTTTGAGGTTGAAATATTTGGCTCCCATTGGGGCGTTACCCCATATGCCAGACTAGGAGGCCTGAGTGACCATCCAACAAAGATAGGAGTGATGTCACAGGCTCTAGAAGCATATCCACCAAAATCGTTACTGGAACAAAACAGTGTGATCCTCCAGACACCTCAGGACTTGGTGCTAGGAAGTGGAACCATCTATTGGCACTTTCCATGGGTTATCCCACTGGGGTGGATTGGTTACTTTGTCCCTCTGGAGATGGAGGAACTGATCCGCCTAACATGGCAGCCCACCATCCTACTGCACGGAGGGCCTTGACAGTCACGCTTTACATGGAAAGGAACAAGGGCTATATCATGAGGGATAGAAGTGGGTCTCCTTTTCTGTCATACAGCAAAATGGCTGACTTTACTCACAACCCCTCAAGTGACCTCCCCAGGGCAGCACATATGGTACACTCAGGCTGGAAAAATTCCTAAAGCAGCCACTGTTCTCACCACCTGAGAGGAAGCCACTAGGGTACCTACTAAACACCTGTCTTTCTGACTGGAAGTATGACCTACTCTGCTTTCTTCCCTTCGGGGCTGCCACTTCTTCCTCAAGTGGGCTCACAGCTTCGCCATAGTCCACAACAAAAGCAGCTGCTGGGTGTGTGGGCAACTGTCCTTCTCGAGCACCAGAGGCATGTTTCAGAGCATGGAGCCCCTGACTGGAACCAGCTATGGGAGACATGGTGTGGGGGGGAGGGGCCTTGTTAAAGGCTTTTTAACTAATTGGGGTATAAGAGGAAAGGGGGGACACAACATCACCTTTTCCTGGACTCAGACTGTCATAGACACCCACATCTTGATAAGAGATCGCAACGCTTCTTGGTTGTGGCCGTGAGAGGGTGTTTACCACCACTGAGATGGTTTAGGTCTTTTGGTACCCAAACAGGGTGTGTTAGGGACACTTGCTTCTGGCTGTGTTGAGCCAAGTAAAACCCCATGAGTTTCCCTGTCTTGCTCCAATTCCTCCTCCAGCTTGGTGAGCTGGACTGTGTCCCACAGCCAACAGGTGATAACAACTAATACGACTGAATGGTTACAGTATAAAAACCCCAACAGGACTGCAGGAGAGTACCTCGCTCTCAACAGCACTTTATGGCTGTGTGGTCACTACTTGTGGCCCTGGTTACCGTACAACTGGATAGGGCGCTACACTTTGGAGTTACCTTATGCTGTACAAATCATGACAAAAACTATACCAAAGCCTCTGAATTACCCCATGGTAAAAACCAGGTGGATCAAGCGTAGTCTTTTCCACTGGTATGATTTCCTTTTAATTGTTTTTGTTCCTCCCATTGGCTTCTTAGAAGTAATGGGACAAATTGAAGCTCTAACTAATTTTACTAAAAAGGCCCTGAATGATAGCTGAGAAAGTTTGCAGCTATTAATGCCGAAACTACCCAAATGAGGAAGGTTGTCCTTCAGAACTGAATGATCTAGACATTCTAACAGCCTCTGAAGGTGGGACATGTACCATAGAAAAAACTGAATGCTGTATCTATATACCAGACTACCACCAGAACATAGCTGATTTGTTAGGCCAGATGAAGAAACAGAAGCCTTGAACACACCTGATGGCTGGTCTGCTGTGGTCACCTGGTTTTCCTCTTTCCCCTCTGTCTGGTGAGGTTTTGGGTTGGGTCTTGATCTTTTCCTGGGTATAGGGTTTTTCTGCTGTGTTTGTCTATATTGCTGGTGTGGTCTGTGTACACTCTCTGTCCCTATCTGCAAAGATGTAACACCTCCTCTGGGGATTGACCCTCAGAGAACTTGCGGAAGAGGTGGAATGTGCCAGATTGTAAGAGCCAATCTCGAGGGGTGGAATGAAGGGGAAACAGAGTTTGTGAGGCCTAACATGGCCACCCTCATGCTTTCTGCTAGTTCACTGCCATTTGCTAAGTCATTCTTATGTAATTCTTGCTGAGGTGGCCTTATGTAAGTCTAGAGGCATCCTTGGCATGTAGCCACTATTGTTCACCACCACTATAAAAATCCCTGTCTCCCACTGTGGGCCGTGGAGATCTGCTTGATTCTGCTGCCACTCAGGACCTGCCTAGTTTGTAAGTCTCCCTAATAAACTTCTTTGCTGCCACCCTGGAGTTGCCTGCCTCTTTCTTTGGTCTCTCAGCACCATTCATTTTTGGAGGTAAGTTTCATGTTACTGGTCCATGCTGAGACACAAACTGGAAAGAGAAACTCTTCCTGCTGGCCTTGAGGAAGCAAATGGCCATGTTGTAGACTGCCTGTGGAGACAGCCACGTGTCAGGGAACTGCTGAGGGCAGCCTCCAGCTGACAGTGACTAAGAAGCCAAAGCCTGCAGTCCTATAACTGCAAGGGATTGAATTCTGTCAACAATCACCTGAACTTGGAAGAGGTTCCCAAGAGCCAGATAGCAAAGCAGCCTGGCTGACATCTTAATGCAGCTTTGTGAAACCCTGAGCAGAGGACCCAGCTGAGCTGGGCTTGGTCACCTGACCTGCAGAAATTGTGAGATAATAAGTGTGTGTTGTTTTAAACCACTAAATTTATGGTAATTTTTTACACAGCATAGACAACTAATACATAGCACAAACGTCCATCAAGTGGTGAATGTATAACAAAACCCGGCATATTCCCACGATGAAATATTACTTGATAATAAAAAGGAACTATTGATAAGGGGCAGTGGTGCAGTGGTACACCTCAAGTGCAGCCACCACCTATCTGTCAGTAGAGGTTTCCATGTTGCTACGATGCTGAACAGACTTCAGCGAAGCTTCCAGACTAAGATGGACTAGGAAGAAAGACCTGGAGATCTACTTCCAAAAAATCAGCCAGTGAAAACCCTATGGATCATAACAGTCTGACTTGGTGCATTGAGTCGCCATGAGTCGGGGCCGACTCGACAACAGCCAGCGAGAATAATGACTGATATGTATAACAACATGGATGAATGTCAAAAACATTATATTGAATAAAAGAAGCCTGACTCAAAAGGGTATATAGAAACCAGAACAGTGATTTCATTGTGGGTGGAAGGGAGTATGATTGATTGGAAAGGGGTCTAAGGAAACTTTCTGGGGTGAAGGAAGTATTGATTGGTGTGGTAATAACACGGGGTGTATAAGTTTGTGAAATCTCATTGACCAGTGCACTTAAAACCTGTGCGTTTAATTCTACGTAAATTATACTTCAATTTTAGAAAATCACAAACACCTCTCCTTCCCAGCTTCTCAGTCTTGGGTCTAAGGCAGTGGAGTGTAGATTCTTCAATTTTTAACAAGCATTAGACAATTCTAATGTAGAAGTCTTTGGACCACACTTTGAAAAACACTCCAGAGCAGTAGTTCATTTAAGGATGAAGGATGGAGGAATCAGGAACATATGGTTTCTTCAGGCTCAATCTAGCTTTCTCCCAAGGAACCTGGATTCTAATTATAACAACAATGTCTCCATTGTTATTCAGCCAATCAGCAGGCAATTTCTTCAGTTCAATTAATTGAGTATTTTCTGAGAACTTGCTATTTATCTTACTCAGGAAACCATAAGACATAGTCTTTCTTCCAAAAGAGCTGAAAATTTAATTGAGGAAAGATACCTATACATGCATGAAACTGGAAACTGTTCAACTGTGATGCAACGCCAACAGGATAATCACCCACTCTCTCTAGTTATTGAGGCTAGTTTTTTTTGGTGACTTTCCAAATGTTCTAAATAGCCCTGAGTCCCTCACATCAGTGTGTCTTTAAAGTCACCTTTTTTATGGAATAGTTGATCATAATGATCTTTCAGATGCTGTTCCCCCTGGTAGGTTTCCTCTATTTTTCCAATATTAAGGTTTTTCCTCATTTTATCCATTTTTATTCCAGTTTGTCATGACCCATGCCACTGGAAGATTTCAGGAGCTCTTGGTTGAGGGCCATAACAATAGTCAGCCCCACCTGCTTCCCCTGATGTCTTGGCAAAGCTCTTGGTACTGATCTAAGAACCAAGGAAAGGACCTTATTAGAAGCCCAGCTGGATAGATGAAATACAACATCCTAATTTCCAGATGATGCTTTTCATTAAGCTTGTTTCCCTTGAAGAAATTTCTGTTAACTACGTAAGCACAGAATTTTAAACCTAATGAAATATCACAAACTAGAATGCTCACACAGATTCCTATTTTGGAAAACTTCCTGAAAATTTTCTACCTCATTTTCCTTGGTTCCAGGTCATTCTAAATGATGCTTTTTTATTATGGACAATAGAACGGTTGATAGTCTAGAAAATGATTGTCTTTGGTGATAAAGATAGAAAATTTCTTCTTTATAAT
>NW_004443972.1:3399800-3402867 GCF_000243295.1 Trichechus manatus latirostris | reverse complement strand
TATAATAATTAAAAAAGAAAGAATAAAACTAGTATGAAAGAATGTGGAGAAATTGGAACCCTCATATATTGCTGGTGGGAAACTAAAATGGTGCAACCACACTGGAAAAGAGTTGACAGTTTCTCAAAAAGTTAAGTATAGAATTACCATATGACTCAGCAATGCCACTCCTAGATATATATCCAAGAGAAATGAAAACATATGTCCAAACAAAAACTTTTACATAAGTGTTCATAGCAGCATAACTGAAAATAGCCAAAAAAGTGGAAATAACTCACAGGTCCATCAACTGGTGGATGGATAAAGAAAATGTGGTATATTCATATAATGGACTATTATTTCACCATAAAAAGGAATGAAATACTGGTACATACTCCAATGTGGATGAACCTTGAAAACATTATGCTAAGTGAAATAAGCCAGACACAAAAGGTCACATATTGTATGATTTATATGAAATTGTCCAGAATACACAAATTCATAGAGACAGAAAACAGATTAGTGGTTGCCAGGGGCTGGGGGAAGAAATGCATGGGGGGATGACTGTTAATGAGCATGAGGGTTCTTTTTGGGGTGATGAAAATGTTCTGAAATTAGATAGTGGTGATGGTTGTACAACCCTGTGAATATACTAAAATTAATTCAATTGTATACTTTAAAAATGGTGAATTTTATTGTATGTGAATTGTATTTGAATAGAAAAATAATGAAAAAAAGATAATGCCAATAAACATGGGAACAGAGACTCTAACTCACCAGCAGTCTTGAATATTCACATTACAACAACAATCAAAAATCATTTTCCCGCCTAAGTGCCAATCAACAGATGAATGAATAAACAAACTATGGTACATACACACAATGGAATACTACACAATGATAAAGAACAATGATGAATCTGTAAAACATCTCACAATATGGATGAATCTGGAGGACATTATGCTGAGTGAAATAAGTCAGTCGCAAAAGGACAAATACTATATGGGATCACTATTATAAAAACTCATGAAAAGGTTTACACACAGAAAGAAACAATCTTTGATAGTTACTAGGGAGGGAAGGGGCAGAGAGGGAAAAACACTAACTAGACGGTAGATAAGTGGTAACTTTGGTGAAAGGTAAGACAATACATAATTCTGGGAAAGTCAGCATAACTTAACCAAGGCCAGGTCATGGAAGTTTCATAGACACATCCAGACTCCCTGAGGGAACGAATTACTGGGCTGAGGGCTGGGAACCATGGTCTCAGGGGACATCTAGCTCAATTGGCATAACATAGTTTATAAAGAAAATGTTCTACATTCTAGTTTGGTGAGTAGCGTCTGGGGTCTTAAAAGCTTGTGAGCAGCCGTCTAAGATACTCCACTGGTCCCACCCCATCTGGAGCAGGGGAGAATGAAGAAAACCAAAGACACAAGGGAAAGATTAGTCCAAAGGACTAATGGACCACAACTACCACAGCCTCCACCAGACTGAGTCCAGCACAACTAGATGGTGCCTGGCTACCACCACTGACTGCTCTGACAGGGATCACAATAGAGGGTCCCGGACAGAGCTGGAGAAAAATGCAGAACAAAATTCTAGCTCACAAAAAAAGACCAGACTTACTGGTCTGACAGATACTGGAGAAACCACGAGAGTGCGGCCCCTGAACACCCTTTTAACTCAGTACTGAAGTCACTCCTGAAGTTCACCCTTCAGCAAAAGATTTGACAGGCCCATAAAACAAAACAAGACTAAAGGGGCACACCAGCTCAGGGGGGTGTGTATTCCATTTTTGAGGAGCTCTGGTGGTGCAGTGGTTAAAGCACTCGGCTGCTAAATGAAAGGTCGGTGGTTCAAACCTACCAGGTGCTCTGCAGTAGAAAGATGGTGGCAGTCTGCTTCCATAAAGATTACAGCCTTGGAAACCCTATGGGCAGTTCTACTCTGTCCTACAGGGTCACTATGAGTTGGAATCGACTCAAAGGCAGTGAGTTTTTTTTTTTGTTGTTATTTCATTTTTGTCCAAAAAATGTATGCATACATATATATTAATTTGTATATATAGAAAACATAAAGACTAGAGAAACATACCTTGAATTATTAAAAATGGTTGGTGGAGATGGTGGAGGATGAGATATAGGGGAACTATGAATATATTTGAATCTTCTGTAATCGTTACTAATAGAAATTAATAAATGTCTTGAAAATTTATAACATGAGCACATTACAGCATATTTTAAAGCAGTTTAAAAAGCAAACTTTAAAGAAGAAAATGAAATTTAGAATCTGCTATCTAGGATATTCTAGAATCTTTTTTTTTTGAGTACTGTTTTGTATGTGTTTATCATGGGTTAATGTTTTTTCTTTTATTTTCTCTGACTCAATTACTAGGAGCCCTGGTGGTGCAGGAGTTAAGCGTTCCGCTGCTAATCAAAAGGTCGGCAGTTCGAATCCACCAGCCACTCGTTGGAAACCCTATGGGGCAGTTCTGCTCTGTCCTCTAGGATTGCTATGAGTTGGAATCTACTACACAGCAATGGGTTTTGTATTTTTTTGTACCTAAAGAGAAAACAGCCAAGAAATTTTGGAGTTAGAGTTTTCTGTTTCTGACCACAATCCTGCTACTCAGAATAGCTATGCCTATGAGGAAAGATTAATTATTAACATTACTATAATTATCAATAATTTCACAGCTAACAAAGAACTCCTGTACATATCATTCTGTTAACTGAGGTGCTCAAATGCTATTCTATGCTCCTTAAGAGCAGGTTCCTGTTTCATTAACCATTGTTAACGCCCTGGACCTAGCTCAGGCAATGTACGCAATAGGTGTTTTCTAAATGGAACTGGACTGAGGTTGGTGAGAAAAAAGGGCAGAAAGATCTCAGTTATCCACATGCAATGGGGGAAAACGGGAAGGAGGTGGGTGGAGAGGGGAGGAGAATGTTGAAAATCAGAATAAGAATGAAATCTTTTGATAGGATTTGAAACTCTCCCTTCCCTCATTCCACCTTTTAAATCTAGATAGGGACAGCAAGACAGGGAGGCCAGAGGACAATGACAAGACAGTAGCAGACAATGG
>NW_004443972.1:3387132-3388174 GCF_000243295.1 Trichechus manatus latirostris | reverse complement strand
TCTTTGCCTGGCATTGGTATCAGGGTTATGCTGGCTTTATAGAATGAATTCAGAAATATCCCTTCCTTTTCTATGTTCTGAAATAGTTTGAGTAGTACTAGTGTGAGCTCTTCTCTGAATATTTGGTAGAATTCTCCATTGATGCCATCTGGGCTAGGAGTTTTTTTTGTTGGGAATTTTTTTATTACCTTTTCAATTTCTTCTCTTGTTATGGGTCTGTTCAGATTTTCTACCTCAGTTTGTATTAGTTTAGGTAGGTAGTGTGTTTCTAGAAATTTATCCATTTCCTGTAGTTTTTCAAGTTTGTTGGAGTACCGTTTTTCATAGTACTCTCTTATGATCCTTTTTATTTCAGTTGGGTCTGTTGTAATGCCCCCATTTCATTTCTTATTTGAGTTATTTGCTTCCTCTCCTGTTTTTCTTTTGTCAGTTTTACCAATGGTTTGTTGATTTTGTTGATCTTTTCAAAGAACCAGCTTTTGGTTTTGTTGATTCTTTCTACTGTTTTTCTTCTCTATTTCATTTATTTCTTCTCTGATCTTTATTATTTCCTTTCTTCTGGTGGCTGTGGGCTTCTTTTGCTGTTCTTTTCCTATTTTTTCGAGTTGTAGGACTAATGTTTTGATTTTGTTCCTTTCTTCTTTTTTGATTTATGCACGGATTGCTATAAATTGACCTCTGAGCACTGCCTTTGCTGTGTCCCAAAGGTTTTGATATGGTGTGTTTGTATTCTGATTTGATTCTAAGAATTTTTTAAATTTCATGTTTAGTTTCTTCTATTACCTAGTGGTTTTTAAGCAAGGTGTTATTCAGTTTACGTATTTGATTTTTTTTTTCCTTACTATTCCTGTTATTAATTTCTACTTTTATGGTGTTGTGTGCAGAGATGTTTTGTATTATCTCAGTGTTTTGGATTTTGTTGAGGGTTGCTTTGTGGCCTAAGATGTGGTCTATTCTGGAGAATATTCCATGTACATTGGAAAAGAATGTATACTTTGCTGCTATTGGGTGGAGTGTTCTATCTCTGTCTATTAGGGCAAGA
>NW_004443972.1:3373354-3386501 GCF_000243295.1 Trichechus manatus latirostris | reverse complement strand
TGTGGTTACTTTGAAATTTACCCCTATTTTCTGAAGTTTGCACAAGTCTTTTATTACTTGATATCGCCTTGACTTCCTCTCCATTTGAAAGTTCTATACCTACACCATGTATTCCCCGTTTTATTGTTCTGACATTGTCGTCATTTACAGATTGATGTCTCTAGTTCTCTGTTTTGAATCTTTTAGTTTTGTAGTATCCTTGAGAATTCATTACCTAGGTTGGTATTTGGCTGATACTTACCTGTGTCCTAGATTTAGGTTGTTGGTCTGATATTGTTGGTTCTCTAGCTGAAGGACTCCCTTTAATAATTCTTGTAAGTTTGGTTTGGTTTTTATAAATTCCCTTAATTTCTGTTTATCTGGAAATGTCCTAATTTTACCATCATATTTGAGAGAGAGTTTTGCAGGATATATTATTCTTAGTTGGCAATTTTTTTCTTTCAAGGTTTTATATATATCATCGCATTGTCTTCTTATCTGCATAGTTTCTGCCAAGTAATCAGAGTTTAGTCTTATTGTTTCCCCTTTGTATGTGACTTTTTGTTTTTTTGAGCTGCTCTCAGAATTCTCTCTTTGTCTTTGGTTTTGGTGAGTGTGAGTATAATATGTCTTGGTGACTTTCTTTTGGGGCTATTCTATATGGGGTCTGTTGAGCTTCTTGGATGGTGAGATTTTCATCTTTCATGATATTAGGGCAGTTTTCTGTCGGCAAATCTTCAATGATCCTCTCTGTTATCCATTTTCTCCCCCATTCTGGAATTCCAATCACATGCAAATTTTTTGCTTTTGATTGTTTCCCACATAGTTCTTAGGTTTTCTTCATTTTTCTTCATTCTTTTCTCTGATTTTTCCTCAAACAAAGTGGCATCCATGGGTTTGTCTTCAGTTTCACTGATTCTGTTTTCCATTGTTCAAATTTGCCCCTAAAACCATCTATTGCATTGTCCAAGTTCTGAAATTTTGATGTTCATCTTTTAAATTTCTAATTGCTATTTTTGTATTATTTCTAATTGTTTCTTTATTTTGACATTTTTTGTGTGTTATTTTCCTGAATTTTCTATTGCTTTGTCTGTGTTTTCCTTAATTTTGGCTATGTTTTTGTTGGTTTTGTCTGTGTTTTCCATGATTTTGTCTGTGTTTTCCTTCATGTCTTTCCTAATCTCTTGGAAAGCCCTGAATATTAGACTTCTGAATTCTCTATCAGGTAGTTCCACAGCCTATTCTTCTGCTGGAAGGTCAACTGGTGCTTTATTCTGGTCACTTACTGGAGTCATCTTGCCGTGTTTTTCAATGTTTTGATATTTTCTGCTGTCTCTGAGTCATTCAAGTATTATTTTCTTTATTTAACGATTGTAGGTTTTTTTGTTTCGTCCTGCTTTTTTATTTTGTTTGGTTATGCCTGGGCAGGTGAGCTGGGTGTGCTTTGTTGCTTGCTCATCTGTGGGCACAATAGTTCTCACCACCTTGGCCAGGTGTGCAGGGCCAGTCACTCAGCTGTGGTGCAGCAAGATAGGTCCAGTAGGGGCTGAAGGGGCAGAGATGGGTCCCTTTTCTGCTGTGTGAACTGAGCTGGGGTTGGAGCTGGACCACAGCAGTCGGTAGGGGTGGGTCTGGAGCTGGTGGGGGCGGGGGGCCTGGGATTCGGTCCAAGTTCCCTCGGGGCTGTGGCCAGAGGCAGGAGGGGTCCAGAGCCGGCAAGGAATGGCCCAGGTTAGGCCAGGTTCCCTCAGCACCACGGACAGCAGGGCAGAGGAGAGAGGTGGTGGGGGAGGCAGGGGCGGAGGGGGCTAAATAGAGGAGGGCAATAGGGTAGATTTGTACACTGGTTCTCAGCAATCGAGGTTGCTGCTATGGGGCAGTTATAGCCACTGTTCACCAGAGGGGTGGGGATTATAGGAGCGTGCTCCTGTGGTTACCAGGTGAGAGAGTCTGGGCTCCTACTTGTATTGCAGCCAGCAAACGTGGTCTTACTTAGCCCTGAGTGTGTTCATGCCATACCTCTATCTCTATTGGGAATTCTGTGAAAGTGCCTTTTTGTGTGCAGGGTTGTTGGTTTTATTCCAAGATGGCCATGCTGAGTCATGCCATTTCTCCTGGAGCTTCCACTCCATATCTCTATTCATTCCCGATTTTCTGTCAGTTTCTTCTTCTTCTCAGTGACTTCCAATCTAATACTTTATCCCTTCATTTAAGGTTCAGGTTTCCAGGATTGATGTCTGTATCTGTTTTACTTGGTTTTGCAGGTCTTTGTTGCTGCAGGATGGCTTGGTGCATCTGACTATTCTGCCATCTTGGCTCCACCTCCCTAGCCCTTAATTTTAGCACCTTTGTTTTCATTTGTGTTTATAATCTTTGGGAGTCAGCTGATAACTTAAAATGAAAGCATTTTATCTTTTTGCTCTCTTCACAATGAAATTGTTTACTTTGAAGCTTATATAAATGATCATAATAATTTAAAAACTTTCAAGTACATGAAAGGGCAAGGAAAGAGTAAATATCATCTGAATCCCTACCTTCATGCCATAAACATTTTGACCATCCATTTCCGGTTTTTAAGTTTTTACGGAAAGCAGCTCTGACTGCCATTAGGTTGGCAGGTCCCAATGTCAAAATGATAACCTTCACCCTTACGTTGAATTCTTTCCTCATTATCAAGACAAAACTTTCCTTTGGCTGTGATAATTTGCAATTGAGTGGCATTTTCATATACAAAGACTTAAGTTTCTTAAATTATTCAATAAATTGAGAGTTCGGTTTGACATACTGAAAATTAATGTCACTAAAATGAGTAATGTACAACTTTAATTAATGAAGGGTAATGAGAAAAGACCAGAAGCAGACTTAATTTGAGAGTAATGCATTTGGGCCATTTAAAACCACAGGCTATCATGCTACGTGGTATACATGGAAGGGTGGTAGAAGTTTGGATATTTCAATTTCAGACAGAATAGAAACAATGACACGTAAAGCTGAGTTATAGTTGTTTCCTAAATTATATAAATGTATCATTTCTTGTTTTTACTGCTTTCTTTCCAAACTTAGACTATGAACCCTGTGTTGAAACTATGCATTTTCAACATCTGCAAAAAACAGAGAAGATTCAGATATTTTCCTATTCTTGATTGCTATTTAGTGTTTTTTTTATTTTAAAAAAATCACAATATCAACTTTACTTTTAAATGAACAAGACCAATTTCAAGTTAGCATTCATATCTTGAATTTACAAACATAGACTTGAAGTTTTTCATATTTTTACAGCAAAATAGCAGTGGAAAGAGTATTATCAAAGTCAAATTGAAAAAGACTCAATATAGACTTGGACCTGAGGTTACATCTTTCTACAATGATACTCTCATTTGGGATTTCATCTCAGCACAACATCGTCTGTCACATTAATTAATGTTGTTAATCTGAGTTTTTATTTCATAGTTTTTTTTTTTTTTTGCACTCAACTTATAAGTTGACTTTGGGTTTATATTTCTTTTAATGCTAAAATCATAAAGAGTAAACTGATTTCTAGTATTTGTACCATTTAAATAAAATACCTTACTCTAATTTGAGAAATCTTGGTGTAAGCCTAAGAAAGTCTCTTGTTTATGTTGTAAGCTTTTAGACTACATATATACATGCTTTTCCTTTTTATATCAGTGGGACCATCCCATGCGTGCTTTACTGAAACTTGAATTTTTACTTAATAATATGTCACAGACATCATTCTTTTTTATGGCTGTAGAGTATTCCATCACCTGACTGGTCAGCCAGTGCCCTAATGATGGATACTTGTGTTGTTTCCAGATTTTCTGCTGTCATCAGGAACAGTGTGGTGAGCATCATTGTTTGCTTTGTAAACCTGTGTAGGATAAATTCAAGGAAGTGGAATTGCTGAGTCAGTGAGAATTAACATTTAAATTTTAAGATAGATTATTGCCCAGTTCACTTCCAAAAAGTGTATGGAAGTTTTGCCACACTCTTGCCAACACAGTATTACAGAACTTTTAAATCTTTGGAAATCTGATGATTGAGAAGTAAGAATTGTGTGTAAACTGAATAAATACTGTTCTGTATTTCAAATGTATATAGATGCTGTTGTGATTGTTGAAATACATCATTTAAAAGTGTTATTACATTCATATAATCTAATTTTCATTATGTACTTTCTCAATCAGCAGGTACAAAAAACCACTATTACACAAAAGTTTATGATTTTGTTTCCTTCAAAAAAGGGGTGCTCAATGTATGTATAAATTTTTGTATGAGAGATTAACTTGAAATGTAAACTTTGACTTAAACTACAACAATAAACAAAAAAAAAGAATTAGCTTAGGTGAAGGGAAAGACAGCACACACTACAGGGGAAGTCAACACAACTGGACTAAACCAAAGCTTAGAAGTTTCCTGAAAACAGCCAAACACTTCGAGGGACAGAGTAGCAGGGACAGGGGTCTGGGGACCGTGCTGACATCTAGGTCAATTGGCATAACAAAATTTGTTAAGAAAATGTTCTACATCCTACTTTGGTGAGTGGCATCTGGGGTCTTAAAAGCTAGCAAGATGCACTGATTTCTCCCAACTACCTGGAGTAAAGGAGAATGAAGAATACCAAAGACACAAGGAAAGTATTAGCCCAAGAGACAGAAAGGGCCACATAAAGCAGAGACTTCATCAGCCTGAGACCAGAAGAACTAGATGGTGCTCGGCTACCACCAATGACTGCCCTGACAGGGAAACCAACAGAGAGTCCCCGATGGAGAAGGAGAAAGGTGGGATGCAGAAATCAAATTCTATTAAAAAGACCACACTTAATAGTCTGACTGAGACTGGAAGAACCCTGGAAAGCATGGGCCCCGGACTCTCTGTTAACCCAGAACTAAAACAATTCCTGAGGCCGACTCTTCAGACAAAAATTGGACAGGACTGTGGGGCATAAAATGACACTCGTGCAGAGTGTGCTTCTTAGCTCAAGTAGATACATGAGACTAAATGGGCAGCTTCTGTTCGGAGGTGAGATGAGAAGGCAGAGAGGGTTAGGAGCTGGTTGAATGGACGTGGGAATTCAGGGGTGGAAAGGAGGAATGTGCTGTCACAGTATAGGGAGAGCAATTAGGGTCACATAACAATGTATGTATAAATTTTTGTATGAGAAACTAACTTGAAATGTAAACTTTCGCTTAACCTACAACAATAAACAACAGCAACAAACAAAAAACTGAAAGCAAATTTAGAAAAAAAAATGGGGTGCTCATGTTAAAAATGTTCGGAAGCCTGAAATTACTTGGGGCTGTTTTCTGCGTGAGAGTACTACCGAATATGATGCCGAGAAAATGACAGAGCAGGACCTGAGGTGGGGGTAGCCTGGCACAAATTCCATCTCCACTGTCCTTGGATTCAAAGTGGTCCTAAGGAAAGATGGGGTCCCTCTCTGACGGGAGTGTTTTCTTAAATAAGAGATGAAGGTATCTTTTCTCTTTTTTCGTTCCCAAGCTCCGGAGTTTTAATTTCCACTATTGTGGAATCTATATAAGCAGAAAATACCTTAAAAAAAAAAAAAAAACAGCCCAGCTCAGGCATTCAGATGATGTGAAAATCATGCTCAATTCCTGCCACTGCACTTGAAGTTCTTTGATGGCAGGTTGGTGTCCCATCCATCCTTGCATCCCCAGTGCCTGGTAGAGGCCTGCCTGGTGTGCAAATGAAAGAATGAGTACTGAGATGAGCATCCTTGTACACTTTGTAAACCTGTGCAGGGTGACATGCTATCTAATACCTTTCTAATTCTCACTCCTAACTGGCTGTTAGCCCTCAGAAAAATCCTTTTAGAAATGATTCATATAGGTGCTTCTGATTTAGACTTTAGCCAAATTGGTGATGCAATATTTTAGAAGACAGTACAAATTCTCTCTGAAAAGATACCTAATTGACTTCTTAAAAATGAAGCTCCTATTGCAAGAGCAAAATATAACAACCTACCCTGACTCAGTCCACACTACTCCAAAGAGGGATTTCATGCCTCTGTTAGTACTGAGATGGGGAGACAGAATTAACCAGTTACCAGTTCTACTAGTTACTTTCATCCAGAAAACAAGCCTTGCTTGATTTCCAATAGCAAGTCCCTTACTAAATGAATAAAGCATGTCAAATGACACATTATCTAACAACCTTGAAAATTCCACAATTTAGGGTACAAAAATAAAAAGCAAATTCAACAATGGCCATAAGAGAAGTCTCTTGGAGTGTTATCTGGCCTCTCTCCCTCTTCACTTCCTTTAAAAGGGGTTTTTTGTTTGTTTGTTTTTTAAATTGGGATATGATTCACATATCATAAAATCTATCCTTTTAAGTGAACAATTCAATGGTTTTTTAGTATATTCACAAAGTTGTGCAACTATTACCACTATCTAATTCTGGAACATTTTTATCATCCCAAAAGAAACCCCAAACCCACCCCCACTCACAACCACTAACCTACCTTCACTTCCTTTCACTGACTTCTAGTGAGTTAATAGTGCCTCTATCCTTGGGGGGGCGGTGGCCATTAGCATATCAGAGGCCTGAAGAGAGCTCTGTTTCTGAAGATGCTTTTCTCTCTCTGCTACCATCAGTAAATACTATTGCCCAAGCTCAGAAATCCTAGTGAAGTTTCTATAGGGAAATTATCTTTGTCATATAAGAAAGGGCTTTGTCAGGAGGTGTGAGATGACTGGGGAAGGATTCACTGATGAGCACATAGATTATTACCTTTGCTAAAGAAGAGTATTGATTGTCATGTATAGCTGAAGGTAACATTTTCTTGAAGAGATAAAATAGCAGAACAATTTATTCTGGGGTTAAACAAAGACATTGGCCATCACAGAGTCCAAGACTGGGTCTTAAATGCATGAGCGTAATGCAAAACTCTTAACTCTTAATTAGCTTTATGTTGTCAAAAAGCATTGGATATCTTGATGGCTGGAAATACACATGAGGTATTTCAGATAAGATCTTTGCTTCAAATATTTTTGGGAAATAAAACCGATTTGTTCTGGATAGTCTGGGAAAGCAAGCTTCTTAGAGGAGAAAAGATTTTAGAAGTTACAGAAACTTGACTCTTCTATTTATCGTTACCAGCCAGAGGCCCTCTAAGGCCTTACTACTCAAAATGTGGTTTGGTGACTTATATGAAATAGGTAGATGTATAGAGATTAAAGTTTATTAGTGGTGACTAGGAATGGGAGGGAGGAGAAAAGGGGGAGTCTTTGCTTAGGGGGCGCTGAATTTCTGTTAAAGGTAGTAGAATAATTTGGAACTAGATAGTGGTAATAGTTGTACAACATGATGAACAGAAGCAATGTCAATTATACATGTAAAAAATGTATTGGCAAATGATTTGTTATATATATTTTTACCACAATAAAACAAACAAAAAAGTGTGGTTAGTGGACATTGGCATGGCCTGGCAGCTTGTTAGAAATGCAGTTTTTCAGGTCCTAACCCCAGCTATAGGAATCCGTGGGTGGCACAAATGGTTAAGTACACAGCTAGTACCCGAAAGGTTGGCAATTCAAACCCTCCCAGAGGTGCCTCGGAAGAAAGATTTGGTGATCTGCTCCTGAAATGTCACAGCAATGAAAACCGTATAGAATGCAGTTCTACTCTGCAATACAAAGAGTCACCGTTAATCGGAATTGACAGTAACTGGTGGTACTGGTAATGCCAGCTATGCTCAACTGGAATCTATGTTTTTCCTGATTCCAGGTGAATCTTACGCATATTAAATTTTAACCCTTTCAAGACTCAATTCTTTTCTGCTTCGAATTTTTTTTGTTTTTTTCCAGTCATCGTCTCTCCTTTATTTGTCACAGCAATGCAGCAAGGTCGATACTAGCTTCGCACTTCACACATGGGGAAACCAAGTCTCAGAGAAGTGCAGGAATTTGCTTGAGGTCATGCAGGGAGTTTAGGGACAGAGGCGGCTGGATTCCCCTCAAGAGTCTAGTAGGCAGGAAGTCCAATTCAGGGCATCACCTCCGGGGGAAGGCTTTCTCTCTCTGTCAGCTCTGGCGGAAGGTCCTGTTGTCATCAGTCTTCTCCTGGTCTAGGAGCTTCTCTGCGCAGGAACCTCAGGTCCAAAGGGCACGCTCTGTTGCCAGTGCTTCTTTCTTTGTGGTATGAAGTCCCCCCTCTGCTTTGAATTTTTTGTTAATACCATGTGTTTTCTGTAGTGGAATGCATGCTGAGTCATTGAATGTGTTTAAATTTTTGGTTGGTAATAAAGATTTTCAGAAATATTGTATGAGAATACATGATCTGTGGGAACCTGTCAGGCCCACCAGTCTTGGGTAGCGGGCTTTATTGCAGGGCACCTTCCATTTGTGTACACGGAGCATCTCTGATTTTGCCTAATACCCTAGCTATTTTGCTTTAACGAACATTTGTTTTGCCTTTCATCATTACACAAGTCCCCACTGGAGGGAAGCAAATACTTTCAGCGGGAAAAGAATACTCCCAAAGAACTCTAGAAGCATAAAAAGTAGGCGGGATACCATATGTTCAAGAGTCACAAAAGGGTTAAGAAGCACTGCCCTAAGCCAACCAAGCCTACCTTATCCACTCACTGCTCATCCAACAATTGTCTTTCAAAGACATATCCCAGGGCCTGATGGATTACATTAGATTCTCACGTGTTTTCCCTCCACAGTCTTTGAGGGACACCACATTACACAGAAGAGCTAGGAAATGAAAGTGTGTTTTATATAGGGGAAAAATAAACATCAGTTTCAACTAAAATCAAAACCCCAAACCATAACTTGTGGTCCCTCAGCTGACTGAGGCTAAGAATTAGATAAAAATAGCATTCACTTTCTTCCTTCTTCCGACCAGACCTCTACCATCTCACTCCCCTGAACTCTCTGGCCCGGAAACACAATCTGTCCTACAATGTAAACTCATCAAGCCCCAGGATGAATGTCTAAAGTGATAAACATCCATATAAAATAAACAATTTATAGTGAATTGAGTCACTAAAAAAAGAAAATGTCCATTTTTGTACGTAGAAGGCATGGACTTTTCTATGAGAAGACATTTTCCCTGGGAAGCATTTAGCCTGGCGGACTCCATTCTGCATCTCAGGATCCCTGTTCCTTCCTTCATTTATTTAGTCAATATTCAACAGGTATTTACTGAATGAATGAATGAAATCACTTTTCCCCCGTGGGTAATAGCCTATAAAGCCTCCTTCCCCACTCAGCCCCTGTGGAAACTCTGGATTCTTGCCAAAGGCTGTTTTCTGCCATCCTAACACCAGAAAGAGGCAGCTTTGACAGCACAAATGGTTTGCGTTTAACTATTAACCTAACGCTGGCTGTTCAAACCCACTCAGTGGCACCATTTAAGAAAGGCCTGGCCATCTGCTTCTGTAAAGATTACAGCCAAGAAAACTCCACGGAGCAGTTCTACTCCGTAACGCATGGGGTCACCATGAGTCAGAATCAACATGATGGTAACAGGTTTGGTTTTTTGTTTTAACATCAGAATAAAATCAAAAGCATTTGCTGTTATTTCTAATGACTAAGCAGAGATTGATTATTAAGAAGGCCAAATCAGAAAACAAAACAAGCAAGTAACAACAACAAAAAAGTAGCTGCATATAACCATGGAGATTCTGCCTTTAAGTGAGCCACTTTCTAGTATTTAGAAAAAAGAGGAAATTGATTTATTTTTAGCTTATTCAAATTCCTTACTCCCAGTGCTCCACCCTGAACTCAAAACCTACTAGGCTTCAATATTGTCACCATTTTCGTTCTGTGTAATATTTCATCTGCATATTCACAATTTTTCCCAGCTAGCGTCTCAACATTTGCTATAGGGGGAGACTGAACGTTATTGTTAGACTATTACCCCATGTATTTATAAATAATAAAGGACACTGGATATCTATAAGAGTAAAGTCACTTATTTGAATTTAAAAGTCCCTCAACATGTACATTTTAACAAGCACATTTCAAACCCTAAGTATTAACACATTCTAGTTTTCTCCAGGTGCTTTTCAGCAAGAACGGAAAGGAGCTGCCAGTGACTGTGCCCTTACTCTGTGCTTGAGTCCCAGGGTGGTGCAAATGGTTAAGTGCTCGACTGCTAGCCAAAAGGTTTGTGGTTCGAACCCACCCAGAGGTGCCTCTGAAGACAGGCTTGGTGACCTGCTTCCAAAAGGTCACAGACTTGAAAATCCTATGGAGCAGTTCTACTCTGCACACATGGGGTTGCCATGAGTCACAATCAACTCAATGGCAACTAACAACTCTGTGCTGGGCACTGTGCTAGGAGCTTGGGAAGAAATAAAGGTGGAAAAAACATTAGATTAAACCAGATACTGTCTCATCTCTAAGTGTTTAAGGCAGAAACTCTAAAGCAGTGCTTCTCATCCCTGGCTGTACACTAGAATCATCTGCAGTCTTTAAAAACTTATACTGATACTTGGACTCCAATCCCAGAGATTTTGATTCAGTTGGTCTGGGTGGGATGGGAGGCAGCAGAGTTTTTTAAAAAACTCCTTAGTTGATCTTCTGCCTGTGGGCCAAGGTTGATTACTGCTGCTTTTAAACATATGTGTTTATAGTACTGTATACGTCATCCATGTGTAAGTCAGACTGGTAAATCCATTGAGATTTCAGTGTAAGGAATGGACAGAACATCTTTCCTCATGTTTCTTAAGAACAGGGGCCAGGTTATATATCTCTAGTACCTATTGCAATGCCTTGATTAAGAGCACAATTAATAAATTGTGTACTGAAGGTCTTAATGATGATGACTGGAAAGCTTCTTGAAGTTATGCCCAGAATGCCTGGCCCATCGCAAGTGCTTAATACATGTTTAGTAAATGAAAAAAAAAAATTCTTCAGTTAATGAAAGAATGACGATGACATGACATAGTGCCACTTTACTTGCTTGAAACAAGGAAGGCATAGAAACTCCACTAGCTCCATTGTTACCATGGGTTATAGTGAGTCATTTACTAGCCTTCTCCTCAGCAGCAAATGAACAGCACAGGTTCTTGGACACAGATTGACCAGAGAGCATGAGCCCATCTCTGGGGCACTTATGGAGGTCCTGGGGTCTCTCCTGCTTTATCCCAAGCTCCTCATTGCCAGGGTCAAGTCGTGATAGGGCAGTAAGGTAGGTCGGGCATGCCTTTAGTGCTGGAGTCAGACATGACGTTGGCACCACAGGAGAAGAAAGAGTTCTCATGGACTTTGGTAGCCAGCAACTGAATTCTACTATGAGAGTAACTTCCCTTCATGTTCTTACTTGATGTTGTTAGGTGCCGTTGAGTTGGTTCTAACTCATAGTCACCCTATGTACAACAGAACGAAACACTGCCTGGTCCTGCTCCATCCTCACAATTGTTGCTATGTTTCAGCCCATTGTTGTAGCCACTTGTCAATCCATTTTATTGAGAGTCTTACTCTTTTTCGCTGACCCTCTACTTTACCAAGCACGATATCCCTCTCCAGGGACTGGTCCCTCCTGATAACATGTCCAGAGTACATGAGACTAAGTCTCACCATCCTTGTCTTTTTAAAAATTCTGCCGTCATTGATATGACTGTTACAGTGGAACTGAGTTCTTGGATATTGAATGAGATTCTTCAGATTGAGGTTTTCATGCCTGTGTATGTGTCTACAAGCATAAAGTGTGTTTAACTGGTTTACCTTCTATGAAAGAGGAGTTCCTGGGTGGTACAAATGGTTAACATACTCAGCTGCTAACTGAAAGGTTGAAGGTTTAAGTCCACTCAGAGGCACCTCAGAAGAAAGACCTAGCCATTTACTTCCAAAAAATCAGCCACTGAAAACCTTATGAAGCACAGTTCTACTCTGACGCACATGGGGTCTCATTGAGTTGGAATTGACTTGATGGCAACTGGCTTTTTCTATGAAAGCCCTTCTTCTAACTATTTGTGATATTACCATCCATGCAATGTATTTTGCTGTCTTGGTATGTACTATACAAGATGGATCACATTTGTATTCTTAACATAGTATCACACTCCAATATAACCTTTTATTACTGGGATTTGGATATATTGGGGATCAAATTGTTTCATGAAGCCTATTATCATGACTATAAAAGGCAAATTGTGACATTGTCAGCCTTTTTGGTGGACGTTAGTCCCTTCCCCCAAATCCAGCATGTTATCATTTCCCATTACTCTGTACACCTGGCCTGTGAGGCTCTATTGGGGGTATTCTCGGAGGATGCCAGATTCTGCAGCACCAGCCGTTGCAAATGTAATCAGAGTTCCCAGGTGTCTCGCCTGGGAAGAGGCTAGCTCAAATGGAAGCATCCACTGTTTCTTGGGGGGACACACAAAGAGTGACCACTGGGGACAAACACAAGAGCAACAGCAAGTTGCTCAGAATTCTAGGGTCTTCGCTGCACACAGATCTGTGCCATGATTGCATCTGGAAATGAGGACATTGACAGGAAGAGGGTTCACATCCTTATGGTGGCATATTTGCAGGAGAAGGATTCTACGAACAATGTAAACAACCTAATCTCTTTTCCAGCCCTCACCTCCTCACTTGGTTGTCCATAAATCTATAAAAGAAACTCCTAAGCTCACTTATGCCTTTACCCAAAACTTTACTTTGTGTTCTTAATTACGTTTTGAAATGCACTTCATTTCTAGAATGAGGAGACAGGGTATAAATACATACTTAAATTATATTGTTGTTGTGTGCTGTTGAGTCTATTCTGACTCATAGCAATCCTATATGATAGGGTAGAACTGATCCACATGGCTTCCTGCACCGTAAAATAGAGCTGCTGGTGAGTTCGAACCACCAGCCTTTTGGTTAGCAGCTGAACTGCTTGATCATTGAGCCACCAGGCTACTTATCTATATTATACAACATCTAAAAGAACATAGATCCAGACATCTCACTGTTCCTTTCACTCAACTCCCTGTTATCATAGCTCACCCCATTTCACCAGCAACCTAATTACCTCTTTTTCAACTTACCTTCAACCTTGTTTATTTGTTCTTTCATCTTGTAATTTTCCAATAGCCATTTTCTTACTGTTCCAGTATCTCCAAAACTTTCAGCCATCCATTTACCAAACCAGTTCTTTTCCCTCCTCTGATATTTAACTGCCAGGGATGAACTATGAT
>NW_004443972.1:3371253-3372221 GCF_000243295.1 Trichechus manatus latirostris | reverse complement strand
GGGGAACAAAGCTGCAGGGCTGAGTGTGGCTTGGTGGTACTCCCTCTACCACACAACCCCACCACCCCCACCCTGACCCTATGGAAAAGCCAGCGTTTTGCCCACAAACCATTTATAATCATTGCCTTCTTCTGAAGCTCTGACATCAATCAAAACAAAAGATAATTTTGCCTTGGGAAACTTTGGTGAGCTAACTAGGTGAATACAGAGACTGGGAAAAGCTTACTGCAAATTATCTCCCAATATATCTGGGCATTAGATCTTCCAAAGAGGTAACTTCTTAGGAATCAAAGAGACTAAGAAGAGATGAAAGAGAAAAAAATACATTTTGTTTGAAAAGCTGTTGGCAAAGGGCACCCATTTTTAAGGAAAAACACCTCATTGTCAACTATGGAGCCCTGGTGGTGCAGTGATTAAGAGCTCAGGCTGCTAACCAAAAGGTTGGTAGTTTGAATCCACCAGGCACTCTTTGGAAGCCCTATGGGACAGTTCTACTCTGTCCTATAGGGTTGCTATGAGTTGGAATTCACTTGACAGCGATGGATTTTTGGTTTATTAGCTAAGTGACTTACCCTCTCTGAGCTTCAACATTTACTTTTTTCTTCTTTTTTTAACCTTTACTTTTAAAATTTGTCAGATGGAGGAAGCAATTCCTGTTTAAAAGGTGAATAGCAAGGGAGATAATGGACAGTAACAATAACAATGTCTTTGCCTCTACAGGGTATTTGGAGGCAAATTCATCCACCCATTTCGACAGAAGTATCTCAATATAGTCCTGATTCAGTTAGGAAAGGAACAGACAGGAAAATAAGAGACAACCAAAGGCAGAAAAGGACACTAGCTGCTTAATGCTGCAGCGTCTCTCTAGGTGTATTGCTTCCCTGCAGGGCACTTCTTACTCTGAAGCTCAAATTGGCCAAAGCAAGGCTGAAACAACAGGTATAGCCTCTGCCTAGGGCTGTTCTGGC
>NW_004443972.1:3364152-3370317 GCF_000243295.1 Trichechus manatus latirostris | reverse complement strand
TATTTACCTTTATATATCTTCCCTACCCTTACCTTTCAAATCTTCCTGGTGAGATGTGGAAAAGGCAGAGAGAGTCAGAAACCCTGGCCTCTAGGTCTGTTTCCTTATTTATAGAGTGAGACTGGTTTTTCAGCCTTGAAATTCTCTGACTTTATGTGTGGAACCAACTAATGGTGCTGCCTTTCACTAGAGAAGGCCATCTATCCAGTGACCAACTTCTTCTAGTCTCCCCAATTGTTTTGACTTTTCACATGTCCTTACATCTCATACTCCTTTCTTAGAGACCTGTGGCTCTCACGAGAGTTTGGATCCTTATTACCTCACATCATGCAATAGTCTCCGTGCTTCTGTTTCTCCCCTGGGCAAATCTGCTCTTGTCACAGCTGACATGTTGTTGTTGTTAGATGCCATGGAGTTGGTTCTGACTCACAGTGACCCTATGTACAACACAATGAAACACTGCCCAGTCCTGTGCCATCCTCACCACAACAGTTGCTATGTTTGAGCCCATTGTTGCAGCCACTGTGTCAATCCAATTTCTTTTTTTCACTGATCCTTTACTTTACCAAGCATGATGTCTTTTGCCATGGCTGCTACCTCCTGATAACATGTCTAAAGTATGTGAGATGAAGTCTCATCATCCTTGTTTCTAAGAAGCGTTCTGGCTGTACCTCTTCCAAGACAGATTTGTCTGTTCTTCTGGTAGTCCATGGTGTAGTAAATATTCTTCTCCAACATCATAATTCAAAGGCGTCAGTTCTTCTTTGGTCTTCCTTATTCATTGTCCAGCTTTCCCATGCATACAAGGCAATTGAAAATACCATGGCTTGGATCAGGCACACCTTAGTCCTCAACATGACATCTTTCCTTTTTAATACTTTAAATAATCTTTTGCAGCAGATTTGCCCAATGCAATACATCATTTGATTTCTTGACTGCTGCTTCCATGGGCATTGATTCTGGATCCGAGTAAAATGAAATCCTTCACAACTTCAATATTTTTTCTGTTTATTATGATGTTGCTTATTGGTCCAGTTGTGACAGTTTTTGTTTTCTTTATGTTGAGGTGTAATCTATACTTTCAGCAAACGAGGTTGTGTCATCTGCATATCACAGGTTGTTAATGAGTCTTCCTCTAATCCCAATGCCCTGTTCTTCTTCATACAGTCCAGTTTCTCCGATTATCTGCTTAGCATACGGATTGAATAAGCATGGTGAAAGGGTACAACCCTGGCACACACCTTTCTTGACTTTAAACCATGCAGTAATCTCCTTGTTCTGTTCAAATGATTGCCTCTTGGTCTATGTTCATGTTCCCCATGAGCACAATTAAGTATTCTGGAGTTACCATTCTTTTCAATGTTGTCCATAATTTGTTATGATCCACACAGTCAAATGCCTTTGTATAGTCAATAAAACACAGGTAAACATCTTCCTGATATTCTCTGCTTTCAGACAAGATCCATCTGACATCAGCAATGGTATCCCTTGTTCCACACCCACTTCTGAATTCAGCTTGAATTTCTGGCAGTTTCCTGTCGATGTAATGTTGCAACAACTTCTGAATTATCTTTAGCAAAATTTTACTTGTGTGTGATATTAATGATATTGTTCAATAATTTCTGCATTCTGTTGGATTAAAATGGGCACAAATATGGTGTCATTTGTATCACCAAGCCCATATTTTCCAACTACTGATCCTTCTTCTTCGTTTCTAACTTTCGCATTCCAATCACCAGTAATTATCAACCCATCTTGATTGCACTGCTGGGTTTTCAGTTTGTCCTACTGTGGTGGCTTGCATGTTGCTGGAAGCTATGCCACCAGTATTTCAAATACTAGTAGGGTCACCCATGGTGGGTAGGTTTCAGTGGTGCTTCCAAATGAACACAGACTAGGAAAAAGATACTGGCAATCTACTTCTAAAAAATTGGCCCGTGAAAATTTTATGAATAGCAGCAGAACATTGTCTGATGTAGTGCCGGAAGATAAGCCCCTCAGGCTAGAAGGCACTCAAAATACGACTGGGGAAGAGCTGCCTCCTCAAAGTAGTTTTGTTAGGTGCCGATGAGTCAGTTCAGACTCATAGTGACCATACGTACAACAGAGTGGAAGTAGAGTCAACCTTAATGATGTGGATGGAGTAAAGCTATTAAGACCTCCATTTGCTGATGTAGCATGACTCAAAATGAGAAGAAACGGTTGCAAACAACCATTAATAATTGGAAAATGGAATGTACAAAGTATGACTCTAGGAAAATTGGAAGCTGCCAAAAATGAAACGGAATGCTTGAAGATAGATATCCCAGGCATTAGTGAGCTGAAATGAACTGTGGTAATTGCCATTTTGAATCGGAAAATCATGATCTGCTATGCTGGGAATGACAAATTGAAGAGAAACGGCATAGCATTCATTGTCAGAAAGAACATTTCAAGATTTACCCTGAAGTATAACAGCTGTCAGTGATAGGATAATATCCATACGTCTACAAAGAAGACCAGTTAATACGACTATTATTCGAATTTACCCACCAACTACTAAGGCCAAACCCAGCCCAATGCCATTGAGTCGATACCAACCCATAGTGACCCCATAGGGTTTCTAAGGCTGTAACTCTTTACAGAAGTAGACTGCCACATCTTTCTCCCTCAGAGCCACTGGCGGTTTCGAACTGCCAAATTTTTCGGTTAGCAGTGAATTGCTTTAACCACTGCGCCACCAGGGCTCTTTACTGAGGCCATAGATGAAGAAATTGAAGATTTTTACCAGCTTCTGCAGTCTGAAGTTGATCAAACATGCAATCAAGAGTCCTGGGCTTGGAACCGGATCATTCCAGTCAGAACCTCTGCTGAAAATTTGCAATTCTAACAAGTTCCCAGGAGATGCTAATGCTGCTGGTTATGGACCAATTCTAAGAACTGCTAGCAGAGCAGTGGTTCTCAAAATTTATTATACATAAGAATCACCTGGGAACATTGTTAAACTATAGATTCTGATTCAGTATATCTGGGGGTGGAAATGCAAATTTGCAGCAGGGTTCGAAAACTGGAACTAACCGGTTCAAATCCCTGCAAGATTCATTGATAATTACTGGTGATTGGAATGTGAAAGTTGGTAACAAAGAAGCTGACATATTAATCTTCACAAAATACCACGTTAATCCCATTGCTCCCCAATAGCTCCTTACAACCCTTCAATAATTCCCTACTGAACATGTGATTTGGCTTCCCGAAGACGTGTGCAAATGTAACAGTGGTTAGCACAATGTAGGAGCCAAGTGCCAACCAGCCAGCATGCTCCTCTGAGCTTCAAGAGCCAATTCTCTGATTTTAGCATGAAAAATTAAATACCTTCCTCCATGTTGCTACTTTCTAAACATGACCAGATAATAAAACTTTAAAGGTAAAGTCAGTGCCAATTTTTCTTGCTGACAGTTTTCTTTTCAGTAAAATAGGCAGAGTACGTTGTCAGACTACGCTTCTTATTTATCAGAGTGAAAAAGAGCTGTTTTCATTTTGAATAATTAAAAATGATCTGGCTGTAATTATTTTTATTTTTACTGAATTAGTCCTTTGCAAAAAAAAAAAAAAAGATTTGGGAAGAGGGCAATCACAAAGGCTTCCATTTTCCCTACTAAGTGCTAACTCCCTGATTGCACTGCCTATCACAGAGACTGCACCGGATCCTCGTGACATACATTCGGATGTCTATTTGCCTTGTCAACAAGCCTACCTGGGCTGGCCAAGCCAAATCATGCTTGTGAGGGAATCCCAATTAACAACGTCATTCAGTGCTCTTGTATAGGGGCTGTGTTTGGGTGAGATACTTGGTAATTATACCTAGGCACAGAGCTGCATTAGAAAATTCAAATCTGGGCACTTTTACAGGGATACTAGGTTTCCACAATAAAAACTATTCAGTCAACCTCCACAGGCATTTATTGAGTATCTTCAGTGTTCAGGTGGATGATGTGATGACTAATGGCTACATGCCCTCAGGAAGGCTTGAGAAGAGTGCAGAAAGCCCATTTCTACCAATAATAATGAATGCACATTTATTGAGCAATTACTAAATGCCAAGAGCTGTGCTAGGCATTTCATTTAATTCCCCAGTGACCCAGCAAGGACATTTTACAGAGCAGGAAACTGAGCAGGTTACAGAGCAGGTTAAGGAATAGGTAAAGAAAAACCTGTCCAACTGAGCTGCAGAAACTTGATGTGCATTTTAGGCAACCTGGAGCTGCCCCTGTGCATTTGGTGGTATCCTCAGGAAGCTACTCCTTGGATCCTAAGGTTCAAGATTACTATGTTCTCTATTATTTTCTTTCCAAGTCAAGGACAAGATCAAGGATGCAAAAGAAAAAAAAAAAATCCCTCTTGGATTTCACAAATCCCAAAAAGTACAACTGGCCTCTTATCCTGATTCCTAGCAAGCAACTGCCTTCCTGACAAAGTGGTCAATCTCTCTGAATTAGAGCAAGACGAAGATGGCCAGCTGTGGATAGTTACCCACCTTAGGAGGGAGGGGAAGAAGAGAAGTTATTCTGAGCCTTCGAGGCAGCAGACCCTGCAGTTTCTGGCTGAGATCTGACCCAAGATCTATGAGAAGTCACTCAAGGGATATGCTGATTACAAAGGGAGGAGCACAGAAAGTCAGAACAACAGAAAATAAGAAGAAGAAATTAATAAAAATATAAGGATAAATTAATGAATTGAAAAGAGAATAACAGTAGAATTAAAAAAAAAAAAAACCCAAAACTGATTATTTAACAAATACAATAGGTAATCTATACTCCTACTCACCAGAGCTAATCTAGCTACTGGCACTTCTGAGCAGCCAAACTACTGGCTACAGAGATCAATGCTGAGTTCCTGATAAAGCACCATCCCTCATGGAGACCAACCAACCAACCGGTGGCAAGTTGATACATTGGACTGTTCCCACCCTGCAAGGATCAGTGATTCCTCTTGACCGGAATGGACATGTATTACAGGTTTTGATTTTCCTTTCCTGCCCCCAGGGCCTCAGTCAGCACTACTATTCAAGGGCTTACAGGTTGTTTCATCCACTAACACAGAATTCTACATAGTATCACAAAGGACAAAGAGACTTACTTTGCAGTTAGGGAGGTGAGCTGAGGCCACATGACTATGGGATCCACTGGTCCTATCACATACCACTCCACCCAGAAGCTGACAACCTGACTGAGTGGTGGAATGACTTGTTGAAGGAACAGCTGAGGTGCCTGTTTACAGAGGATACCATCTTTAGGAGGCAGTATGCACCCTCAAACAATGACCCTTAAATGGTGTTGTGTCCCCAATAGGTAGAACTCATAGGTCCAGGAGTCAAGGAGAGGACACAGAAGGGCCCTGTTTACCATCATTTTCAGTGATCCACTTGAAAAATTTGTGCTTCCTGAGTGTGCTAATCTCAGTCTGCAAGTTTAGAGGTCCTAGTTTCTGGAGGGCAAACTCTTCCACCAGGGGATACAGCAAAAATTCCATTTCACTTTAAGCTATGATTTCTGTTTGTTCACTTTGGGTTCCTTGATCAAAAAAGGACAATAGACAAGAAGAGGAGTTACTCTCTTGGTGGAGATCATTGACTGATTGGCAGGGCAGGGTAGATTATGTTTGGCACATGGGTAATCTCTTGATACTCCTCTGCCCAACTGTGCAGCAACTCTGGCTTGAGGAGAACATGGCAACCAGGGCCACATAAACCTCCAGAATGAGGATCTTGATTACCTACAACAAGTAAGCCACCTAGACTAACAGCAGTGTCAGCTGAGGGTAAGGAGAATTTAGAATGAATAGAATAGACGGTGAGTATCAGTTGTATCAAGACCAGCTACAGCAGCAGGGGCTGTAGTTTGCATCACCAACCTTAGTCTGAGTTTCCCCAGCGAACTGAAGAATCCTGGGGGACCTGTTTCCAATGCAATGAACGTATTATACAAAAAAAAAAGGTAGATCTGAGGGGCACAAGGGGTGGACTGTACTGGATGCTATGGTGCATTGCCCAGAATCCCTCTTCAGGACTGAGCCATTCATTTCTCCAGCCACTAGAGGAGAGCTCCTGATGATGGCTTGTGGCTCACAGTTGAGTCTTTCCCCAAGAATTGTCCCTGGCTGAAGGGAGTTACCTTACCCAAGGTTATG
>NW_004443972.1:3320174-3336687 GCF_000243295.1 Trichechus manatus latirostris | reverse complement strand
TTATAAAAGATTAAACATTTCATAAGATGAAATAAGATGAGTGCTAACTATAATCAGAATAAATATTTCATGAGATGGTTTGATAAGATAGGTTTTAATTACTGAATAATGCAGACTGAATCTGAAAGAAGTCAAGTAAAAAATTTAGCACCATAAACCCATCCTGCTTCAGTTGTTCCAAATTTAGAACATCTTAACATGGGCCCTTAACAGAAATACATATAAGACAGGGAAAGACAGGAAGCCCTAAGGGAGGAAGATGTCTTGATGAATCACTAAAGAAACTCCCCAGAACCAATATATCAGTTATCTCCTTTTCGGCTCTAGGAGGGTTTTATACTCCAGAGTAAGGTACCACAGTAAGATTATGATGGGTGAGGGGGACACAGGACCTTTTATGAGTCAATTTTAGAAGTGAGTACTTTAGAAGTTAAGACTCTGAAAGTAGATTCCCTTTAAATCCTTCATGGACATTTACCCGTTGAAAAGTCTTTGCACACCCAGGTGAACTTGAACCCCAGTTTGAAGACAGCTGCCACAGGAGATACGTAAGAGGTGAGATGGAAGCTGGGCTTGGCATCCAGTTGCCTGCTGCTGTTGCTGAAGCTTTCATTGAAACCTGCTAAGAAGGAAAAATAAAGGACAGTTCCTGGGGCCCCTGGAGCCGAGGCCGGGTGGTCCTGTCAGCGTCACCACCAAGCAGAAGCCTATGGTAGGAGGTAGGGTGTGTGCCCTGGGTGCCACTTGAGGCTGGGCACCAATGAACAGTTTCTATTGGCCATCAGTTTCCATTGTCAGCTGTGAGAAATCATTCAGGAATTTAACACTAATTGCCCTAGGAGCTAGTTTTCATAGATAGGTCCCTGCTCTTGTTTCCCACTAAGGTGGCCTTATTGTCTAGGTTTCTTCCACAGGAGTTCATGTGTCTTGTCTGGAATTTTTACACTTGTTCCAAGCGGAAAAGGACAAACACAGGGCTGTTTCTTCCAGGATTTGGGAAGAATCAGCACGGCAAGACCTAGTTCCTTTTTACCTCCTGATTCTGATCCAACACTTGCCTCCTCATCCTCACCTCCTACTCTCCTCTCCCTGCAATTACTTCTTCTTCGTTTTTTTTTTTTTTTTTTTTTTTTGCTTAAGGCAATGCCAATTTATTATCTTACAAGTCTGTAGGTCAGAAGCCCAACATGAGTTCTCTGGGCTAATATCAAGGTGTCAACCTGGAAGTTGTAGGGGTGAATCTGTTTTCTTGCCTTTTTCAGGTTTTATAGGCCTCTCTCTGGTATTGCATGTAGCTCCTACATTTCAGAACTAGTGACTGAATGTCACATTCTTCTCATGTTGCCATATCTGACCACAGAAAGTTTCTCTGCTTTAATGGACTCATGGGCCCACCTGGGATAATCAGGATCATCACCTCATCTCAAGGTTACGTGGTTAGCAATCCTAATTGCATCTGCAACTTTAATTCCCTTTGATCATGTAATGTAACATATTGAAAGGTTATGGGGATAGGGATGTGGGTATCTTTGAGGAGCTATTATTCTGCCTACCACGTATGGGGAGCTTTCATTCACTCCTTGCAATTACTTCTGTTTGAATACAGAATAGAGTTGGGTTTGGAGAAACACAGCTCACCAGAGTAGGGGGAACAGGACTGAGAAGGGCTGCCTCAGTGCCTCCACCGAGGGGGCTGATTAGAACTAAGAGGCTAATTAGAGCATCCACCTCACAGTGCCTTATGTCTGAACTGAGGGTCACTTAATGGATGAAAATTACGTGTATTCAAAATTACTCTAAAAAAAATAAATCTCTGAAATCGGCCACTAAATACAGCTCACAGGGTGGTTCTTATGTGCCACACTGGAGACCAATACACCATCCCTCAGCACATCAATACAGAGTCTACTTTCTTCTTCTGTCACGTAAGGATAAAATTGCTGTTTCTTTGGTCAAATACCAGGTGTTATGGATTGAACTGTGCCCCCCAAAAAGTTATGTTGAAGTCCTAACCCTTTTACCTGTAAATATGAACCTGTTTGGAAACAGAAGTTTTCTCTCGTTATGCTAATGAGGTTATGCCAGAGTAGGATGGGTCTTAAACCTAATCCCTTCCGAGTGGTGTTTGATAAAAGAGCAAATAGAC
Organism: Trichechus manatus latirostris; assembly: GCF_000243295.1. Classification (NCBI taxonomy): domain Eukaryota; kingdom Metazoa; phylum Chordata; class Mammalia; order Sirenia; family Trichechidae; genus Trichechus; species Trichechus manatus. Next base: position 3,334,541 of record NW_004443972.1, on the reverse strand, counting down.
TCAGAGACAATCACAGAGGGAAGGCAGACACCATGTGAGGACCCATCTACAAGCAAAGGGATTGCCAGCAGACACCAGAAAATAGGAGAGAAGCCCATGGAAGGATTCGACATGGCCAAGACCCTGATTTGGATATTTTAGCCTCCAGAACTGTGAGAAAATAAATGACTGTCCTTCAAAGCCACCCGTTTGTGGTACTTTTTGTTACGGCAGCTCTAGGTAACTAAGACACCAGGTGCATCTTGCCTAGCATCTAGGAGCCACAGTGTGGAAGAAATATATTTCTTTAGACCCAAGAATCATACTCAGCATGAGGAGTTCTCACACTGTGAGTTGCTAGAGGACACTGAGACCCATGAGGGCAGAGCAGAGCCTGTCTCCCACGTCTCCCTCATGCTAGGACAAGTGACCACTGGATGGACAGATGGGCAGAATCACTGATATCATTCTAGTTGCCATTTTTAAATCTTCCTTTGTCCCTCCTTCCTCAGCCAAGCAGTGTGTAGTTGAATTATGTAAACTTACATATCATATGTGTCTGATATGCCTTGGTGGCACAGTGGTTAAGTGCTCGACTGCTAACTGAAATGTTGGACGTTCAAAGCTGCCAGTTGCTCCGCAGGAGAAAAGACCTGGCAATCTGCTCCTGTAAAGATTTCAGCCTAGGAAACCCTATGTGGCAGTTCTACTCTGTCCTACAGGGTCCCTTGACAGCACACAACAACCACCGCAATATGGCGCATCTCTACCGTGTTGATTCACCCCTTCGCTATTTTTCGGTCATCTCAGGAACGTAGCAGGTAATTATTGTTTGCCGCTAAATGCCAGCCTATGCTAAGCAGTTTACACACATCTTTCAGACCTGAACTGGTTGAGACAGTTCCAACTCACAGCGACCCTATCGGGCAGAGTAGAACTGCCCCATAGTGTTTCCAAGGAGCGGCTGGTGTATTCAACCCTCGGCCTTTTGGTTAGCAGCCAAGCTCTTAACCTCTGCGCCACCAGGGCTCCCTGAACCTCACCCAAGTCCCTCTTTAAAAAAAAACAACCCACTTCGGTCTACTTGCAATGAGTCATAAAAGATATGACATAAAAATGACAAAGGAGACACACATTTGGCCCACTTCCTCTTACGTGAGGACCCCAAGACAGGTTGGAAGTGACAAAAGTGACAGTAATGAAACACCTAATGATCAAATGGGCATCTAAATGGTGCCTGTCCTGGGGGCAGACAAGAGGGTTCTCAACTGAACAAGTAGAGTTGAAAAGGAAGATGGATGAGTTAAGTCGGGAAAAACAAAGACACTTCATTTGCAAAGAAGTGTACTATCTTGATGGTAAGCGGAAGAAGCTTGACTAGCTATGCATTTTCTCTAGCTTTACGCCTTGCAGGGACATCTAAAACATCAATTAATAATTTCTATGGCATGTTATCAATTTACCTGTAATTGTCATTACAAAGAAAAGTAATCACCCACTAGGAATACAGTTGGTTTAACAGCCTTTTAGACTTGTGTCCATTTATTCCATCATGTTAACCTTGGTGGCTAATGCCCATCTCTTCTTGGGAACTGATTCCATATTAACATGGTCACAAGGTAATTCACTCATTGCTGATTCTCTTCCTCCATTGAATGAACTTACACTGAAATGAACTTACACTGGCACAGTGGTTAAGAGCTCGACTGCTAACCAAAAGGCGAGCAGTTCCAATCTACCAGCTGCTCCTTGGAAACCCTGTGGGGCAGTTCTACGACTTGACAGCAACGAGTTTTTGGATGAGAAGAGTGTGTTGCAGTCAAGCTCTCAGTGGGGTCCACTTTGGGTCAGCCACCTAAGGGGCCCACCACCCTGCTGATACCAGAGAAAAACGAGGATGGACCAGCCAGACAGCAAGAGAGAGGCAGTTCTGCTGCCCTCAGATGATGTCAGCTCCTCAGGGGAATCGAATTTCTTGTCCAAGGTTGCCAACAACTGCCTTCTGTTATTTTAATGATAACTTGACTGGTGCTATATTACCTCTGTCACTGGATTTTATTTGAAGTGACCATTACCAAACTATCAGAATGTTATTTATCTAGGTTGAAAAAAGGCCAGTGTTTCCATCTCTAACTCAGAACCCAATCCTTCTGCATCTCTCTTAGCATCAAGACACATGTGTTCCCGGCTGAGAAGGTCCAAGTGCCATCTACCTTGGCACAGCAGTTATTACATGGCTTGGGCACTCTCTGCTTGTGCAGTCAGGAGTTGACTGTCTAATGAACATCCTCCAATGCCCAAACCTTTGCTCACAATTTTGTTCACACTGCACCCCTGTGAAATGCCCACTCATCCCCCTCCTTGCTTCAAATCCTAGTTCTAGGTCCCTTGACATCTACCAACTATTCTCTCCCCTCCCCTATAACGGAACCCTTCTTTCTCTGAATTCCAATAGCCCTATTCCATGGGATCTATATCTGCCTTGGAGCTGTTATTGAGTTTTTATGGACAAGTCTTTGCTTCTTGACTGATCAATTTCTTGAGAGCACAGTGTCTGGGTTATTATCTTCGTATCCCCCACCACTACTCTTAGCACCATGTTGGGCTTTGTGCCTTGTAATAGTAGGGGCTCTATAAATGATAAAAATGTATTACATTTGTGGTAGTCAGGCCCAGAGCTTGAGAGAAAACATTTCTGCCTTCAAACATGCAGCTCATGGGCTCCTTGGTTTCTCCAGGGCTATTGCTCAGTCTCCCTGTTCCCGTCCCAAACCATCACATCCCTGGGTTGTGCTAGTCAAGGTGGCCCTTGAGGGACCCATGCTGGAGTGCTGATGCTGTGCTCTGTGAGGCCCTCAAGCAGCAAAGAACTTGAAATCACAAGGTGGCAAAGAACCAAGGCCAACCCTGCCTTCGCTATAGCTCTCACATAAATTCCTCAGACAAATGAAAATTGACCTTCTTTTTGCTCCCTGCCACTTGACCACTGTGTTCACTGTCCCCAGCCCTACTTCCCCCCAGAGCAGAGGAGTTTTAGCCTTCTATGAGGGCAGGAGTTGAAAGGTCCTCATTCAGCTATTTATTTATTCAACACAGGTTTATTGAGTGTCTACTATGACCAACGTGCACCCTGAAACAAGCCATGGTATTTTCAATTGCCTTTTATGCATGTGAAAGCTGGACAGTGAAAAAAGAAGACAGAAGAATTGTTGCATTTGAGCTGTGGTTTGGCAAAGAATATTGAATATACTGTGCACTACCAAAAGAATGCGTCTTGAAATAAATACAAGCAGGATGCTCCTTAGAAGTGAGGATGGTAAGACTTTGTCTTGCTTACTTTGGACACGTCATCAGGGAAGACCAATCACTAGAAAAGGACATCATGTTTGATAAAGTTAAGCATCAGCAAAAGCCAAAGGAAACCCTCAGTGAGACGGATTGACACAATAGCTGCTACAATGGCCTCAAATACATCAAAGATCATGAAGATGACACGGACAGGGCAACATTTTGTTCTGTTATATGTAAGGTCGCCATGAGTTGGAGCCAACTTGACAGCATCTAACAACAACAACTTCTATGTGCCAGTGAACGAAACAGGCAATGGTGGTTCAGTGGTAGCATTCTCACCTTCCATTCAGGAGGCTTGGGTTCCATTCCTGGCCAATGCATCTCATGCTCAGCCACCATCTGTCTGTCACTGGAGGCTTGTGTGTTGCTATGATGCTGAACAGGCTTCAGCAGAGCTTCTGGACTAAGATCGACTAAGAAGAAAGGCCTGGAGATCTTCTTTTTTGTTTGGAAAATGTTTGAAAATGTTGTCAGGTAAGTTAGCATGAGATCACACCAGAGTAGGGTGGGTCTTAATCAAATATGAAGGCTGTCCTTATGGAGAAGAGACACACACATAAAGGAGATGGCCATGTGATGGCAGAGTTATGCTGTTATGCTGCAGGTGCAAGCCAAGGAATGCCTGGGGCTACCAGAAGCTGAGGGAGACAAGAATCTTCTCCTAAAGACTTCAGAGACAATGTGACCCTGCCGACATCCCAGAACCGTGAGACAATAAAGTTCTGTTCTTACAAGACACCAGGTTGTGGTATTTTGTTAGGGCAGACAGAGGAAATTAATATAGAAAGCAAACAAACAGTAATGAACACAGCTTGGTGTAGCAAGAAAATAAGAGTCTTGCAGAGCAAAGAGTGAGGGGGAGAGAACAGGGCAAGAAGGAGGAGAAAGGAGGCTGGGGGAAGTGGGTACCTGAGCCCTGAGAGAAACATGTGGCAGTGAGAGGCATGGGGAAGGGAGGGCCAGGGAGCAGTTCTGAAGGGCAGGAAACCACAGTCCCGATGTAGGAAATCTGGTCATTTCAGGTAATTATTTTGGAGCTCATTAAGCAACTTCCTGCGTGAGGCTAGAAGGTCAGTGTGTGTTCTGCCCAGCAAGCCGATGGTCTTGCTTCATTTTGGTTTATGAGGTGGAAGAGCCCCTGAAAAGAGCCCAGGGTCACAGCATTTTAAGCCAGGTCCTCTGAGCTGTGTACCCAAGACCAGGCTGACAGATGTCCCATAAGGATGAAGAAGTAAATTTCCTTATAGGAGCAGAGCTGCTTCCTGTGGGAGCCGAGAACAGGGCCTGTCTGGCCACTGCCTGTGTCCACCCCACATTGGGAGCAGGCCCAGCCTGAGGTCCTCCCAGACCTCGCAGACACAGAAAAGAATCACCATTCCTGGCTGCCAGCATTAATCCCCCATACCATCCTGCCAATCTCTGCTCCAAGGGGCTTCAGCCATAGTTCTAGCAGAGAATAAATGAGTTGGGGGCAGGGGGAGCAGATTTCTCCTTCTAGGGCTCTAGGGAACCAGATACAATGCTGTCCACTTTGTGAAACACTGACCTATCCTTCAGGGCCATCCCTTAGTAAATTTGGAAGGAGATGAAGGTGGTCTATATGCACCACTCTGCCCCTCTTTAGTCCCTCCACAAGCTTTAGCCACCCAGCATCCTTGGGTAACATACTAGATTTCCTTCCAGGAGGCCTCTAACCCGTGCCCCTCCCCCATACTCCAAAGTTCTGAACCTCCCATATGCCCTGGCAGTGCCCATCAAAACTTCCCTCTTCTGAGAGTCCTGGACAGAGCGGGAGAAAAATGTAGAACAGAATTCAAATTCACGAAAACAGACCAGACTTACTGGTCTGACAGAGACTGGAGGAACCCAGAACTATGGCCCCCAAATGCTCTGCTAACCCAGAACTGAAATCATTCACGAAGCCCACTTTGCAGATGAAGATTAGACAGGCCTGTAAAACAAAAAATAACATACGTGAGGAACGTGCTTCTTAGTTCAGTCAAATATACAAGACCAAATGGGCAGCTCCTGTCCAAAAGCAGGATGAGAAATCAGGAAGGGACAGAACTTGACGAACGGACACAGGGAATCCAGGGTGGAAACAGGGACAGTGCTGTCACATTGTGGGGATTGCAACTAGTGTCACAAATCAGTATGCGTATAAATTTTTGAATGAGAAATTAAAAACAAACAAACAAAAATAATTCCCTGTTCTGTGTTCCATTTTGTTTCTTGATATGGGGCAATTACTAATTTGTGATTATATGGAAACCAGTTGCAATAGAATCAATTGACTCATGGCGACCTCGCGTGTTTCAGATAGAACTGCGCTCCGTAGGATTTTCCATGACCGTGATCTTTTGGAGGGAGCCCTGGTGGTACAGGGATTAAAGTGCTTGGCTGCTAACTGAAAGGTTAGCAGTTTGAATCCATCAGCTACTCCATGGGAGAAAGATGTGGTGGTGTGCTTCTGTAAAGATTACAGCTTTGGAAACCCTATGGGGCAGTTCTACTCTGTCCTACGGGGTGGCTATGAGTCATAATCGACGGCAGTGGGTTTGGTTTCTCGGTTGGGTGATCTTTTGGAAGTAGATCACCAGGACTTTCTTCTGAGGCACTCTGGGGGGATTTGAACCACTAACTTTTTGGTTAGTAGTCAAATGTTTAACCATTTGCACCAGTCTGGGACTCCTTAATTTTTTTTTTTTTTTAACTTTAGATGAAGATTTACAGAATAAACTATCTTCTAGTTATGACATATATTGTTTTATGACATTGGTTAACAACCCCATGACATGTCAGTACTCTCCCTTCTTGACTTTGGGTTCCCTATTACCCGGTTTCCTGTCCCCTCCTGCCTTCTAGTCTTTGCCTCTGGGCTGGTGTGCCCCTTTAGTCTTGTTTTGTCCTATGGGTCTGTCTAATCTTTGGCTAAAAGGTGAACCTCCAGAGTGACTTCATCACTGGGCTAAAAGTGTGTCCGGGGGCCTTACTCTGGGACTCCTTAATTTGATAAGGTAATCAGAACCAATGTTTTAAAAGATCTAATGTGTTAATACATTACTATTCTCAGTTGACTCTTTTAACCAGAGATGTTGGTTGCCAGGAGTAGGAACTGACTCTAGGTAACTTATTGAATGAATGGGCAGTAGCTTATGGGATCGACAGAGGGTAACTGACCAGGCTGCTGCCTCAGACAAGCAGGGCGAGGCTAAGAGGTCACTTCTGAGACTGGGCTTCTTGGTCGGCCGCCCCTGCTGCTGCTGATTCTGGAAGCTTGGTGCTGCTCCACTGGACTTGACTCAGCTGCATTGTCTGTGGATAATCTCCAACTGACCATGAGACTTTATGTCACTCCTCCAATACTGACCATCTTGCGCTGCAGCATTTGATCAGGAGCACCAGACGCAGTGTTCCTCTCTATTCACTGTGGACAGCCCCAAGCAACAGATGCCCACTAGAGTAATATGCGTGTGTATTGATAGGCACCTCCCAAGGCAACTCCCTAATCCGAAAGAGCAATTCTAAGGGGGATTCCAGGCACCATGGATGGAATGGGGGAGACTTGCCTAATCTTGTAGGTGGAAGCCCTAGGGGTCAAAGCTCATTTCCTCTGACTGCAGGTCCATGTGCTCTTGACTACATTGGCCTAATTAAAACACCTTGCATGTAGCTGATGCTCAACCAATATTTCCTAAACGAGTGAAAGAATTATTAGGTCTTCCTCTATGTGATTACAAAAAAAAAAATACCCAAACCCGTTGCCAGCGAGTTGATTCCAACTCATAGTGACCCTATAGAGCAGAGTAGAACTACCCCATAGGGTTTCCAAGGAGCAGCTTGTGGATTCAAACTGCTGACCTTTTGGTTAGCAACTGAGCTATTTAACCACTATGCCACCAGGGCACCTCTATGTGATAACCTGCCTCAAATATTTCATGAAAATAAAAAGTAGGATAGAATTGTCAATCAATAAAATAAAACTGAGGGCTCTGGGGTGGGTTATTTAACCTCTCTGGAGCTCAGTTTCCTTATCTTGTAACATAAGAAGATAGAATGAGGCTGATCTCTAGGAATTTACCTTTAAAGAAACTGCAAAAAAAAAGAACCTCTGTCACTTACAAGGCGATTGGGAATTTGAACACTGACTAAATAATTTAATGATGTTAAGGAATTATATTGTTGACTATTTTTAGATGAGATGATAATATAGTTTGGTTTTTAAAAGAGTCCTTGTCTTTTAAAGATAAATGCTGAAATAATTTTGGATGAAATGATATGAAGTCTGGGATTTGCAAGAAACTGAGTAGAAGAATAGATGACAAAGATGGGCCCTGAGGTGATAACTGTTGAGGCTGGACAAGGTGTATATAGGGGTTCATTATACAGTTCTATCTACTTTTTATATGTTTGAAAATTCCATCATATAATGTTAACAATGATCTGTTCTTGCAGCCCATCTAGTGCTCATCCCAGTCAGAACTTTGTGGAAGACCCTGGTTATTACTCACCCAACATCCTCTGCTCCTTTGCTTTCATCCAGGTGCCCACTCTGTCACACACAGCCCCTGTGACCCAAGGAAAGTTGTTCCTACCCCCAGCTCCCGCCCTGATTAGTCTCAGCCAATCAGAGTGATCCACCCTTCCGGTCAGTAATTGGTTCTTGCCAATGATTGGTTCTGGAAGGACATGAGCAGGTTCCTCCCTACTCTCCTGGAGGGCCTCTGGAAGCAGCCCAGCTTCTCTCCCTGTCAGGCAGGAGGAAGAAAGGCGGTGGCTCCAAATGCCACCAGCAGCCATGCTGCAGCCTGGAGGAAAACCAGCCTCAGGACGCAGCCAACATGCTGAACAGCAGAGCAGAGAGATGGAAAAAATACGAGTCCCTTGATACAAGTACTGAGCTGCTGAATTAAGTAACCTTGAAGTCCACCGTATTTCTGGATTCGCCATTACATGCTATAATCGATTTTCTTGTTGTCTGAGCCAGTTTTTCACAACCAGAAGTATTATAACCAAGAGTATCTGAATTCATATATGCTCAGTGAACACTCACCCTGACTATGGTAGAACAAAGACTTTTGTTGTTTGTTAACATTGAATCGATTCGGACTCTTGTCAACCCCATCTGTTGTGGAGTAGAACTGCTCCATAGGGTTTTCTTGACTGTAATGTTAATGGAAGCAGATCACCAGGGCTTTTCTTCCTTCGTACCACTGGGTGGGCTCAAATCGCCAACTTTTAGGTTAGCAGTCCTGCGCAAACCATTTCCTGCCACCTAGGGATCTTGAAATGAGGACTGAAGCACACCACCTACCCTCCACCCCCATCTGCAGTCACCACCATTGTTTGGATGCAGGAAGTAGACAGTGTTGAGGAGAAAAGAGGGGCAGTGGTAGGAGGGATCTTTTAGTAGGTGGAGACCCTGGCACCATTTTGAGCCCAGATAGTTTTTCCTCATATCAGGCCATCCTGCTTTTAACGACACTAACCTGAAGCTCCAGACACAAGTTCAAGTAACTCCTTCCAAGGGCAAATATGAAAGTTGTGCCCAGCCATTGCTGCTATGACTCACTTTTGGAAGACTGATAGCACCCTTTCATGTGCAGAACATTTAAATAGGAATGATGTAAATCCATTTTTACTATTAAGGAATATTGAGAGAGGCCATTAGCAGGAGTAGGAGTCTATATGTGGCTTTGCCATTGTACTAAGAGTTCTGGCGGTATGAGACCCTTTCCTAAGAGGGTGTGCAGACTACTGAGGGCTCTGGCTTTCCCCACCTATTAGAGCTTGACTTGTTGGTCTACTGACTCATTCTAGTCTTCTCTCATCCAGTGGATTGTGCCCTTGAATTGAGACTCATTGAGGCTGAATGTCGGGTCATCAATAAGGCAGAGAACTTTCTCGTTAGGTTTCCAGTGGTGTCGAACATTTCAGGAAGCAATATGTAACTGTGGGAAACCTAAGAGGAGGGGTCATCCTGGCTCTCCTCTCTCCTACCCCAACTGTGTGCAGCCAACCCCCACATTTTTACTATTGTACCTCCCCAGTCTCTTTTTGAAGCATCCATCCCTTTCACCCTCTCTGCCATCATCCCAGTGCAAGTCATCCCTGTCTCTCACCCAGTAAATTGCAATAGCCACTCACAGTTCTCCTTGAATTGATTCCTGCCTCTTTCCAACTCCATTCCCCTGGCAACAGACAGAGTGATGCTTTAAAAAATGCAAATCAGATAGTATTTTTTCCTTTCCTATCAATTACTTCCCATGCCCTATGATGTTCTCCACGCACTTTTCTACCCCCTCTCCATCATTGTCTCCCTTATTCTCTGCAGTTAACATTTAGACATTTGAGTTCCTTAAATGTACCACATTCTCTTCCCTCAGGGCTTTCTACATAAGCTGACCCCTTCTTTGGAGCTGTGAGCCCCTCGTCCCCCCCCCCCCATAGCTAACTCCTTTAGTCACTTCTTTGGGGAGATGGTTTCTTACCATCTCCTACCCCCAGCCAAGTTACATCCATTTGCCCACAGTATTTTGCCCTTCTTGTCATAATATTCAATATCACTGGAAATATTTGCTTACTATCTCTCTTCTGCATTAGACTTTAAGCTTAAGGAGAGTAGAGATTTTGTTCACATTGCTCCACGCTGTACCCCTAGCACCTATCATAGTGTCTGGCACATAATTGGTGATTGGTACATAAATATTGGTTGGTTGCCTGTGGAGTGTAGCCACTGCTGAGGCCTCCCAAGACAGGGGTCCTCTTTAGCCCTTGAGACCCTCATCAGCCTCGTCAGCATCTATGGAAATTCACACCTACCAAGTTCCCACCGGATGGGGACAGAGCATGGAAAGAAACAGATGAAGATAAAATCAAAGTCCAGTTTGGAACCTGGAAGGAATACTGTTGCTTTATAGACAGAGAATGGCTTATTAGAATTCAAAACATTCCCCCTGCGTAAGCAGCTTGTTTCTTACTGTTTGTTCTAAAATGTTTTGTGTGACTCAAAGATATAGACTTCAGACTTAAAACAGAAAGCAAAGGCTCAGAGGAAGAAAGGCTGAAGCTTTTCCTGTTCACCTGCAATGTAAACTAGGGAAGAGAATGTCCTTGTCCTTCTGCTTCCTCAATGATAAGTAGAAGCCTTTAAAGTCCCCACATCAATGCTCTCTCCTGGGCTTCCAGGAGAGGCCTGGTGGGAGAAGCCACAGCTATGATGCCCAGTGGGTAGGAACCACTGGTTCCTTTCCCTGAAATCACTTGTCATTGAGTCGACTCCGATTGACTCATGGCGACCCCATGTGTGTCAGAGTAGAAATGTGCTCCATAGGGTTTTCAACGCTGGGTTTTTGGAAGTAGATCTCCAGGCCTTTCTCCTGAGGTGCCTCTGGGTGGGCTCAAACCTCCAACCTTTCAGTTAGCAGCTGAGCACGTTAACCATTTGCACCACCCAGGGACTCATCCTTTCCCTGGGACACAGGGATTTCTAGTAGCTCAACTTCTTGAAAGAAGACGTGGCCACAGAGGGGGCGCACTTTTCTCCCTGCACAAAAGGATGTGTTGTTGTTAGGTTCCAACTCATAGCTACTGCTTGTACATCAGAACGAAACACCACTCTGTCCTGTGCCATACTCACAGTCGTTGTTATGCTTGAGCCCATTGTTGCAGCTACTGTGTTAATCCATCTCATTGCGGGTCTTCCTCTTTTTTCATGACCTTCTACTTTACCAAGCGTGGTACCTTCTCCAGGGACTGAGCCCTCCTGATAACATGTCCAAAGTATGTCTCGCCATCCTTGCTTCTAAGGAGTATTCTGACTGTACTTCTTCCAAGACAAATTTGTTCATTCTTTTGGCAGTCCATGATGTATTCAATATTCTTCGCCAACACCATAATTCAAAGGTGTCAATTCTTCTTCGGCCTTCTTTATTCATTGTCCAGCTTTCACATGCATATGAGGCAATTGAAAACACCATGGCTTGGGTCAGGCACACTTTAGTCTTCAGGGTGACGTCTTTGCTCTTTAACACTTTAAAAAAGCCTTTTGCAACAGATTTGCCCAACGCAATGCATCGCTTTATTTCTTGACTGCTGCTTCCATGGGTGTTGACTGTGGATCCAAGTAAAATGAAATCCTTGACAACTTTAATCTTTTCTCTGTTTATCATGACGTTGCTTATTGGTCCAGTTGTGAGGATTTTTGTTTTCTTTATATTGAGGTATAATCCATACTGAAGGCTGTGTCTTTGATTTTCATCAGTAAGTGCTTTAAGACCTCTTCACTTTCAGCAAGCAAGGTTGTGTCATCTGCATATCGAAGGTTGTTGATGAGTCTTCCTCCAATCCTGATGGCACATTCTTCTTCATGTAGTCCAGCTTCTCAGATTATTTGCTCAGCATAAAGATTGAATACGTAAGGTGAAAGGATACAACCCTGACACACATCTTTCCTGACTTTAAACCATGCAGTATCCCCTTGTTCTGTTCTAACGACTGCCTCTTGATCTATGTACAGGTTCCTCATGAGCACAATTAAGGGTTCTGGAATTCCCATTCTTTGCAATCTATATCTATAAGGATGTGGGGCCTCCCTTTTCAGGGTTATATGAGCCCCATCTCTTTCTCTTGAGAGAAAGCATGAGAACACCCCCTTCTTTTCAGAATCTGCTGTACCCACTAGAATTTCATCTCCACATGTCCCTCTGGAAAAATCATGAAGTGATAAATCCAGGAGTCAGATATGGGATGGTTGAGACCATTGGCATGGGATGGATCACTAAGTGAGGTAGAGTGGGAGTAAGGGCCAGGTGGGTCAGCCTAAGTCCGTGAAAGCACAGTGACAGGTAACTGAGCCCAGCCCAGGCAGCTAAGGCATCTTGGCCTTCTACGGGTGGAAGTGGCCACAGGGGCTCTGAGAGCCACCGTATTGAAGGACGGAAGGCAGAAACCATAGGGACACTTTGTCAGAAGGTACAGGAGGTGGCAAGATTCATCAGGCCTAGGTTTGAATTCAGCCTGTATTTGAATTGAACCCCTTCTGAGGCTCACTTTCCTATGGTAATAAAGGTCTTGTTGTGAGGACTTAAACAGAAATGCCTGTGGATTCCCTAGCACACGGGACACTGTGGGTTTAAGAGGCACTTCATACAATTACTACATGGGGGCGGAGCTCAGGAATCTGACCTCTGTTCCTTCATTCCACGATGCTGCCTTCAGAGTGACTTCTGTAAAACACAAGTCTGGTCCTCTCAGTCCTTGGCGAGGAAGCTTCGGGTGGTTCCTCAGTGCCCACATCCTAACCTCTCAAACTTTCCTGCTGAAATATCTCCAGCAAGAGTGAATGCCTGCCCAGGAGCAGCAAATGTGAAATTTCTTTGAAGTCTCTTGTTCTAGCTTAAAAATTCATGTGAATTTTGCATTTTACTCCATAATATATTCATGCTTGTTTTAATATAAATATGTCATTTTCCCCAAATATTCAAAGGAAATGTACAGTTCTAGGAAGTTACGGGGGTGGAGGCTGGGCAATGCGGAAGAGGAGGAAGAAGCTTAGCTTCTGTCATCTGAAACTTTGTTTAATTCGCCTCACAACCCTATAAGGTAGAGACTTTGTTTGCAATGGAAACATCTTTATTATAAAAGAATTAAAACATTACAGGCTTTATAGAGCAGTATGTGAGCATCCCCCACAATCTAACTCCCTAAAATGAACTGTTGTTAAGCAGTATCTTTGGTATTTCATTTCCATTGGCCTTGCCGAATGGTCAAACATCTCTGGCCCTGGAGTCGGCTAGGTGTGTCCCATTTATACGTCACTTGCAGACACTGTCCCTACCTTTTCAGTGGAGAGAAGTGGCCTTCTGACCACAGCCCATTTTGTGAATTAAATGTAAGCTTTGGCCTGAATTCAACTCTGTCAGAAACCAAGGGAAGTGATAGGAGAAAATCTAACTCATAAGGCCCTTGTCTGACCTTCGTTTTGTAAGTAGCTGAGATCCTGATGGGGGCTCACCACCTGGTGGAGTCATGAACTGGTGGCCAGTGGTAAGCAGGGATCCATGTGCATAGAGAGGAAGCAGCAGAGACTCTTAATTCAGAACCTGTGGGTGGGAGGAGGGTTGGAGTTGGACACTGTGGTGTCTGGGCCCTGTGGATGAGGGGATGGGTTAGAAAGAAGCTGCAGACAGAAGGTCAGTGAACCACTCACGTAGGGACTTTTGAGACCCAGGTCCAGTGGACAAAGTACAACACAAAGTTGGGTGAGGGTGCTTCTCCTCATGTCTGCAAGGTACATGGGGGCCCGAGGGGGAGGCAGTGCTCCCAGAAAGCCTGGCAAAAGTGGCCGTGAGTGGCTTCATGGGCAGTGGTCAGCAGTGAGGGATCCAGGTAGAAGATCCTGAGAGAGGGGATCGTTCATTCACACAGAGGAGACCCTACAAAAACCCAGGGGACTTTTTAAAGGGGACACCTGGGTAAAAGCAGTGAGCCAGCATAATTTAATGCTAATGTTCACACAGCCTAGTAAGTATGCACATGTGGGGAGGGCTTAGGGAAATTCAGTTTAGAGAAAAATTCCATCAATCAAGCATTTAATCACTCCATCTTTTCTGCCCATGTGCCAGGGTCATGCACCTAGCTGAAGGGGAGACTAACAGAAAAGGGACTTGTTTTCCAAAAAACCCAAACTGGAACTTATATATCTAAATGGGTCTGTCTTTTCAAAGTAGCATCTCAGGAGGTTACATACACATTCCAAGATGCTCACTGTCTTTTCAGAAGTTGTCTTTGGGGACTGATTTCAGAGTCATCCTAGGAGTCAAACTTTAGAGTCAGCTAGTTTGATCACCCACCTTATTCTTTATATTTGCCTTTGAATATTTTTTGTTTCATTCCAAAGATAAATCCTCTATCAAATAATTATGCTTTTTTACCAATCCAGCTTTTCCTTAGCCTGAAAACTTCTTGAACCAAAGGAGCATGTCTGGTTTATCTTTGGCCCCCGAGCTTCTGGGCCAGGCACTTCACAAATGCTTG
>NW_004443972.1:3295629-3296622 GCF_000243295.1 Trichechus manatus latirostris | reverse complement strand
TACTGCTCTTGCCAATCCCCAGCCTTTCACGGTATAGCCTGTGCTACTGTTATAGTATTTTCTATAAGCTTGTGAAATGTTAGTTAAGGAAAAAAGGTGTAACCTCATTGCTAATGGTTTACAATGTGCATCCCCTCTTCCTCCTCGGAAGTCTCATAGCACCTAGTGTTTTCTCCATCCCTGCATTCCAGGAGGACTGTTCCCTTTGCACCCCAAGACAGTGGTGTTTATATATCTCATATCTCCTTATTAATCTTCCCTTGTGGGCAAGCTTTTGCTAGAACCATCTTCATCCTTCCCACTGTGTCTGGTACAGGCCTGGTACACGTAGGAGCTCAGTCAATATTTCCTGAAGGAATAAATTATACTCCCAATTTATATTATGTTGCACATATATAGCAATTTTAATTTCAAAGTATTTTTCCTTTTTTTATCCTTACTGTAACAATTATTACAGTTAGGGAAACAGACACATAAAAGTATACAGGATTTAGATAAATCTCTACTTGAGTTTTTCAAATGTAGTTATAGTTTCATTCTCTGTGGGTCTGGTACTCTTAAGACAACTCTTTTGAAAATAACCAGCACATCATCTTCCTTGGTACCTGGACCACAGTAAGCATTTACTTAATATCTGATGGATTAATGAATGAATGAACATACCCTTTGGATGGCTAATTTTATTTGTCAATTTGACTAAGCT
Source organism: Trichechus manatus latirostris (assembly GCF_000243295.1). Lineage (NCBI taxonomy): Eukaryota > Metazoa > Chordata > Mammalia > Sirenia > Trichechidae > Trichechus > Trichechus manatus. Next base: position 3,295,919 of record NW_004443972.1, on the reverse strand, counting down.
ATGGTTCCCAGTAGTGGTTTGGAAATGGGGTCTAGTCTAGTTGCTGACGTGGAGTAGTTTCATGTGATCAAATCAGTTGGCCTTGGGTAGAGTAGATTACCTTCCATAATGTAATTCAATGTAGTATGGTGTAATTACATTACGTGTAATGCAATGTAATATAATCACCTTCTATAATCCAATCTAGTGTAATATAACCAACCAATCAGCTGAGGTCATACCAGTGTTGGATGGATCCTAAACCTAATCATATCTGAGCTATAAAAAGACCAGAATATACACAGACACAC
>NW_004443972.1:3285098-3293896 GCF_000243295.1 Trichechus manatus latirostris | reverse complement strand
TACCAGGAATCATGGCCTAGCCAAATTGATACACACATTTTTTGGGCGACATAATTCAAACCATGACACCCACCATAGAGGCACCTCAGAAGACAGTCCTGGTGATCTGCTTCTGAAAGGCCACAGCCTTGAAACCCCTATAGAGCAGTTCTACTCTGCAGCACGTAGGGTCGCCATGAGTTGGAATCGACCTGACGGCAACGGACAACAACAGTGAGAGCTGGGTGGGAAAAGCTGAGGGAGGTACAGGGAGTCCCTGACCTACTTGCTACCTACTCAGAAATCTGGAGGAGTGTTCTTCTCTTTGCAAAGAAGATCCTCAGACTCAGGTTCTGGAAGAGAAAATATCCCTGGAGTACCTCACAGCTCCCAGAGCAATCCTGGGCCAAGGCCTCCTCATCACCACTCTAGACCCTGCCTCTGGGATGGGGATTATTAAGAGGTGGCTGCAAGGCCCGCTGTGACTGCCTGGGTGCCCCGGGGCAGCAGAGCATCTCAGGCCTGCACCCGGCCCCGATGCCCTCATGGAGACCTGCGAGGCCTCTCCACCCTCCCCGCCCCCATCCACCACCTCCTTCATTCCTGGCATAGGCCTCACCCGTCCCGAGGCCAGCACTGCCCACTGCTCTCTTTTCTCCTTCTAAGTCTCTGAATGGAGCACCCACCTCTAGGCAGGGAGCTCATGGGGCACAAAAGGAAGTGTCTAGGCTTTGGCGTCAGACAGTTCTGAGTTCAAACACCTCTCCCCCATATGTAACAGCACTTTAATCTTTGGCAAGTTGCTGGTACTTGGCCTTTCTGAGCCATGAACCCTGGACCCTTGGCCTGAGCTTGATCCCAACTCTACCATTTATTTACTCCTTGTGGGCCTTTCTAAGACTCAGATTCCCTCGATGTAATAACAGTTCTGGCCACCGGGGGCAGTTGTGGATGCCAGTGAGATGATGTGACATGATGACTTGCTCCGGGTCCAAAGAAACGTCCATGTGATTGCTACTGTTATTGTTACCACTGAAAGCATCTCACAGATGAATACAGTAGGTGCTAAATAAATAGAACATGTAACGTGCTCTGGAAGGTGAGTCTGTGGCCTGGCACATCTTTAAGGATGAGCGTAACTGTTAACCCTATTGCTTGGCGGTAAGACCTGCATGGAGAGTGAGTCTGTAAAAGACCCGTAATTCATCATTTGTGGAAAGATCCCAGCATGTCTTCTTCTCCCTTTAGGGTCTGGGAAGTTGTCGGCTGCTGTCAAATGGGCTCTGACTCATGGCAACTCCATGCACAATGGAACACAACATTGTCTGGTCCTGTGACATCCTCATGATCAGTTGCGGATGGGATCCTTGTATTTCACAGGGTCTTCATTGGCTGGTTTTCAGAAGTAGATCACTAGGCCTGTCTTTCTAGTCCATCTTAATATGGAAGCTCTGCTGAAACCTGCTCAGGAGCATAGCAACACTCAAGCCTCTACAGATGGGTGGTGGCTGCACATGAGGTGCATTGGCCAGGAATCAAACCTGGGTGTCCTGAATTCTACCACTGAACCACTACTGCCCCCATAGGGTCTGGGAAGCAGTGGGATAAATGAGGGTCTTTGGCACCAAAAGAAGATGGGGAGGATCTTCTCCATTTTTCTCTGTGTCTCTTTAAAGTACAGTGAAATCATACACCAGGTGCTCTGCCTGACTCTAGGGACACAGGATTCTCATTGATCTCCAAGATATGGAAGGCCAGACACCCAACATAAACACATCCAGCCAACCTTGGGCAAGTCATAAAGTAATTTGCTTTTTTAAAAAATTAATTTATTTTTTATTGTGGTAAGTATATATAACAAAAATTTGCTATTTCAACATTTTTTACTTGTAGAATCCATTGACATTATTTTCATCATGTTGTGTAATCATCACCACTATCCATTTCCAGATTTTTCCATCACCCTTAATAGAATCTCAGGGCCCCAAGTCACAGTCACTTGTTTGTATAGATGTGTGTGGGATGGCTGGAAAACTCTTCAGGAAACTTTCAGAACATCAGTAGTACTTACTGGTGGATTGGATGTGGGATGAGGGGGTTGGAGGTGTCCAGGACAATCCCTGGCTTTCTGGTTTGTGTATGGTGAGGAAAGGAGGACAGGAAAGGTTGGTGGCTGGGCAGAAGGCGGAGTGCACAAGCTCATTTGCGGTGCATTGAGTTGGAGGAGTCTGTAAGCCATCCAAGAGGACATGTCAGCTAGGTGGGTGAATGAGTGTGAGTTAGAGCCCGAGGGTCTGTAGCCTCTCACTGCATCTCAGAGCTTCTCTCAGCACCTGACATATCCCAGGCCCCCATTAGATATTTGTGGAATGAAGGACTAAATTAGCCAAGACAAGTGAGGCTATAGAAGGGAAAAATCAGAGCCAGCAAGTCCAGGTCCACCCTCTTCTCTTCAGAACCTTGGGTGAGAATGTCACGTCTTTGTTCTCTTGTCTCTTCCCCTGTAAAAGGGGACACAGATCCCTGCCCACCTCACTCATGGGGATGTCAGGAGCAAACGGGATCAGGTGTGGGGAAGGGAATTGGAGGTCCAAGAGTACCACACAGGTCTAAGACATGGTTATCAACAGCAGTGTCAACTAGTTTGATTTATGTTTATCCTTTCAGTTTGTTCTTTTCTCACTAAAGAGGAATTTTGTTCCTAAACCAAATGATGAGCTTGGGGCAAATGGCCAGGCTGGCTCTCCACATCTGTGTGGTTGTGTCTTCAGTTCTGAGTACGTTTTAGATGTTCTGAGCCAGTTCTGTTTGGTGAGGGGCTAAAAACGAGTGGCTGTTTCATCTGCATCTGGCAGCAGCACTTAGAATGAGAGTGTGAGGCTGTCTCTAAACAAGTGGAGAAAAGGAGAAGGATTTATATTGTGTAACTTTCTTATGGGGGCAATGGTGGTTCAGTGGTAGGATTCTCGCCTTCCATGCAGGGGACCCAGGTTTGATTCCTAGCCAATGCCCCTCATGCACAGCCACTGCCCATCTGTCAGTGGAGGCTTGAGTGTTGCTGTGATACCGAACAGGTTTCAACAGAGCTTCTAGATTAATACAGACTAGGAAGAAACGCCTGGCAATCTACTTCCAAAAATCAGCCAGTGAAACCCTATGGATCACAATGGTCTTCCCCAGCCGATCAGGGGTGGTGCAGAACCAGGCCCCTTTTCTTTCTATTGTGCAACCATGGGTTGGGGGCCGACTCAACGGCATCTAACAACGATAACTACCCAGACCCTAAAGGGAGACGAAGACATGCTGGGATCTTTCCATGAATGATGAATTAAGGTCTTTTACAGCCTCGCTCACCATGCAGGTCTTACCGCCAAGTTACAGGGTTAACAATTATGCACATCCTCAGAGATGTGCCAGGTCAGGGACTCAGCCTCCAGAGCACCTCACACGTGAGCACCTCACATGTTCTATTTATTCAGTGTTGACTCTATGCAGGGCTTTTTGTGAGATGCTTTCGTTGTAATAAAAACGTTAGCCTTCACATGGGGTTTATTTTGAGCGAGGAGCGGGCTAATGGCTTCACAAGCATCCTCACACTGGCGTCCACGACCGCCCCTGGTGGCCGGAACTGTTATTACACGAAGGGAATCTGAGGAGTCACGGGCCAACTTGACCACAGCTAACTTTCTTATGACTTTTGCGACGTTTGTGTGTCTGAAAAGCAAATCAGTCGTGGCATCAATTTTAGGATTTTTCAAGAATGAGGTATCAGATACAAGAAAAAAAAACAAAACGAAACAGTGCTGTCAAGTCGATTCTGACTCTCAGAGACACTATAGGACAGAGAAGAACTTCCCCGGAGGGTTTCCGAGGCTGTAATTTTTATGGAAACAGACTGCCACATCTTTCTCCCGTGGAGCAGCTGGTGGGTTCAAACCGCCGCCCTTTTGGTTAGCAGCCGAGCGCTTTAACTACTTCACCACTAGGGCCCCTTAAACTTTATGAAAAGCAAAACGGTTAGTGAGTATCAAGAGCCTTTAAAATGTGCGGACCTTTGACCCAGTGATTCCAGTTCTAAAATCTATGCAGAGGAAATGATCCAAGCTGCCACCCAGACACACCCAGACGCATTTCATTGTCTATTCCCCATTCACAGTCAAGCTTCATAAGAGGGCTGCCTGCAGGGTGATCTTCACTTCATCTCCAATTCACATGTAAATGTTATTTTATATGAATTAATCACTTCATATTTATTTTCTTAGTTTTTTGTGGTGATCGTTTCCCTGTGTTGTCTCCTCTCAGCATCTCCAGCCCCTCCAGCCTGAAGCACACGGTCACCTTCCATCAACTTCAACTGTTTAGGGACACAGCTGATACAACCATGAGGTCACATGACTGATTTTTTCATACATGCACTTGGAGTTTTCTACATATGGAGGAGTGTTTTCCCCCCTCAAGGTGTTGTTTATTCATTCGAACAACCCAGCCGCTGCTCAGACTCCCCTTGGAACTCATTTCAGAATCGCCTTAACCGCCGTTCTTGGAATAACCTCGATGACAGCAAATCCTTATCATTCAGAGGTAAATTTAGTTTTAGGAACTACTGAAAGCCATTCAGGGGCAAGTCTGGTGAATATAGTGGGTAATTTAGCTAGGGAATAGCATTTGAGGTCAAACACAAGAGGTGACTATAGAGCTACAAGATTTTTTCCCTGTGGGTCTTCACTGACTATGCAAGCTCTTCCAGAGATGTTGGGAGCAAGGACAGCATCACTGGAAGAGTCAGGGGGTTTCCCAAGATGCCAGTTCGGAGGGCACTGGAGGCTGCATTTCCCATGCTATAGGCGTGGCTTGTCTCACCAATTCCTCTCCAGGGCCAGATTTACTCATGGTCTTTTTGTTCTGATTTTTGTTTCCATCTTTGATGAGGAGAGAAGCCCAAGCACATTTGCATGCTGACTGAACAAGGCCGTCAGAGGAGAGGCTGAAGGTGCCTGGGGGTGGTAACCTGGGCAGGAGGAGGTCCGAAGTAGAGATGGAGGGACTGGTCTGAGACAAGAGGAGGAAGTACTTTTTGCTGCAAGAAGAAGTCAGGAGGAAAGGATGGCAATACACACGCAGAGTTTAGTTTTGGTCTTAGATGGTGAGTGGAGTCTCATCTTCTGATTTCCACCTTCTCTGTTGCAGGATGTATCACATCGGCCCACTCCTCCTTTCTCCTTGTGGAGGAACTTCATTTAGACCACCTCACCTGGCTGTTTTCCCCACCCAGCACTCACCTGTCTTGAGGTAAGTGTTAGTAGATGGTAAGTTTGGGAGCCACCACCTGTCAGTCAGTCCATTGTACTGTGGTGGTTTGCATGTTGCCATGATGCTGGAAGCTATGCCACTGATATTTCAAATACCAGCAGTGTCACCCATGGTGGACAGGTTCAGCAGAGCTTCCAGACTAAGACAGATTATAAAGAAAAGTCTGGCAATCTACTTCTGAAATTAGCCAATGAAAACCCTATGGGTCACAACAGACTATCAGCTGATACAATGCTGGAAGATGAGCCCTGGAGGGTAGACGCTACCACACAATGGCCGCAACAATGGACTCAAACAAGCCAACGATCATGAAGATGGCAGGAGACTGGTAACATTTTGTTCTGTTGTATGGGGTTGCCATGAGTGGGAGCTGACTCAATGGCAACTAACAACCACAACAAAGTTTGGGAGAAGTTGCTGAGAAAGCTCACCTTGGCCCCTAGGTCTCTCCTCCCTTGCACCCAGCTCCTTGCTATATGGAAAGGGACATCCGCACAGTCCTTGCCACGGAGACTGGCTGTGCCCCACTGGATGTGTGAAAACACTAACTCTTCATAGAGCCCAAGGCCCAAGGCTGGAGAAGACTTTTTTTTTTTAATAATTTTTTATTTTTTGTTGTTGTTGAGAATACACACAGCCGAACATACACAAATTCAACAATTTCTCCATGTACAATTCAGTGACATTGATTATATTCTTCAAGTTGTACACCTTCCTCCCTCATTAACACAAACTCACTGCCCCATAAGTTTTCTGTGTAATCTTTTGAGATGCTGTTGTCAATTTGATCCCATATAGATAGTTCTTAAAACAGCACAATGCTCAAGCAAGACATTCTTTACTAATTAAGCTAAACTATTGTTTGGTTTAAAGAAGACTTTAGGGGATGTTTTGGTTTGAGATTTAAGGTTTAAAGATTATCTCTGGGCAATAGTTTCAGGGGTTCATCCAGCTGCAATGGCTGTAGAAAGTCTGGATTCCACGAGCATCTGAAATTCTGTTTTACACTTCCTCCCCTTTTGATCAGGATTCGTCTATAAAGTCTTTCATCAAAATGTTCAGTAATGGTAGCCAGGCACCATCCAGTTCTTCTGGTCTCATGGCAAAGGAGGCAGTTGTTCATGGAGGCAATTAACCACACATTCCATTTCCTCCTTCTATTCCTGACTCTCCTTCCTCTGTTGCTCTAGGTGAATAGAGACCACTTGTTGTATGGCTGGAGGAGAACTTAGGAGATGATAGTAGAATGGTTTTGAGACCCCCTGCCTTGGTGGTATGTGATTCAAAGGCACCAATGGGAACTGGAACGCAAGCTTCCCCTTTTGATGCAAGCAGTTTGACTGTTAATGTACCTCCTTTGTGTCTGCTTTCCAGTAAGATTTCTTTTGAAAAAAGGCTTCTAGTGTTTAATATATATGTATATATATGAAAAACCACAAATCTAGTGCAACTGCCTCATTTTTCAGATAAGGAAGCCCTAAGAGTAAAGTCTCTCACCTTCTTAGTTTTCAGTTTCCATGTAAGCATTTGATGTTTTCTTAAATTGGATCATACTTTTTATCCAAGTTCCAAACTGGAACCAAAAGCATTATAGTGAAGCAAATTCTCTTTGAAAGCTCAGTTCAGGTCAGTGACATGGGCAATGGTCAGCAAACAAGCAGGTGGCCAGAAATGGAACAGGCCCCTGTGGGAAGCTGCTTCTCTTCCTTCCGCGGCCTGAAGTGTGTGCAGAGAACGCTGACTGGAAGCTGATTTGCAAAGCAGCCTGGGAGGTACTTATTTCTAGCTTTAGACATTTGCGTGTCCACAGTTCACATGTAGCCTTAGAAACGCATCTTGCCAGGTGTCTGCTGATCACTGACCAGCCCCTCGAGATTCAGATGATGAAAGGCAGGAAAGAGGAGAGATGGAAACGCAAGGACACTCTGGTCGGTTTTGCTTCCGGTGCCAACTCCTCTTCGCGCTGCTGGTCACCTGTCTTCTCTCAACCTCCTGGAGGGAGGGTGTTTTGGGGCAGAAGCCTACTCTCCCCGCAACATCTTGTAGTGTGTTAGCTGAATCAGGCCTGGTACTCTTTCAACAGGCCCAGGCGTGGGCTAGGAACATGCACAACAGAGAGCAGCTTCCTTCTATTTTGTACTTTGAGGTCTGAGATCCTCAGAACCCAGCTGCATGCCGGGGAAAGCTCCCTTGTCTAATATGACCCAATGGAAAGGCCCCTGCCCTTTGGAGATTTAGGTTATATGTGACCCAAACTCTAATTATCCGGCTTCCCTATGGTTTCCTTGCCTCGTTATCCCCAGCTTCTGTCAAACTCCTTGCTAAGTCCTTGGGCTTCTTAGCCTCAGAGTAGGTACAACTCTCCGCCCCTTTACAGTTTCCACACACCTGTGACCAGCCATATGCAGCATTTTCATATGTCAGTTACTTTCCTGACAATTGCGGGTGGGGACAAAGGGGATCACATCAGCTTGGAACAGCCTTCTGCCCTCTCACCTCCTCCCGAAAGCCCAGGCTCCTCTAACTTGTTTGGCCCCTGAAAAGTGTGGTCCAGTTCTCAGTGTAGTGGACATTGAAATACTAGGGAATCAGGTGAGTGACTTACAGAAGGGTAGGAGTTCAGGCATCACCAGCAGGGGTAAGAACGTTCCAGGGAGACGGAGCAAAGTGCAAAGGCTGGTGAGAGTGGAGACAGCATGATTTTCCGGAAATTGTAAAGGATTCAGTTAGTCTTGAATATAACACCCAGGAAGGGGAGGGGTAGAGGATGTGCCCAGAAGATAAGCAGAAGCCAGATCAAGGTGGTGGTGATGCAGAGTCCAGGCCTCTCAATGCTCCACAGCTCTTTGTAATTCATACCTGGCTTAGGGCTCTTGTTAGTGTAGTACAACAATTCTTACATGCCTTTCTCATCACCTCGAACATGAGCTCTTTGAGGTTTTTATTTTTAATTTATCTCAGAGATGAGGTGCTCTATAAATATTTGTTGACTGAATGAATGAACAGACAAACGACATACCTTGGAAACCTCAGCATTGCCTGGAAGCATGGAAAATTACCCAGTTTGCTTTATGGAAGTTTTCGTTGTTCACCTGGTTTGTTCTTTAGGCTTACAGAGCCTCCAGGGCTCTGGGTTCAGAATAGAAACCCACCATGACCTCATTCCCTCAGAGGTGGGCTCCTCAAGAGAAAATGACTCAGCTGGTTAGCTCCAGGATCTCCAGAAAAAGTTTGTCTTTGTGCACTGAAAAGATCTTAATACGTGGGTCTGGATACCTTATGACTTCATTTGTACAGTTTTTTGCAAAGCACCTTCACCTGTGTGTTCATGTAAGCTTCATAATAACCCTGTGGGGCAGTTAGAGTAATATCAGTGCCCCTAGGGACAGATGAGAAAACTTAAGTTTCAGAGAAGTTCTGGCACTTGCCCACGGTCACACAGCTAACAGCAGAGCTGAGACGAAAACCTAGTTCAGCTCCTTTTCCACAATACCGTGGCGTTATGAATA
>NW_004443972.1:3282954-3284359 GCF_000243295.1 Trichechus manatus latirostris | reverse complement strand
GGCCTGGCCACTTTTGGTTAACCTGATTGTCTTAAGAGGTACAGTGCACAATCTTTCCCCTCCTTCCAGGATGCCTCACCCCTGCATGATCCCCTTGCACATTTGGGAAGAGCCTGGGAGGAAACAGTCTCTCGTCGCCTTTGCTGCCTCCTGCCCAGACAGATGGCTTGTCCGGAGCCCAGTGCATTTCTTCATTCTAGTTTTTGCATGCGTTCCTTCCCAGCTCCTGTGAATTCTGGCAACCCATTCTTTGCCAAATAAACCAGAATAGCAAGAATTAGCCTGAAATCACAAACGCCTGACCTCTGGGCTTATTTTGAAATTTGAAGGAACCTACAGATTCTAAATAATCCCCATTTGATTGGAAAAGGCGGGGCAGAGCCTGTAAAAGGTCACAGAAGATTTCCTAAGGATATTCTCCCTGACTAGAAAGCTATTTAAGATTAACTCAGTGGGGAAAACTATGTTCTGGGGGGCTCGGTCATAGTCGGGCGACCAGTCCTCGTGGCGGCGTTCCCCATATGCAATGTTCCACAGCGGCTCAGGGAGCAGACAGATGGACAGGAAGCCCTGTAGAGGCCCAGGCCCCTGGGAGCTAAGTGTTCAGCTACACCGACCTCCTTCAAAGTGTTTAACAAAGTCTGTTCACCCCCTCTCCCTTAGCCAGATGTGCCCAAAGCTTTACAGTCTAGAAAAGTCTAGGTAGAGTTGACTTGGACATAAACTTTTAATTAAAAAAATACAGTAATACTTAACAGCACTTTAAAATATTACCATTTTAGAATTTTAGTTCTTTCCCCTCCCCTTTTAAAAGCGCACCTCAGTGTATTTTCTCTCCTCATTTTCATGTTAGTCTTGTGAGTACTGCTAATCCTAGGGTAGTTAATGAACTCCCTTCCCTACCTCCACCCCTTATATTGAACCCCATACTCTCAAATCTTCTGAGAACTTCCAAACTCTTGCTTGGTTCAAAATATTATTCCTCTCAAGAGTGAAAAACCAGTTGCCATTGAGTTGATTCTTACGACTACCCCATGTGCGTCAGCAGAGAACTGTGCACTGTAGGGTTTTCAATGGCTGATTTTTTGGAAGTTGATTGCCAGGCTTTTCTTCTGAAGTGCTTCTGGGTGAACTCAAACCTCCAGCCTTTTGGTTAGCAGCCAAGTGTGTTAACTGTTTGTACCACACAGGGACTCTGCTCTCAAGAGTACCAGTGTTTACAACTTGTACAAGGCAAGGTCATGGAAGCTCCATAGACACATCCAAACTCCCTGAGGGACTGAATTGCTGGGCTGAGGGCTGTGGGGACCATGGTCTCAGGGAACATCCAGCTCAGTTGGCATAACATAGTTTATAAAGAAAATGTTCTACATTCCACTTTGGTGAGTAGCATCTTAGGGTCTTA
>NW_004443972.1:3279878-3282210 GCF_000243295.1 Trichechus manatus latirostris | reverse complement strand
GAGTGAGGCTTAGCCCCTATTATTAACAGTAATCAAAAACTAAATGTACATAAACTAAACCAAACCAAACCAGTTGCCGTCGAGTCAATTCTGACTCATGGCGATTCCATGTGTGTCAGAGTAGAACTACGCTCCATACGGTTTTCAATGGCTGATTTTTCAGAAGTAGATCTCTAGACCTTTCTTCTGAGGCACCTCAGGGTGGTTTTCACCTTCCACCCTTTTGATTAGCAACTGCATGTTGATTCATTTGCACCACTCACTTACTATATGCCCAACACTTCTCAAGTGCTTCATGTACATTAATTTACCTAATCCTCAAGCTTGGTAGTTGGAAAATATGGCCTTGGTGATAGAAATGATGCTGAAGATCTCATGATAGAATTTTGCAAATAACCTTTCTTCAACAACATAAACGGCGACGACACGTGGACCTCCCCAGATGGAAAACAGAGAACTTGAAGCACTTACTCATGAAGATCAAAGACCACAGCCTTCAGTATGGATTACACTTCAGCATAAAGAAAACAAAATCCTGATAACTGGACCAATAAGCAATATCATGATAAATGAAGAAAATATTGACGTTGTCAAGGGTTTCATTTTACTTGGATCCACAATCAATGCCCATGAAAGCAGCAGTCAAGAAATCAAACGATGTATTGCTTTGGGCAAATCTGCTGCAAAAGACCTCTTTCAAGTGTTAAAGAGCAAAGATGTCACTTTGAGGACTAAGGTGCATCTGAACCTGGCCATGGTATTTTCAGTCACCTCATATGCATGTGAAAACTGGACAATGAATAAGGAAGACTCAAGAAGAATTGATGCCTTTGAATTATGGTGTTGGAAAAGATTGAATGTACCATGGATTGCCAGAAGAGTGATCAAGTCTGTCTTTGAAAAAGCACAGCCAGAGTGCTCCTTGGAAGCAAGAATGGCGAGACTTTGTCTCATGTACCTTGGACATGTAATCAGGAGGGACCAGTCCCTGGAGAAGGACATCACACTTGGTAGAGTGTCAGTGAAAAAGAGGAAGACACTCAACAAGATGGACTGACACAGTGGCTGCAACAATGGGCTCAAACATAGCAATGGTTGTGAGGATAGCGCAGGACCAGGCAGTATTTTGTTCTGTTGTATGTATGGTCACTTTGAGTTGGAACTGACTTGACGGCACCTAACAACAACAACAACAATCCTCAAGCAATTGTACAGGGTAGGTTCTGTTATCATCCCCAGTTTTCAGACTATGCAACTAAGGCACTGAGAGGATAAGTAACTCACCTGCGATCACACAGCTGCTGAGAGATAGGATTCACACCCTGGAATTCTGGCTCCAGGATCTTAGTGGCTAGAACTAGGATCCCAAACTTAATCCCTTAAGTCAAATACACTTTCCCCTACTCTAAACTCTGCATTCCCCTAGTTGACTGATTTTAGGTTATTTAAAATTTTCAAGTCTTAAGCTACTTTTTGTTGGCCAGGTCCAGCCTAACTCTGAGAGGCTCTTTAGCCTCCTAACCTTTGTTAGAAGCTCTTGAATTCTACTCCTGCTTCTGTTTCTGCCCTGGTTACCACGGTCAACTCACTTAACTTCTTGGAGAAATCATTTTCCAGACTAGTTTATTGGGAAATTGTTTTTCTGGCCCATTTCTGCATGTGACATCATGACAGAGGGCTTCATCTAAGGAACATCCTGGATAGTAAATGCAGAAACCCTGGGCTGGAAGGGGAGAGTCACAGGAGGCTTCTAGGATGAAGTTCCTTTCTGGTAGAATTGCTCTCCACAAGTAGACTACTCACCTACCTTTGAAGGTTTCGTGGGAAAACAGCAACTCCAGACAGGGTTCCTCCTTCGTTCAACAAGACCTTTTATTGGCATGATGCTCCCTTTTCTAATCTAAATCTTCCGAACTGCAGTTTAACAATAAACATTTCCTCGAGTACCTGCTATGTACCAAGGGCTAAGGGCTTTATCTGCATTATTTCATTAATCCTTAATCAACCCCGTGGTGGAAGTGCTATTATTATCCCCATTTTATGGATGAGGAAGTGAATCACTGATGAGTTAAGTAACTTGACCAAAAAAAAAAAAAAAAAACCTAGTAGGTGACGCAATCTAGATTTGAGTGTTGCTGATCCCCACCCCTGAGGGCCCAGTTTGTAATTATAATGAGCTGCCTCCCTGTTGGGGGCCCATTTCCTGTGTACAGGGCCCTGTGCAAGAGAGAAGGGCTATTTGCTGTCCCCTGGATCACAGGATCAGATGCCTGTTATTGCATTGCCTCTACTCTTTTTTTTTTTTTTAAACCAATAATTAGCTTTAAAAAGC
>NW_004443972.1:3259385-3279363 GCF_000243295.1 Trichechus manatus latirostris | reverse complement strand
AATTCATTTTATTTAAGAACTCATGATGACTGGGATGGAATTTGCTCAACAAATGTAATATAAAGAACTATAATGGGCCCAATTGCTTTAATTTTTGAGGAAGTAAATGCTTTTAAAATGCTATACTTGACATGAGATGTATGCTTTTTAGTCCTGTCCTCCTCCCATTGCTCATTCTTCACTTGACACCAGAATAATCTTCGTAGAACACAAACGTGATCAATCGTGCCCCCTCCCCCTTTAAAGCCCTACAGTAGTTTCCCGTGACCAGCATGCTAAAGTGCAAAGTCTTGACAAGGCTTGTCTAGAACCCCCTGCTTTTCTCTTCAGCTGTGTTTCTCTTTGTGGCTCTCCTTTGCGTGCTATTCTTTAGCCATTCTTCTCTCATGCTTCCTCTCTCCAAGCCTTGGTATATGCTATTCTCTCTGCCTCTGACATGCTCTCCTTCACCTTCCCCCATGTCACACACTTCTCCTTTGTTTAACTAATTCTTATTCATCATTCCCTGATCCTCACTCAAGCCCCCATCCCCATTAAACTAGGTCAGGGGCCCTACTCGGTGCTCCCTTATCCTAGCCCTTACCACCCTTTATTGTCCTTAATGTTTAATTAGTCATCTCTTTCAACAGAGCGCAGAGAATGGGCCTGCCTTAGTCACCATTATGAGCACACGGTATCAATAAATATTTATTGAATAAATGATTATATCAATGATACCTCTAAGATCTACTGAACTGCTCTGTCAGAACTTATAAGAGGATCACACAAGAACTATTGATACCTGAATCAGGCTACTGTAGAAGCAGTTAAAATATGTTTCCCTTAGCCAAATTCCTCATCTTGGCCTACAGGAGGCAGTGACACTGTCACCTGGAAGCCCTCTGCGACCTGAAGCTCCTTGCGTCACTCAGAATGGGCTGTCAGTCTTCTCGCTCGGAGCTATTTGGGCAACTCTCCTAAGCCACTACCTGGGAGTTCTTAAAATATGATTGTCCTGGGTTAGTCATGGATCAAAAGTGCCCTGTGTGTTCAAAATGAAACTGAAGCTAACGTATTCACTTCCTTAACCACGGACCGAGAGGCATACCTTTGGCACAGATTTTGGTTGCTTCTAGGAATCAGTTTCTTGCTGATCACAGCATGCAAAATGTGGCTGTATTTTACATGGGTATATGCTCCCCAGCTGATTCCCTTAAGGCAGTGTTTTCAAATTTCATTTTATTCCCCCTCCCCATGCCAAGAGGCAGTTGGTAATGTCCGGGGCCATTTTTTATTCTCATGACTTGAGAAGGGGCTACTGGCATTTGGTGGGTAGAGGCCAGGGATGATGTTAAACATCCTACAATGCACAGGACAATCCCCACAACAATGAATGATCCAGCCCAAAATGTCAATAGTGCCGAGAATGAGAAATTCTATACTGAGGTAACACTCTGTAGCCACCTTGGTTCACAAGACCTGTTGCTGTTGTGTACCATCAAGTCGATTCTGACTCCTAGCAACACTATAGGACGGAGTAGAACTGCCCCATAGGGTTCCCTAGGCTGAAATCTTTACAGGAGCATATCTCCAGGTCTTTACTCTGGAGGAGTGCCTGGTGGGTTTGAACCGATGACCTTCTGGTTAGCAGCCAAGCACTTAACCACTGCACCACAAGGGCTCCTTCGGTAAGAACTTGGACCTACTTATCTGTGGTGCTTTCTAAGATGTGCGGAAACAAAGCAGAAGACTGAATTAAAGAACAGTAAGAGAAGGCTGTCGTTCTTCTGTATGTGACTAGAAAGAGATTCACAGTCTGTCTCTAAAGTAGAATAACTCAATTTAGGGAGTTTTCCTCATTAGATCGCAGTCCTAGATCCATGAATCCCCTGTAGAAATCCCATAAGGCAAAGCACTAGGCATGGAATTAAACAGACTCTTGAATTTGAAAAGGAGTTTTGGTGAAATCAAAACCGTATTTGTTTTTCACAGTGAAAATGTTCAGGTCATTTTCTTTTCCTTAGAGTATAACCATTTGGACAAAAATATCCATTTGAAATGCAGGTGAAATGTAAACTGCTACTCTTCTACACAGACAATCCAGTGTATTTATACTTAATCCATAAAGGCATGATGTTACAAAACACATTTGTATATTATGAAGCCATGTGGCATCAAATTTTCCAATTTATAGACAGCTTTGTATTTACATAACAAATTATTAAATCAACCATTTTTCCGGTTTATAAAAGGTCACTGAGGTACACACACAGTGTGTATAAAAGCAGATAAGGCTGATAATACATATTTACAATAAATACAAATTAATCTTTCATATTTGAAGATAATGCTTTTTATATATTTGTTTCTATATCAGACTCCTCACTGTTAGCAGGATTTCCCATGCTTGAGTTGTTTATTGCTTTTTGGCTCACTGATTTAATATTCACTTCTGGGTTGTTTACACATATGAATTTCTAATGTTCTTATTTCTTTGGCTAATGCAAACATGATAGAGTGAATGAAAGAAAAAGAGAAACTAATTCATGATTACAGATCTGGCTGGGGACATTTTTTGTTCACAGCCCCCAAATGATGCACAACTCACCTCATACACGACATGAAAGCCTTGAGTCTCGCATTACAGCATGTGGGCATGAACAGGCAAAGTAAACAAGAGACCAGATTTTAGGTAAGGTCTAGAATTTTAGCTTCCCCTCCACCCCACAGAAAGGCAATGTCACCAACATCTGAAACATCTTAGATTTTACAATCTTAATGCAAACTTGTGACTTGCAAGGGAAACACTGCAGACCACATGGAAAATTACCAAAGTTAAAATTACCAGTGTGTTATCAGGGTCTGAAACGAAAAAAGAATAATCTCATGGGATAACTCACTTGACACTCTTCATAAAATTTAAAGAAATTGAAATAACCACTCTCTGCTCCTCCCACAATCTGCTGCAAGGTTATGTTTAAATGAGAAGGCTGTGTTTACTTAAAAAACTGACATAGTAAATAAATAACTCAAAGGCAGGGTCCAAATGAAAGATTAAAACTGGCCCATGGTATCACAAGGGGTGAATATGCTCCTTAAAGCATTTTCATTCACAATGGGACTGAAAAGTACAAACCAAAAATGTTCCTTTAAATAAATAAAGGCCCCAGACTGCTTTTAATGGGACACGTAAGACAAATCACACAAGAGCTGCTCAGTTATTTTTCACTCATTTGAAATGATATTGAAAAACTACTTAAAGGTGTAGTTTATTCTCTTTGTGCTTCCTAGGATTGTTAAGAGGACACAAAATAAAATACATTTCCTTTTCCAGCAGGGGACTATTATGTTCTTTAAAGGAGCAAAATTTTTTCATTTTGTTTCCATTCTTGGATTTGTTTTTAAAAAAAGAAAAAAGACTTTTTTTTTTTTTTAAGGGAATAAAAAATTTAACAAGTAGAAGAGCGGGCTTTCATTTTTTAAAAAAAGGGAATTGGCTTTAATACAAAGAGAAAGAAAATGGCTCTATGGGCAAAATTCAAGTATGAGTGACTAATTTTTTAATTGTAAAGTAGGTGCAACATTTAAAAAAATGTTACAGCACTGCATGACCTGTAATGCTAACAATATTTACATTAACTGCTTACATGAAATCATAAAACTGTAAAATAAAGAGAGGAAAAAAGAAAAAGCCCATGTAGACTGAAACTACACCTAGCACCCACATCAAGCCATAAGCCACCAGTGAAATCATGGGCACAAACATACTTTACATGGTCTACTGATGTAAAGTATACATTGGTGGGAAGGTACAACTTAACTAGCTTAAGATATCAAAAAGGAGGGTTGGTCAACACAACCTCAGTCTGAAGACAGAAAAGGCTGAAAAAAGAAAACAAAAACAAAACTATACACACACTTATATGCACAGACACACCCCAACACACGAGCACACACGTGTCAATCTGTGGATAACAAACCACCATGTGGACAAACCCGTAGAAAAGCAGGCTGATGCAAAAATAAATAAATAAATAAAGGACAACATTAATGACTGAAACACACCAAACACATCAACTTGTAACAAAAATGTGTCAACTAAACTACACAAAAGTCACTGAACAAAGGACCGTGGGAGGCAGTCCTGCCACTGCAGGAAAGACAAAATGAATCTACCCCCAAAAGGAAGGGTTCCTGCCTCCAGGCCGTGAAGCCTAGTGTAGCCAGTTGCATTCCATTGGGCTTAGGGGTAAGTAGGGGTTAGGATGGGAATGGAAAGGACAGGGAGACGCAGGAGATGCAGGAGACTGGGAAGAACTAAGAGCTGTTGCTATCAAAAGTGAGCCCAGGTGGCGCGCTCTGTGCTGTGACCCCAAGAAACCAACTTGAGGAATGACCTTGGTCTCCTTTTTTCCTGAGTTACTGGAACTCTGCTACATCACAGGACTGAGGCATTTGGGGTAGATGAGAGAGGAGGAGACCCGGAGGTGGTGGGCACTGGGGACTTGAGAGCCTGCTATTGGATAGCCTTTCAGCAGCCTGGGCATGATGCGGCTGAGTGAGGCCCAGGCTAGAGGGTAAGGCAGCGCTCACTAGGGGTTTAAGGTGGGGGCTGGTGGTTCTAAGAATAAAGGGATAATGAATCCCTTCTTTTGACGATCCATCAACTGAAGTCAGGCTGGAGGCCTGCAACTATGCTTCACTGCCTGGGAGATACGGTTATACCACCACTACATTGTGAAAAAAAAGACAGAAAATAATGTTGTGCTACATTTCTTATTAATTACCTTGTACTTTACAATGGCTCACAGTTTTAGGTTTGTCTATGTGTAATGTAATTTTTTCTCTAGATTTGTTTCACTGTTTTTTTTTTACTTAATATAATATAAATAATTTGGTTAATAGATTTAACCTGCACATTTCAGCCACATTAATATATATAAGAATCTGCTAATGGTATAAATAATTCTTTAAATAAAATAAATCTGATATGTTACATAATACTGATAAAAATTACCATTGTTAATAGTTTTATAAGCCACCTTCTGGTTTAAGTAATACTGATGAATGGATATGAAAATTGCTGTGATGATTCATATTTATTTTTGCCACTACCAAAAAAAAAAAAACGGAATCATAATCAACCTTAACTCTGATACTGGTTTCAATGGGGCCTTTGCCTCCATGTATGCAAACAGAAAGTTTTACCTTGTCGGATATAGTTTGCCAAAAAACTCAGTTCTGATCATCAATGGTGGTGCAGTATAAGCAATCGAGTTCAACAGGTGGCTATGACACGTTACCTACAGAAATGGCTGAATAAAATATTACATCTAAGATTTTTTTATAAAACCTATTCTACTTTAAAACTTAGGTAAAAAAAATATGCAACAAATGGTTGCAGTTTCTGAATTCTTAATTTAGACCTGTGAGCCCTCATCCCTTTAGAAACTGGTAAGATTGCAATTTCCTAGACACCCGAAATCGAGTCCAGTGCTTCCAGGCAAGTTCATTCCAAACAGACAATATAAATGAACACTCAGTGGTGTGAAGTGTATGTCATAATTCAGGTATTACATCATCATGCCTTTTCTCTGCTGTTAAATACAAAAACAGCATCTTTTACATTATCATAGAAAAGCATTTAGGTTGTATTTTTATTTATCACTTTACACTGGTAGTCTCTGGTAAGTGTACTCAATAGAAACCAAAGAATTTTGTACACTATTTCTTTGTACAATAAAAGATAAAGTGTGCATTAGGTACGCTTGTACATGACAATATTGTACAATATTTACATTTCTGATATCACCATGAAATTCTGTATTTTCTATATACAACATTGAAAATTCTTCAGAAACATTTGGACTATTTCTTATAATCACAATTTCAGTATTATAGAAAAAAGAGTTTCTCAGTAATCTCTTGACCATCCACAACTACCATCTTTCAGGGATTTTTGATTTGTTTTTCCAGCATTCATGATCCTTCCTGATCAAAAAATATTGTATCACTGTTTCTTTTAGCACCCTGTGGTGGTGGTAGCTATCTGCCATAGTATAAATATTGATCTAACCGTGGCTATATCAATACCTATGTACAGATATATCTGTGCACGTTCCATTTGATAAACACTGCGCATTAATGGAGTAGTCCCTGTTATCTGGAGATCTTCCTCCTCTTGGGTTTGGGGGGTCTCATTTGTCTGTCTCCCTGTGGGATTTGGTGAACCTGGAAATAAAGAAGTGAAAAAAAAAAAGAGGTTAAAATAGTAAACAGGATACAATTTCTGACAAAAAGCAGGGTAGGGGACAGGGTCTGGCTCTCATTTTCAATCACTGATATCCTTGAGGCATTTAAATTTTCACCAAGACTCTGATCTCAGTGTGCCTACAGCCACTGCAGAGAATGAGGACTCCTAGAAACCCATAAGCAGAGAAACACTCTGAGGACTCCAGTAAACAGTGGGACACAAAAGATGACTGGAGAAAATCAAGTGGGAAATGTACTATGCAGTTGCTACATCCACTGCACATTTAAGACAAAATAAAGCCTTCCCCATCAGAGATCTGTCCCTAGATCACCAATTTCATTACCACCTGGAAAAGTAATTACATAGCAAGCATGTTTTCATCTTCACTTCATCACCCTACTTATTTTACAACTCTTAAGAAGGGTCAAAAATGATAAGGATATGTACACATAGCTCAGCTCAAGGATGTTTGTTTATGAGAAGAATAGGATGGAAAATAGAATACCACTACCATCTGTTGGCAGATCTGAGCTTGTGTAGTCTGGAAAGACCAATTAATACAGCTGTCTATGTACTAATGTAGGAACTAGCAGCAGTTAGGGCTGTGTATCAGACTGAACAGGGGTTGAGTAGCATCAGAGCATGACTACCAGGTATTAGAGAGCAGGTATAGTTTTGAGGGGCAGAGGGGCAAAGGGTAAGTGCTAGGGAGGGATCAGTTACCCCTCATTGTGTTATGGCTACTGATGGGAGGAGGCAAGGTCAAGACCCAGGAATGCAGAATGGGTCCAAGGAAGTGATGTAGAAAATGCATAACATCCAGCTCTCTTCGAGGGGGTGGGGGTGGGGGAAGAAGGGGACACAAGCCCATTGTAGCATTTGCCAATTTCAGTTGAGGAAATACTTCCAACACGGCCAATTTCAAGCTACCAATATGATATCGTGGAACTCAGAGCTGGGAAAAGATGTGCACAATCAGCTCTCAGGATCTGCTACAGCTGTCTCCACCACACTATTAGCCTGTATTTCTGTATAAAACATATGGAACTTACAATGTTTCCAGCTGTAACAGAAATCTCATAGGAGAATGGTTTTTACAGGAGGAAGAGTGAAAATCAACCCAGGAACTCTTTCAACTGTAATTAGTCTTGTTTGTACCATTAAAAGCAGTCACGGTGTTCAATAAAGCAAACTTTACTGCCATCCACAAAACAAGTAAAATTCACCAGTTGAGTTTAGATCAAGAGTGTTCAGAACTCTCATATCCTTTCTACCTCAATTATATGTTTAAAAATAATGTTTAGACAACACCAACGGCCAATGCTATTCAGGCCAAATACAGAAAGCTTTTTAAAAATAGTATTTAAACTTTTAAAATTATGTTTATAAGTTTCTTAAATTGCCTTTTCCCCTCCAGTCTCTGGTAAGGAGTCCTGGTGGCACAGTGGTTAAGTGCTCACCTGCTAACCGAAAGCTTGGTGGCTCGAACCCACCAGCTGCTCTTCGGGGGGAGAAAGATGTGGCAGTCTGCTTCTGTAAAAATTACAGCCTTGGAAACCCTAATGGCGCAGTTCTACTCTGTCCTATAGGGTAGGTATGACTCGGAATTGACTCAACAGCAACATGTTTGGTTCAATGGGTTTTAGTCTCTGGTAAAGAGCCGTAACTGAGAGCTTTTCTAACTTGAGAAAAGAAGCTTTTATCAGAGATTGCACAGTGCTAATCTGTAGACCAAATGTAGTCTGAAGATGTGTTTCATTTAGCCATATCATGTCTTAATATTTTTAAAGTAGTAGTCAACACTAAGAACATGAAAAAATTTGCATAAAAATCTATGTTTTTAGCTTTTCATGAAAATGGGAATATCTTGCAACATGGGCATGGTTTCCCACATGGCTAAGAACTGCTGGAGCATGGACAAGGAGCTCCTTCTGGAGACAGCACATGCCCTCCAGGTTGCCACAGTCCCCATCACTCTTGACTGCTGCTGGCCACAAAGGCCAAATGTCCTAAGGCAAAGACTAGCAAGATGCTCCCCAAATCTATTTTCTCTTTTTCCTGGACAGACACACTGTATATATTTCCCAGTTCATTTGAGTTAAGAAGGCCATACAGTTGAGTCAGGTCAATGGAGTACGAGTGGAAGTGATAAGTTTCCAGGCCTGAACCATAAAACGTATCCCAACAGTGCTCTGTGAACCCTCTCTTCCAATAGGGTACTGTGAGGCCCTATAGAATGATGGACAGAGAATCTGGGTCCCTGAATAACTGCGTAGAGCAACCCCTTCTCCAACCAGCACTAGACCCAAGTGAGCAATAACCTTTACTGTTTTGAGCCTCAAGGAGCCCTGGTGGCACAGTGGTTAAAAGTGCTTGGCTGCTAACTGGAAGGTTGGTGGTTCAAACCCACCAGCCGCTCCACCGGAGCTTCTGTAAAGATTTACTGCCTTTGAAACTCTGTGGGGCAGTTCCACGCTGTCCTATAGTGTCACTATGAGTTTGAATCTACTCAGTGGTAATGGGTTTGGGTTGTGGTGTTCAGCCTCTGAGAGTGGGGGCTGGTAGTTGGCCTTCCTTGACCAATGCATTCTTGTTGGTATTTCTAAACCCACTTGAACTGCTATTTCTATTATACCTCACCGACTTCACTTATTGATATTACTTGTCTAGTCCTAGGCAGCATTAGGAGCCCTGGTGACACAATGTTTAAGGGCTTGGCTGCTAACCAAGAGGTCCGCAGTTCAAACCCACCCAGTAGCTCTGAGGGATAAAGACCTGGCAATCTGCTCCCATAAAGATTACAGCCTAGAAAACCCCGTGGGGGCACAGTTCTACTCTGTCACATGGGGTTGCTATAAGTCGAAATTGACACAACAACACACCACTACAGTAACACCAACAGAAGGCATTTGGGAATCCCTGAGTGGAGCAAAGGGTTAAGGTGCTATGCTGCTAACCAAAAAGCTGGTGGTGTGGACACACCCCAGAGATGCCTTGGAAGAAACGCCTGGTGATCTGCTACCGAAAGTTCACAGCCATGAAAACCCTATGGAGTAGTTGTACTCTGTACACATGGGGGTCACCATGAGTCAGAATTGACTCGACGACAACTGGTTTGGTTTGATTTTGGTTAGAGGGCATTTGAGTTGGCAGTTTCTGCTCTAGATTTTTCCTATGTAAGGAAATTTAATCTCTCAGGGTCTCAATTATTCTATCTGTGGAATGAGGGTGTTAGATTATAAAATCTCTAAAGCCCATACCCATCTCAACATTCTGTAAATCTGTCATTCAAATAGTCATCAGATGGGATGTTTGGATTCAGATAATCTTGTTAACACAAAGTATCAGGGAAAAAAATTACCTTCTGTTGTTGAATAGACTTAGATAATTCACATTTTTGAGAGATTATCAAAATTATATTTTGAGTGTTTACATTAGCCAATATGTGAATTAGAGGATAATGATTAAACATCTCACATTCAGTGTCATTTTATGCAGAGCTCAATGAAAATGTAAAGAAAAAGTAAAGACACTACTCAAAAACCAGAGTTATTGGCATTAAATAATTTAACAACAAAATTATGTGCCAAATGTTTGATGTTTTAGGTAACAGTAGAAAGGAAATACGAGTTGGTCTCGACCCAACTGTTCAATTTCACTTTTCTGTTCCACAGACAGAGTGAAATTTACATTATTGAATATTTAGACGATGGTAATGGCCACTGCTATTCAGGGTCAAATGCAGAAAGCTGTTGTTTGAACTTCAATATTTTCCTGCTCTAAGTTTAAATGAATGTTATGTTGGAAAAACAAAAGTTAACTTATCTCAAAAAAAAGACATAGTTGCCACTGCTAGGTTATTCTTTAAAAATTACTTTGCATCCTTGTTGATATCTGTCTTTTTTCTAGCCTAGTAATTTAATACTGACTGCTACAACTTGAGTTGCTTGACAATATTCCAGAGATTTTACCAAAAAGTGTAAAACAATTTATTTTCAAAAAAGCACAGCATAATGGAAAAATAAATTAACTTACAGTCCCAGACATTTTGTCCAGTTCACTCATGGCCTCATGAATAGCAGCTTCTAAATGGTTATTTAGCTTTCCACTTCTAGAATTAATGAAAACAACATACCAGATTAATAAAGTAAAGAAACAATATCTCAATTTAATTTCCTAATCAGAAAACAAAAGTACCAGTTCCACCAGAGAAAGTCAATTTATATTCACATTTGACAAATTCAGATAACAAAACATCACTCTGGGTTTCTCCACTGAATACTAATGATAAAGTCACAGACCTATTTTTAAAAAATGAACACATGAGGTGGGGGAAATGAATTCTTTCTCCTTCACATACTTCTTCCACAATCTGGTGTAAATTTGGAAGAAAGTTGGGCCGCAGGCCTTCTTCCCACAAATGCAGCTCACGTTCTCACAGGTGTGAGCTTTGTCTCTCAGGCAGTCAGGCTGTGTGGCTTGGGAAGGGCGAGGGGCTGAACTGCAGGCTCTGGCCACTAGGGAGCTCCCTCTCCTCTCTCTGAGCACTGTGGCATCTGAAGTTCGGCAAGAGAAGGCTAAAATCCTGGTGCACATTCTAGGTGAGAAACAGCTTACCTCACTGCACCTGAGGTTCTGTGCCTGGGCCCACCACATTTTCCTAAAAACCAAAATGATGTAACTATTTGAACAGATAAAATGACAGTCTCAGAATGTCTATCACTTGTCTGACCTTTTCATCACACGTTTGGTCTGAATAACACACACGTTGTACATCTGCCATTTTTGAAACTTACATCTTATGAAGCTATTGAACTGATTACTAAAATCAGTCAAATCCAGACTAATACTTCTGCAGTTATTGTACCTTTTGCCTATTCTGACTGTTAACTTATTTTTCCTCCTTTATGCATATGGTGGCACAGTGGTTCAGCACTTGGCTGCTAACCAAAAGGTCAGCGGTTTGAACCCACCAGCTGCTCTGCAGGAGAAATGTGGCAGAAGCTTCTGTAAACATTATAGCTTGGAAACCCTATGGGGCAGCTCTGCTTAGTCCTATAGGATTGCTATGAGTTGGAATTCATTCGACAGCAATGGGTATGCATATAAATAATTACCCAATTATTTTGAGTACGAAGGTGATTCATTTCATTTATCCTGTTCTGACAACTACTGGAAAAGCTGCAGAGATAAACTTTTTTCATAACAGGCTGTTAACATGGCTTTCTAAGAGTTAAGTCTTATCTCAGCCTCTATGTGGAGATGGGAAATTTGCAGTTGTGGGAGAATTTGGCTCACAATCTCATTTAGTTTGACTACCATAGTTTATAAAAACATTTTTGAACTTGAACGCCTTTAGATGAGGCCTTTCAGTTTATCACTGTCCTCATCAGGATTCATTCTCATACACCAGGACTGGAAAATTTACATATTTTGTTTCTGTCTAGTTCTTGGAGAACTCTGGGTTTTCAACCCCTGAGTAGCATATTGCTAGACAAATAGTGGATGCCCATATATTTGCTAAATAAAAATATTTGCCAAAGCTGGCATGGATTGTACTTGAACTCTGGAAAACATATATGCACTTAAGGCAGTTTAACTGAAAGAAAAAAATTAATGTATTGATTTTAACCACATCATAAGGATGATACAGCACCCATCCTACCTCCCCCGACCTTTTGCTGGCCTGTAAGTTAGCCTCTACCTTTTATATTTTTCCCAATTATTTTTAGAAATTTAAAAACTGCAGAAGAGTGCATAGAAAAAAATTAACAACTCTCCAATACACACTTCCCAGATCTATTAATAAACTATATACTTTTACATACAAGGCTTTTTTACTTAAAAAAATAAAGTTCCCATTTGTCACCAATCCCCAGTACCATTTCTCCCCCCCCCAAGCCTTCTCCCCAAAGGCAACTTTGTTGTATATCCTTACTGTCCATTTTTATATCTTACATGTTATATCCATGAACAGTAGATAGTACTGTTCTATGTGTTTTATGTACACATAAAAGGTGCCAAGATATACATATTCTGCAACTTTGTTCCTGTTATCGTTGTTTTTGAGCAATGTTTAAATTAATATAATCTCCTCGTTCCTTCTAACTGGTATACTGTACGTATTTCATCATGTATATACTGTCTTTTATTTATTGAACCATTTCAGTTTTAAGGCGCCTTGGTTATCTTGTGGACTCAGTTTGAATTGTTTTCCAGTGAGGGGTTTGCTAAGCATAATCCTGGGAGGCTGGGTGGGAATCCAGTCCTTGGACACTGCAGGGTCAGCTAAGGTTGGCTGAAGCTGGGCCAGGGCCTTTTTTGTGGGCTGATGGCCAGGGTCCTGACAGTATCACACAACTGCCTAGCTGCCCAGCAATATCACACAAGTGTAATGTGTTAAGTAGATAGACATACCCATAATATTTCTTTTGTATTGAGAAGTATGAACAAGTTTTCAAAGGCATTTATTTTTTATGCATTTGACTGTAAGATCTTAACAGTTAAAAAATGACTACACAAAGTTCTAAATATCTAAAAAGAAGCTAAAATGTTTCAACGAAAAACCATCAGAGTACCTTCGTTCTCTCACGGTTTTATCTTAATAACAAAAATGGCTACTATCTATTGAAAATCTACCATATTCCAAGAACTGTGTTAAATTTCTCTGTCTCTCTCTGTCTCTATATGATTTCATTTAATCCTTGTGACAATCCTATAAAGTAGGTATTGCTACAACTGATTGCATACAGTATTATGCAATCAGTTTAGGGAAAATCGTTGTATACAGTACTATGCAACTTTTAGGGAAAATTGGGGAAATATCTGTCTTCTGCATTGTTGTAATGAAGAAGATGGATATTTAACTACAAATAGTTTTCAAAAGTAATAAACAGAAAGAGCCATGAAAAATTGTTTCCTAACTATGAAAAATTACAATAGCATCACTGTTAAATTACAAAATGATTCAATAACATTATTTGTTGAATGAAAAGATAGAATGTTAGGAGTTTTGTCGTTTCATTCTTTAACAAGTTATTTAAAATGTTCGTAAACCCTTGTATTAATTTACGCTAAATTATTAGAATATTCTTCCTTTTACAAACTTACAAAATAGTAGAGGGAGAAGTGACTACTTCGGGAAGAGAGAATAAATACATAGATATGGGGAATGAAATCACAGTAGATTCTTATTATTTGTGGTAGTTATGTTCTATAACATCACCGCAAACACTGAATTAGTGAATACTAAACCATTGCTCCTGGGGAAATACATGGTTAGGTTCCTGCAAGCCTCTGGTCACAACATTTTCACCAACTGATTAGTACGTAACCTTGTTTTATGTGTGTTTCTGTTTAAAGACATCTTATCTAACATATATTTTGTTTCATTAACATTGAACTCACAGTCAACAGTTGTAACTCAAGCCTGAATGAAGATTATTCAACGTTTTCTCTGGAAGGCACATAACGGCCTTCTTGCACTTAGAACACTAGACAATCCCTCAGCGTTATGCTTGGGGGCCATTTCAAACAGTGAGATCACCAACAAAAAGCCTAAAAATTTGAAAAACGTGGTACTAAATATACCAACAAAAGGACACTCGTTTACATATGAGAGCTGAAACAAGAAGGCAAAGCATCGCTTTGTTCAATCTCAGCTGAGAATGTGTGCGTCAAGCAACTCAAATTTTTGACTGCTCTGTGTATGTCTGCGAATGACTGTGAGTACTGATTTTGGGGTAACAAATAAATTTTAGTGTACAGGTGAATTTGCAAGTACACAATCCACGAGTAATGAGTATTGACTGTACTTTAATATATCATGAGAATCAAGAGATAAAGAGAGACTCTCCTAGATATCAAATCTACAAAGAATATTTCTACAGTAACTGGCCAGGTTAGGGAAGAAGGAAATGGAAAAACTCCATGAGTTCATGAAATGAACAATTAGTCAAAATCCAGTCTTCCAGTCCAGAGAGCCTCCCTGTGGAGTCTCTTTTACTATTTTCTATTCCCTGCTGACATTTAATAATAAACATTTTTACTAATGGACACTCTAAAACCTACTTGATTAAGCACTAGATGTTCATATAATCACATTTCTAATTATTAATGGAGATAATTGCCACTTCTCATTTCATTGCATGTATTGTCATATGTTATCCTTATCTCCACTAATTTAAAAAAAAAAAAATCCAGGTATGTATCGGTGAATGGTACAAGAAATAAGAGGGAAGAGAAATTGCATCTTGCTCTACACTGTCAGTTTAGAATCTGAGTACCTTGATGTAGAAAGAACAAATCTGGGTGGGATCTAAATAGAATCCTAGACTCTGAAACTCATAGAGAAAGTATGAAGATTTAAGGAAATTTAACATGCTAAGCGTTATTTCTTGGTTTTAAAGTGAAAGTGTGATTTTTTAGTCACTTAATCATTTTCCAGCTGCACAAAAAAATCAGGTTACCAAATAAATTTATATGGACATATAGACAGAAGATTTGATCCTTCATTTACAGAAAAATCATAACATATTTAAAATCGGTGGAATATTTTCTTTAATGAAGCTATTTCCAATTTTAGGTACAAAGTTACCCTGAGTAGTATGTTAAATAAATATGTTAATATTTCTTTTGTGATTATATACATCAGTTTAAAGATATTTATTTATCTACAGTTTGACTGTAGGACAGTGAGGATTAAAATGACTACACAAAGTTCTAAACATCTAATCTGGCAGTAGAATGTTTAAGCTGAAAAAACATCAGATAATTTTGTTTCTTTCACCTGTATCTTTATAATACATATAGCTATTTACTAAATACTATGTGCAAAGCGCTGTGCTAAGGTTCTCTCTCTATTATTTCATTTAATTCTTATAACAATCCTAAGAGGTAAGTATTAATATTATCATTTTAGAAATAGGAATTTAAGCTCAGAGAAGTTAAGAAATGTATCCAAGGGCACACAGCTATGATGTGGCAAAAACAAGATTTGAACCCAGGTCATTATGATCTCTTAACCATCTTGTTTCAAATGCACCTTCCTTTTTTCAGCCTCTTCCCCTCAGTCTACAAAAGCAGTAAATCTTTGTGATTTAAAAAATTCTTCTATTGTATTTCCCAGGAACTTTTCACATGAAGAGTAGAAAGAAGAATAAATATTAGTTCTCTTGATTGCGTTATTCTTATTTACTCTTCAACCTGTGGACAGTTTTTACAACCAATACTCTATTGGAAACTGCTTTCACTAAGGTTACCAATGGACTTCAAACTGCCCAGTCCAACTGAAAATTTTTAGTTCTCATCTTACTGGATCTCCATTGATCATTCTATCATCCTGGAATTCTTTCAGTCTTTGGCTTCCAAGACTCTACTTCCCCTGATTCTCCTCCTCCTTTTGACCATTCTTTTCATGTTTTTCATTCTCCTTATTAAATTTTCAAATGCCCCAAAGTTCAATCCTCAGCCCACTGCTCTTCAGACTGTTCAAAGTATCTGTGTGCTCTCAGCCTTTTTTTTTTTTTTTAACATTTTTCCAAAATTTTATTTTGTTGCTGTTGTTGAGAATATCCACAGCAAAACATAGCAATTCAACAGTTTCTACAGGTACAATTCAGTGACATTGATTACATTCTTCGAGTTGTGCATCCATTCTCACCCTCCCTTTCATCACTCATTAACATAAACTCACTGCTCCCTAAGGTTCCTAGCTAATCTTTCGAGTTGCTGTTGTCACTTTGATCCCATATAGATAGTTCTTAAAAGAGCATAATGCTCAAGGCAGACATTTATTATTAGTTAAGTTAAACTATTGTTTGATTTTAAGATTTAAGGGGATATTTTTGGTTTAAGCTTTGAAGATTATCTCAGGGCAATAGTTTCAGGGGTTCATCAAGCCCCCATGGCTCTAGAAAGTCTGGAGTCCATGAGAATTTGAAATTCTATTCTGCATTTCCCTGCTTTTGATCAGGATTCCACACATTCCATATCTTCCTCTTATTCCTGACTCTCCTTCTTCCTCTGTTGCTCCAGGAAAATAGAGATCAATTGTCATGCCTTGGATGGCTGCTTGCAAGCTTTTAAGACCCCAGGCGCTACACAGCAAACTAGGAGATAGAACAGAAGTGCTAAACACATTATTAGGCCAATTAACTGGAATGTCTCATGAAATCATGACCCTAAACCTCCAAAGCAAAGAACCAAATCCCATGAGGTGTTTGGTTGTACACAAGCAGCCTCAGCACCTACTCTTTTTTATGTTGTTGTTGTTGAAACATATCTATCACATAACTTTTGCCAGTTCAACTTTTTACAGGTATACAACTTATTGACAGCAATTATGATAATGGGCTGTGCAACCCTACCCTTAATCAATGCAATTTTTCCATCACCATTAACCCCTCCTTTCTCCTTCCCTACCACCCCTGGTAACCACTAATAAACTTTGGTCTCCATATATTTGCCTTTTCTTGTTTTCTTATATAAGTGAGGTCATACTGCCTATCCCACAGGCACCCCAAATCATCATGTTCAAAACTGCATGCAGCAGTTCCCGATGTACTCTTCATTTCAGTCAGTGCTTCCACCACCCACCAAGTCACCCACACTAAAAAGTCAGAGTTGTCCTTGGTGCCTCACTGTTTTGCACATTCCACTCAATCGCCAAGTTCTGTCAATTTTACCTCCTAAATATTTCTGGACCACATTATTTCTCATTCAAACTCATTACCCCTCTGCTTGTTTGAGTCCTCATCCTCCTTTGTCTGGACTTCTGCCACGGCCTCCTGAACAATCTCCCTGTCTCCAATATTGTTCCCTTAAAATGTATCCTCCACGCAGCCATATCTAAAGTAAAAACCACCTGCCCCCTTCGGGCATTCCCAGTAGGAAAAAGGATCCTCTTGGCCCTTACTGGGCCCTTCAAGATCTGGTTCCAGCATCTCCAGCTGCATCTCTTATAACTTCCTGCCTAACATTTCACAGTCCATAAATCCAAACTGCTGATTTCATCTAAATGCAATCCCACTCCACCCCATCTTTTCCATGTTTCCTTTGCTTGGCTGATACCTATGTAATTAACGTGTAAGATTGGCTCAGATATTATCTCCTCTAGGAAGTCTTCCCTTACCTGGGATTAATGATCTTTTGCTATGATCCCAAAATACACTATACATATCACTATCATTGTAATTTTCACATTATAATTATTTGTTTCTGGTTCTGTCTCCTTCACTAAATAGTTAGATCCAGGGACTGTAGCACTGTGCCTGGTACAGACTCTTTTTTTCTTCTAAATTAGTGTCTTTTATTGGGGAATAAATAAATGATTGGGATCAACACATCACTTATTAACTATGTGACCCTCAACTAATGACGTAAGCAATTTGAGTTTAAGTTTCCTCATTTGTAAATTGGCATGGTAATTCTGACTCATCTTGTGGTTGGGAGGATAAAAGAATGGATTTGAAACCACACTTATAAAATGTAAAGCATTCTACTGGGCACCTATAAGGCAATACAGTCTAGTTAGACAACAGTATGATAAATAAAGTTCTTGTTGTTAGTAACATTTGCTTCATATTGTTTCCTTTTACCTCTCCAATCCAAACTCTAAGTTTATGGTTATCACGAGGAGAAGTTCCTTTAGGTAGTACCATTTAGGGCCCATATTAGTTCACCAGAAATAGTAAACCAATTCTGAAGAAAAAATTTTTAAACTGCTGTTTGTTACTCATTACCTTTCAGAAACTGCTTAACAGCAAATGTATGAGAAAAATCCAGTTCATTTCAAGGTGGTTCATCTAAATATTTGTAGTAGTTATTTCATTTCTCTGTTAATCAACTGTTTTGGATATTTTGCACATAATCAAGTTAACTATTTCAATGGAGGAAACATTTTCTTTGGAACAGAAAGAAAAGGTCCTGTTGAATATTCAACAGCAAACAACCCATTGCAAATTTGTGATGTAGGTAATTTGCAATATCCCTCCTTTTATCCAGACCATGTGTTGATTTAACAGGCCTTGCCCTACTACTAAGCTCTGCAGAGGCGAGTGTCACTTCAGTCAGAGTAGAGGGAACCTAGATCACTGAGTTCCTTATCAGACCTATAGCAAAGTTTGTCTGGCAATCCACTTGGCCCTTGCCACAACTGATGCCAACTTGCTACCATCCAAAGGAGTCCTGGACACAAAAGCACAGGAGTTTGTCCTTTGTGGTTGTCCCGTTTATATAAGACATCATAGTGAGGTGGCCACCACTCATCTGTCAGTTTGTCGTACTGTGGTGGCTTGCATGTTGTTGTGATGCTAGACGCTATGACATTGGTATTACAAATGCCAGCAGGGTCACCCATGGTAGACAGGTTTTCAGCAGAGCTTCTAGACTAAGAAAGACTAGGAAGAAGGACCTGGTTGTTTATTTCTGAAAAAATTGGCCAGTGAAAACCTTATGAATAGCAGCGGAACATTGTCTGATATAGTGAGGGAAGATGAGCCCCTCAGGTTGGAAGGCACTCAAAATACAACTGGGGATGAGCTGCCTCTTCAAAGAACCAAAAACCAAAAAAAAAACAAAGAAGAGTTCTCAAAGAACAGTTGACTTTAATGACATGGATGCAGTAAAGCTTTCTGGACCTTCATTTGCTGATGTGGCACAACTCAGAATGAGAAGAAACAGTTGTAAATATCCATTAATAATTGGAATATGGAATGCATGAGTCTAGGAAAATTTGAAGTCGTTAGAAATCAAATGGAACACATAAAGATCGATATCCCAGGCACTGGTGAGCTAAAATGGACTGGTATTGGCCATTGTGAATCAGACAATCATATGGTGTACTCTGCAGGGAATGACTGGGAATGATAAATTGAAGAGGAATGGCATCGCATTCATCGTCAAAAAAAATTTCAAGATCTAGCCTTTAGTACAACGCTGTCAGTGATAGGGAAATACCCATATGCCTACACGGACGACCAGTTAATATAACTATTATTTAAATTTATGCACCAACCACTAATGCCAAAGATGAAGAAATTGAAGATCTTTACCAACTTCTGCAGTCTGAAATTGATCAAACATGCAATCAAGATGCATTGATAATTATTGGTGACTGGAATGCGAACGTTGGAAACAAAGAAGGATTGGTAGTTGAAAAATATGGCCTTGGTGATAGAAATGATGTCTCAGAGTGCATGACAGAATTCTGCAGGACCAACAACTTCTTCATTGCAAATACCTTTTTCAACAACACAAACGGTGACTATAGACGTGGACATCACCAGATGGAACACACAAGAATCAAATCCACTACAACTGTGGAAAGAGGCAATAGAGAAGCTCAATATCATCAGTCAGAACAAGGCCAGTGGCTGACTGTGGAATAGACTATCAACTGCTCCTATGCAAGTTCAAGTTGAAGCTGAAGAAAATTTAAAAAAGTCCACGAGAGCAAAAATACAACCATGAGTATATTCCACCCAAATTTAGAGACCATCTCAAGAACAGATTTGACGCATTGAACACTAATGACCAAAGACCAGACAAGTTGTGGGATGAAATCAAGGACATCATATGTGAAGAAAGCAAAAGGTCTTTTTAAAAAGACAGGAAAGAAAGAAAAGACCAAAATGCATGTCAGAAGAGACCCTGAAACTTGCTCTTGAACACAGAGCAGCTACAGTGAATGGAAGAAATGATGACGTAAAAGAGTTGAACAGAAGATTTCAAAGGATGGCTTGAGAA